>NC_054538.1:16026067-16358567 GCF_017654505.1 Polyodon spathula | reverse complement strand
AGAACCCCAAAGAACCCCAAAGAACCCAAAGAACCCCAAAGAACCCCAAAGAACCCCAAAGAACCCCAAAGAACCCCAAAAAAACCCAAAGAACCCCAAAGAACCCCAAAGAACCCAAAGAACCCCAAAGAACCCCAAAAAACCCCAAAGAACCCCAAAGAACCCCAAAGAACCCTTTCCCTTTTATGAAGATACAAGATTTCTTTAATTGGTGTCTGAATGCCTGAAATGTGCAAAAATAAATATGAATATATTTGATAATGTTTTAAATTAATTATTTACCTAATTACAAAAGGGTGGTGCAAAGACACAAGGTATGCAAGGCAACATGGAAGGTAAGTGGAAGAGGAGCTGGTGTTCAAACCCAGGCTCTTCGAACCACAAATTCCTGAAACAGTAAGTGCTTTTTGTTATGCAGAGCTGGAACTTCTAAGGCATCCCTTGCGACTTTCATATGCATTAAGTTGGCTTTGAGATGCCAAGCATATAAATGTATGAATTAAAAGAACATATGTCCTTCATATGATACAAACAAGGCCTAGATATGTTCCAAGCTCTATGCTAAAATCAGTAATAAAAGCTTTGATACCACTCATACCAAGCATGCGAGTATACTTTATCCAGTTGTTGTGCTTAGGAGCTTAGCGTACTGGCCTTCTGCCTAAAATGGCACTTTAACAAAAATACATGGTCCAACATAATGAACTCAAATGATCCCCTTTCTTTGAGTTCTCACAAAATAACAATATATATGTTAAATTACAAAAGAAAATAAGCTATTAATTTAACTAAGATGCTTCAATTATTATTTTAAATGTTTTAATTATCAAATACATTATAATAATTTATGGCTTTAAAAGGCGTTACCGTTTCTTCAATACCAACTTTGCAACTAAAAATTAAATTATGAGAAAAAATAATAAACAAACACTTAAGCTGGTACCTTTAAAATTAACAGCATTTCTGTTACATGTATAAAATAAGCAGACTGGCTCTCAGTGCTAAATGTCTCGAGAGTCAATTGCAGCATTACATGATTAGATATATATATGAATATATATATATATATATTATGCTATATATATATATATATAATATACTATATATATATATTTAAAAACGCTGAACTTTGTCCATTTATAAAATAGATCACAACTCTATGTACATGACAAACAAGAGTCAAATTCAATAGAATGGAAGCACTTGGCCCATCTGCTCTTATTAATATAATGGCCTGTCCATGATTTGCAATTTTGGCAATTGGATTTGCAGTGGAATGCCATAAATATTGCCACATTCTTTCAAAAAGTTTCTTGATCTCTTCTATTCCTCCTTATTACTGTGAGAACATTCTGAAATCTAGTACCATTGCAGATCAACATTAAAGTTTTATGTACCATGTTTAATCTTTCAACTGTACCTTTAAGGCTATAGTTCATTTTGTAGTTTAACATGCTGCTTTCTTGAAATAGGGTTATTAAGTTTTTAAGGCTATAGTTCATTTTGTAGTTTAACATCCCTCTTTCTTGAAATAGGGTTACTAAGTTTGGTTTGTGCTTTAAAAACCATACATTTTAAAATTACAAAGCTGATGTGTTACTGCTCTCATATTATCTTGCGGGTTCACTAAAGCTGATGGTTCTTTAAGGCTCACAAAAGTTTGGCTGGTTTCAATATGGCCTCCAGACTGACTCATCCATTCTTCCACTTGAGTTTAACACAGTTGGTGAGCTGCTATGGCTTCCATCAGCATCAACTCCATCGTTTTGGTTTGGAAGGTTGGGGTTGATGAGGGAGCTGCCAGTTGAGGCACTAGTGCAAGGCGGGTGCATCCTGGAAGGGGAACGGTCTCCCCCCGGCACCATGGAGAACTGGTAGGATCCAGAAGAGCCATAGTAGAGATAGGGGGTGCTGCCGGTCTGGAAGGGTCCACTTTGGTTCTGGGTGGATCCAGGGTAAGGAGGTGGCAGGTAGGTATGGTAGTGGGTGGTTGTGGACATGCCCAGGGACATGCCTGACGTGACTGGGGTGGGCGTGTAGGTGAAGGTGGCCGGGTAGTGCATCCTGGGATTGGAGAAACGGCTCTCAGTGAGGGAGGACAGGCCGGCGAACTGTCGTTCAAACTGCCGGGGGTCTGAAAATGGGCTCAAGTCTGAAGATCCTGCAAAACCAAATAAGTCTTTGTTAAATATCAATCAATCTTTATTTTATATAGCGCCTTTCATAGTGGACCACCATCACAAAGCGCTTTGGACAACATGAACTATACTACAACTGAGTAACAGATATCTCCATCTTATTTAAAGTACGTCACGTCTAATAAGCAGGCAAACAATATTAGATTTGAAGCGATTTGAAGCCTAACCTGGCAGACAAAGGGTGAAAGGCAGGACTACACCCGGTATGGGACGCCAGTCCATCGCAGGGCACCAACACACACACACACACACACAAACACTCAGAGGGCAATTTAGAATGGCCAATCAACCTGAACAGCATGTCTTTGGACTGTGGGAGGAAACCGGAGTACCCAGAGAAAACCCACACTGACACAGGGAGAACATGCAAACTCCACACAGACAGAGCCCTAGGCTGGAATTGAACCCAGGACCCTGGCCCTGTGAGGCCACTGTGCCGCCCCCCTGCCTGATTCAGTTTGTGTTCATTTCATGTAGTCAACCTAAGCTACACTGCTGAATTCTATTCTCAGCACAAAAGGGAGAACCCTGAAATAACCCTCAACTGGTAATTTATATGAGCCATGAGTGAAGGCTTTCCCTTCTTAACTGCTAAAGCAGTCAATCAGTGCTCTTAACATCAATTTGTGCATGAGTAATTGCAAACTTAACTATAAAATGTTGGCTGTAATGTACTGTACAATAGCAAGGACATAGAGAAATCAAACGTTACTGGTAAAAAAACTAAGGGCCTCATTCACTAAACAGTGGTAATGTGTTTTCCCCATAGTAAGCCCCTTTACTGCATGCTTTGCACAGATGCTGTATTCACTAACCAGTGGCAGGCAACCTAGCGCGTGGAAAAAAGCATGTGGAAAAAGTACAGCGTTCAAGTCATTTAAATATAATGATATATATAATGTGGAAATGTACACAAATTACATCACAAAATACTGCGAGGGAGGTATTTGATATGCAAACCATATTCACTTTACTAGGTGCCTCAGCGTGTGTTAAAATTACCACTTATTGAAACCAGGCGGTGTCACAGAAAAAGCAGAAGAGCTGCACAGGAAAGCGAGAAGAAGAGTCAGGGAGAAAGTATTTCAGACCAGACATAAGTTACTAGGGCTGTGTGAGGAGGAGGGAATAACTAGATACAGACTGAGTACAGATCATACTAGCCTTATATATAGGGCACCGGAAAAGTCACGATATTACAAATTTCACAGAAGTCGCGTATTTGACTGCCTACCATGAAAAATATGCATTTTATTTTCCTTACAGTATTTTACATTACTCTTCATCTCCCCTGTTCATGTCATACTTTTATCAAGTAGAAGCAGCGCTACAGTAGCTGTACATGGTTCAGACGAAATTATTATTGTTCTATTATTATTATTATTATTATTATTATTATTATTATTATTATTATTATTGTGTTTTTTTAGGTTGATAGGCTCCGGTGCCATATACAATTTATTAATAATTTGATGGTATTTGTGGTTTTAAAACTTCATATAAAAATTTTAAAAAATCTGTTTTTATAAAGAAAAACACAAAAGCTTTGATTTTGTCCTTTCAGGTTTGCAGTTAATGTTTCTCCTGTGTTTAATATTTTGGTATTAAAGACAGCAAAATAGTTTATGGGAATTACACGGTCATTGTAATTAATGTGTTTTAAAAGTTTGCAAAACTCGAAAATGTTGCTGAATATGTCAGTCAAGGTTGTTTTTAAAAAAATCAGTTTTGTCTGCTTGTTACTTTTTTTTGCAGCCAACACAGACCATTTGAAACTACTCTTGTTTCCAGCAAAAGTTTGTTTCATTTTAAAAGATTGTTTTAATATCGACTCGAGTTCCAGTGTTACAATGGACTCGTACATCCTCAGACACTCTGGGGTATATGAAGATTACGAGGCAGGTGTATATGCAACACTTTTGGCTATGTTAATATATTTATATAGTCACTATGTACTTGTGATATTTAAAGTAGGCTATGCTTAAAATGGGTTTAAAATATACAAAAGAAACTGTAAATGTTCAATAAATGAATGTAGACAGAGTGCGAGTTCAGGTGCAGTCATAAATACAAGCAATCAAACGGCATCTAATGTTAAAAAAGTGACTTTTCACCTTTTGAAATGTAAATAGTGAACTTTTAATTGACTGAGCGAGTGCTTTCCTGTATTAATATTACAAAATGAATCAGAGGGAAATTAAGTTGAACAAACAAATATTTATTTGATTTGTAGAGTTAAACATAAATGTTCCATTAACAATGACTGTCTCTGCTTTGACTGTCTTGCGGGACGATGTGATTTGGGACAGGACCCCCGCCCTCCTCCTACAGAGAGCATTTATTTTGTTCTTAGTGTTTCACTGTAGTTAATGTTCTCGCTGATTCAGCACTAAAAAGCCTTTCATAATTCCCCACCACTTCTCCTGCTAATACATTTAGCTCCTGGTCTGTAAACTTTACATTCCTCACTCTGTACTCCTTGGTCGCTGTCATTGTGACAAGCTTAGAACTGTACTTACCTTTTCTTTCAAGCACACTTATTTATTTAATTAGCTTAGTGAATAGAGCTATCTCTGGCTCACTTTTGCGCACAGTGTGGCTTCCCCCTGTCACGCGGAAATTCTGGTCACTTACCGCCATTTAGTGAATGAGGCCCGAAGAATCTAGTTTTAATTTAGACCAGTTTCTGCAAAAATAGAAACTGAAGGGTTAAGCTAGTGTTTGGAAACTGCAAAACATTATTAATTTAAGCAAAACAAAATTAATATTATTAGCCTTCATACACTTTAAATTAATCAGTAAAAATTCTGGCATGGAAAGAAACGCATACACAGTACGCTGAAACGCTGTTTACTAAATACACTTGTTTTTTTTTTTTTTAAGGAAGCAGCCTGAGCAAGTGGTTTGTTTTGCTGTGATTGAATGTGGTTTAGAAAAATATGGCACGGCAGTGCTGGCTAGTTAAAAGCAGTGTGCACTCGAGGTCAGGCGCATTACAGTCCAGCACCAATGAATAACTTCTTTAGTGCTCTGCCCACTCCCCCCATAGTGCTGCTTCAATACAATAGCATTGCTGGGTCAGCTCTGGAGTCACTAGCTATGCATGTGTTACACTTGAGGGACCATAGTAAGCATAATCCTTATTAACTGCAACTTCTCCAGTTGTGATCTGGATTTTCCTTACAATTATTTTTTTTTTATTATTTATTAGATAATATAGAGTACATTTCTAGAAAACTAAAGGCAAAGCTTGATGAAGGTTTCTATGTGAAATTTGCAGTGTTTTTGTTTGCAGTCATTTTGTTTTGACTCTTGTAAAATGGGTGTCCACAGAACTTGCAACAACTAAATCCCTAAATATAGTTGGTTAAATGTCTGCTGGAAGCACTTGAGATTACCACCAGAGGGTAATTAAGGAAGTTCCACGAAATTTAAAAAGCACCAATACCAAACAGTTGATGTGTGTTTCTGTTGTCGTGGTTCATAAAGACATGACATGAGGTCAAGCCCTGGGTTTAGCCTTCAAGGCAATATCTGAGGCCCACACCAAGTTTTTGTTGTGCCATTTTGGATCAACTGCCAGCATATGAAACAGCCTATTACTAATACATTCACATGAAACTTCAATCACTGTACAGAAAAGTCTGATCCAAAATGGGACACAACAAAAAACAGCAGCCTGGTCTTTTAACAACTGAGCATTAAAGACTATTAAAACTGAAAAAAAAAAACATCCTAAATAAAACTAAATAAGTTATTCATTAAGTTTCCCTCTCCTTCCTCATCAACTTGATTTTTAAATTGTATGTTTTAAATACTGATTGAGACTAAAATTACCACAATATCGCAAGCAGATCGTGTAGCCCCACACGCCCTATCTGGAAGAACTTAGAAATCAATATTGCATTGATTAACGGTTTGTGAAATTGAAAAAAGTTGCTGTTTGAAACCAGATATTACAATGGGATGAAAGCCAAGAATCGGCACACTGTATCTTTAAAAGAGGCCACACAAGTAGCACTGCGATCACGTGAGCCTTTTTGTTACATCCCTGAACCAGCTCCAATCAGTGTGTGCATGTTTGTATTCAGATAGGAAAAAGTTGGGATAAATTGGGAGTGCACATATGGAAACACTTTCAAGGGAAACAGTTTCCACGAAATTCATAATGAGCCAAGTGCCCCCTCAGATGTGGTTGCGTGCCTCCGATTAGCCAAAGAAAAAGGGCAAATCTGCTCTTTTAGTCCTTATATTGGTTTTCTAAAAATTGAAAACCACTAATAGGCTGTGGCTACCAAAACAGTGGGCCGCAAAGAAATAGAGACTTTCCTCCTAAAAACAGTGTCCTTAAACGCAATATTGTTATGATAAATCATGAGGCGTCTTCTCTGTCACAGTGTCTGCCATGGGAACTATAATCCAGTGTTTGAAGTGCTGTGAATGTCAGAGCTGTGTTCATTTGATAACATGTGTGGTCAATTACAATTGTCCATTTTTTGTTTATCAGAAATTTTTTTTAAAAAAAACTAAAATTCGAAAAGAAAACGTCTTCCAGGAAAGAACAGCTCAGTTTAAAAAGTGACAAGGCTTTAGCAGGGGCTCTGTGATAATCCATCTGCATGTTAGTGTAAAAAGGTAAGAGCATCATAAAGGAAGTTGGTAAATTATACCGTGTCAGAGCAGTTTGTTGAGCCTAAGGGTGTACCACATGTTTTTTACATTATTGAATGCTCTTTGTAATTTATTGAAACTATTAGTTCAACTTTTGAATAAAGTTTTCAATTAAGGTAAGAAAAAAAATGCAAGCCTTGCCAAACCACAAAATCAGAGTATAAAGTAGTATTTCTAACAGTAAAGTATAAATGACCTTTTAGAGAAAAAAAAATATCATGTCTTAATTTCATTCACATTTGTAATTTTACTTGTATGCGTTATGTGTTTTTTTTTTTTTTTAAAGAATGCAGTTTAATACGAGTTTAATAAACCAAAGAACTGCTGCATGCTTATTGGTTCTATCTTTTGATGTCATTGTCAAAATAGTTTGCAATGCCAAGTCTCTGAAAAGAGCTACAGCTCATAATTGAGCTCATTAAAGAAACTGGAAGCTGTTCATATTGTGGCTGGTCAACAAAGTTTTTAAAAGCTGTTTATGTTGGATAAACTAACATGCAATATGACTGCTAATGTCTGTTGACTCATGTAGAATTTGTAAGTAAAGACTGGTTCACACTGGGTATACGATTCATATGAATGCTTGAAAATCATATGAAATCACCTTGCGTTCAAATTGTAGACGCGACGGACGAATTGGTAGATTTCAGCTTCTCAACGTTAAGTTGGTGATGTCACTTATGTTCAACCAATCCCACGCCTTTCTCTTTCCTTTAGAATTTTACAAGTAAAATACAATTTACCGTTTATTATTTGAAATAATTTATACTTGTACAGATGTAGTGGAAAATGTAAAGAACTAATAACACTATGTAACACAATTTTTGTTCCTGGGTAGTAAGTGTTATTTCCTAATTGCTTATGCCTCAAAAGTATAGAAAATGGCTATTATTCCCCACAAACTTTGCTTTTGTGACCAGGACAGTGATATTTCAAAATATCACTATTTCCAATGGGAAAACGGGCAAATGTGCGTCTTTTCGTTCACATAAAGTCAGAAAAAAACAACATATAAATCCAAATTAACATGTATTTATACTATAGTAATACAAAAATGACTACAAAAGATTTAGAAGTGAGTAGTTTTTCAAGATTTACGATTATACTGTAAATGCAAAGTGAGTGAACAGAAGAAAAATCTACATCAAATCAATATTTGGTGTGACCACCCTTTGCCTTCAAAACAGCATCAATTCTTCTAGGTACACTTGCACATAGTTTTTGAAGGAACTTGGCAGGTAGGTTGGCCCAAACATCTTGGAGAACTAACCACAGTTCTTCTGTGGATTTAGGCAGCCTCAGTTGCTTCTCTCTCTTTATGTAATCCCAGACAGACTCTTTACGCTGAAGATAGTTCTTAATGACTTTCGCTGTATGTTTGGGGTCATTATAATGCTGCAGAATAAATATGGAGCCAATCAGATGCCTCCCTGATGGTATTGCATGATGGATAAGTATCTGCCTGTACTTCTCAGCATTGAGGAGACCATTAATTCTGACCAAATCCCCAACTCCATTTGCAGAAATGTAGCCCCAAACTTGCAAGGAACCTCCACTGTTGCCTGCAGACACTCATTCGTGTACCGCTCTCCATCCCTTTGGCGAACAAACTGCCTTCTACTACAGCCAAATATTTCAAATTTTGACTCATCAGTCCAGAGCACCTGCTGCCATTTTTCTGCACCCCAGTTCCTGTGTTTTCGTGCATAGTTGAGTCGCTTGGCCTTGTTTCCACGTCGGAGGTATGGCTTTTTGGCCGCAAGTCTTCCATGAAGGCCACTTCTGACCAAACTTCTCCGGACAGTAGATGGGTGTACCAGGGTCCCACTGTTTTCTGCCAATTCTGAGCTGATGGCACTGCTGGACATCTTCCGATTGCAAAGGGAAGTAAGCATGATGTGTCTTTCATCCGCTGCAGTAAGTTTCCTTGGCCGATCACTGCGTCTACGGTCCTCAACCTTGCCCGTTTCTTTGTGCTTTTTCAAAAGAGCTTGGACAGCACATCTGGAAAACCCTGTCTGCCTTGAAATTTCTGCCTGGGATAGACCTTGCTGATGCAGTATAACTACCTTGTGTCTTGTTGCTGTGCTCAGTCTTGCCATGGTGTATGACTTTTGACAGTAAACTGTCTTCAGCAACCTCACCTTGTTAGCTGAGTTTGGCTGTTCCTCACCCAGTTTTATTCGTCCTACACAGCTGTTTCTGTTTCAGTTAATGATTGTGTTTCAACCTACATATTGAATTGATGATCACTAGCACCTGTTTGGTATAATTATTTAATCATACACCTGACTATATGCCTACAAAATCCCTGACTTTGTGCAAGTGTACCTAGAAGAATTGATGCTGTTTTGAAGGCAAAGGGTGGTCACACAAAATATGGATTTGATTTAGATTTTTCTTCTGTTCACTCACTTTGCATTTAGTTAATTGATAAATATAATCTATTAACACGTCTATTTTTGAAAGCATTCTTACTTTACAGCATTTTTTCACAACTGCCTAAAACTTTCGCACAGTACTGTATTTCACAAATGTATGATACTGGAAAGGAATGCACGTGTTGAGTAAAGCTTTGTATGGGATACACAGAAGAGGTGGATATGTACAGGCTGTACAACTGTGGGAACTCTTTGGCAAACCTAAGGGGAACTTTAGGCAAAGGAGAATTCAGGTGATGAGGCAAGAAATGACTGCTCAGGTAGTTTGTCCCATGTGGTACATTTATTTATTGCATTGTACTGTAAAGAAAAGTACTTTCTTCTTGTACTGCAGTTTATTGCAGTAAAAAATGTTGTCATTATTATTTTATTTAATGGATGCATTATTGGAAGAATGGTCAAGGGAATCAGGGGTTCTCATTCAGTGTGAGACCTGGCTTCTGCCAGTCACTTTTTATGAGAACATAAGGTATTATACACGTCTCTTTGAATAATTGAATTTGGTGGGCATTAGGACCATGAGGTGCTTAGCTGCTGTTTGTTAAAAGAACAAAGTTCCCCTCCTCTTAGATGAAAGAGAGAAGAAATCTAAACTAATCAAATCCTACAAGGCACTTGGCTTGGGTTCAGCCTGTCAATGAACCAGCGCAGTGAGAAGTAATTTAAACTTTAATATTTGCTCTAGGCTTTGTGAAAAAAGAAATAAGAAAAACCCTTAAGAAAATCACCTGGCAGTTTGTCAAACAGGTGCATGAAAGAAAAATCACAGACATTAAAAATGTAAATGAGTAGTCAAGCAAAAGAAGAAATATTAGTCTACAGCTGTGTTAAACTAATGCACTGTTACAACTGTTATTTCCCAAGTTCTCATATTACCTTGAATCATCCCTCAGCTTCCTCTGAGTTTGTGCCTCTTACAGCCCTGTTATTACTACTTTCACAAGTGGTCATGTTATACAAGTTCACAGTAGGTTAGCCTGGTGAGACTGTAAAAGTTCCCTGGTGTTTAACCAACAGGTGCCTGAGACTGTAGCCAATAAATGAATATGACTTTAAAAGTTTTGTGGGAGGAATAATACGTAAGACTGTTTTCCAAAAAATTGATTAATATATATATATATATATATATATTATATATATATATATATATAATATATATATATATATATATAGATCTGTATGGACTCTATACATAATGATTGGGTATTGAGTCTTGTAAGCGTTTACCGAAGTAACTACACATCTTTATTAGTTGTAGTTAATAAATCTTCTCCCCCAAAAAACCCGGTGCACTCAGACTTGGAGGTCTCACTACTTCACTACAAAGCCTATTGGCACAGTTCTTCTGTGCTGGAGTGGAAAGCTATTTACCTGGGTGGCGTCTTGGCACATCACTGATGGCAGGAAGCCCTGTGGCTCGGGTGGAGGAGAGCGGGGTTGTAGAATGTATGGATGGTGAAGTCATCTGGCTCAAATAAGGTGTATACGATTGGTCATACGACCAGGGAGGAGATGACTGGGGCTGTCTGGGGTCTGGAAGGGGAAAAAAAAGAAAAACAGGTCTTTTACTAATTGGAATTTTCACGAAACATGACAACAGTCGGCTGCAAAGCAGTCGTTTTTACTGTCCCCCCCACTCTATACCAGTCCTCAAATTATAGGCCTGTGGTCCACCTACAACAATATCTCCAGGAAAACTGTATGCTTGAGTAACAGGTTGGAGGCTGGGCACAAACCAGCGACCCAGTGTATCGCAAATGAGCGTCTTAACCACAATGCAAAGGGCTTTTAACCTCATCTCATCTCACCAACAGGGGACAGAATCCATACCGACTGTGCGTTACACACCACTGCCCATTACACTTGCTGTTGAGTGTAGTTTGCAAATCTCTCCCAGAGCAGCCAACACTGGAACCAACCTCCAAATTTGAAGCATTCAGTCCATCAGCAAGACCACTGCACTCACTCACAAAATTGTAGCTGTGGTTACTTTTATTAGTTAGTTATAACAATTATAACTAATGTGAAACAAACAATTATCATATTCAGTTAAATATTAAGCAGTCAAACATTAAGTAGGTGATGTGTGAAATTTCCATTAAGTGTTCTTAGCAATTTGGTGAGGAAAGCACTGCGATAAACCATGTACCAGAATGTATGTGTTGGTAAAATGTTATTAAAAACAAATACAGTAAATTTTTATTAAAAACAAATACAGTAAATGAAAAGGCAGAAAGTACAACACGCTGTTTTTCACTTTCCACCTTTTCTCAGAATAAATACCATATATATAATGAGATTTTGAATGTACTTATTCACTACAGAATACAATAACTGTAAGACCTGGGGGCCTTACAACCCCTCCCCTGAAAGTCAACATTTCATAACAAAGCAAACCGGGTTTATTTGAATTTTTTTTTAAAAATCCTCCTTTTGCAAACAGTACTGTTTGAGTGTTTATTTGTGGGTGTAATGTAAAGCAGTTCTTTCAACAACAATATTTAATGGACTGGGCTTATACAAGGGCACTCTGCCCAGATCAGCTTAAACAAGTTAGACAGGAAGAGGCCAGTCAAATATACAAATACAGCACTCTGCAAATCAAAACAACAATGTTCCTGTTGGCATTGTAAATACAATCCGTGTACAAAATGTTAAAACAGCACTGATTACATTTCTACTGATCTAATCTAACATATAATACTAATATAGTATTCCTCTAAATGCAAACACATTACAATATGGGTAGCAGTTTTACTCAGTATTTTGAAACTGCACAACAAGTCTCTGTTGTGTGGTTCCTTATCCTCTGGCTGCGGTTGAGGTATTTCAGTGTTTTCTCTTAAAGTGCTGTCACTCACACTTGGTCAGGTTGTTGATGTTTGTGATTAGGCAACTGGTTGACTGACCCGCTTGTTTGTGTAGTGACGTAACGATCATTTATCTCATATTTTAATATTACAAATGCTCTCTGCTTTTAAGTCCATTTGACTTAACAGAGTGCACAGGTTTTTTTTTTTTTTTTCAGTTTAATGCTTGCTACAGTGAAAGTTGAATTTTCATTTTCCAAGATGAATTACATTATCTACCACAAGTTAAAAAGATGATGGCACTTTCAATATTCCTGCCAACAAAAATAAAATCATTAAAAAAAAAAATTAAAAAAATTAAAAATGTTTTTCAGGGTTTTTATTTGGGGGGGGGGGCTTTTCTGTGGTTATATTGCTTACTTTTTCAAAATGTGAATATAATACTATAGTTATATATGGTTTGACTAGTTGTTAATTACAAATAATTAACACTAAATCTGATAGCACTAGAAAGCACCTTTAAGACAGGTTCCTTTGTTGGTTTACCAGGTATATTTTAAAGGGGAACTGTATATACTGCAGCAGGAAGCAGTACATTTCCTCATATTCCTCTGCAGGATTACTAGCGTCTTTCAAGCCATCAGACTCGAGGCCTGGCTCTCAGGTTTCTCCCGCTCCCCTTACCTGAGATCTGGGTTTGGCCTTGCGGGTTAAAGGGTGTAGGCACTGCGCTGAGGGAGGATCGGGGGTTTTGTGTCGGGACACTGACTCTCATTGTGGTCTGGCGAAGACGCTCCAACTCGCTCAAGCGCTCTGAAAACAAACCAGTCTTCGGCTGGTCATCCAGCTTCTGTCTGTGTCCTGTGAACAGCGAGAGAGAGAGAGAGAGAGAGAGAGAGAGAGAGAGAGAGAGAGAGAGAGAGAGAGAGAGAGAATGCAACCGTGTTCTCTTACAGTATGATTTTTTAAGTTGTCCAGGGAAAAAAAGGGAACCGGTTTCTTGCCAAAACGAATGTGCATACTTGTTAAGCAAACACACACATTCATTCTCCATACTAAAACAATACTATACTGTAGTTCTGCCAAAAAGTTATAGTACACTAAAGTATCTTTAACAGGGGAGGTTTTATCATCTTTTATCATGTTTTTTTTTTTCTAGCAGCACTAAAAGTGCTTGCTTAGAATCAGTTGCTGAATCAGAAGTTAAATATTAAATCAGTTATACGAGATAGGATCTTCTGCTTGAGTATACATATGTTGCTGTGAAAACCTGTTCCGGTTTATTGTCAGCCATGCATATAATTTTAATGTAAAACATTACATCTGTTCTTAAAAGAGACTGCATACCTGAGCCTAAACTGTTCTGTGTCCCAACAAGACACCCAGCCACTGAACAGAGCATATCGCAGGCACGCAGGGCAAGCATGCAAATTGCCCTCCACGTTGCTCCCCAGGCTACACAGCCTCTGTGTGGATTCATAAGCAAAATAAGAAGCAACACAAACAGTAGCCAGGGCAGCAAAAACAAGAAAGAAAAGTTCTGCAGGTGCAGATCTATTGACAAAGTTTGTGTCAATATAATTCAACAATAGTAAAGGCAGTAAAAGGGCTGCATTTGTAAAGAACGAGCCTGCCTGTCTAGCTTGAACTGGCAACTCTGAATGGCTGCAAAGTAAATATCCCACAGAAGAAGGAGAAATTCTTGCAGGAGGTGGCCTGTCTCCAGCTGGCAAGGGGTGCTAGCTACATTCAATCTTGCAAAACCTAATTACATTAAGGAAAGAAGTTGAATAATAAAAAAGAAAGGAATCAGATAAAAATGTACAATAAACGCTTGTCGTATGTCCTGTACTGTATATTTAACTCAACTGACCCAATTGTAACTGTGATTTTTCAATCCCCTCTAAAAAACATTTTTCTAATACTATTTTTACATATATATATATATATATATATATATATATATATATATATATATATATATATATATATATATATATATATATATATATATACATATACATACGACATACATACCCAGTGGTTTGCAAAAGTATTCACCCCCTGCATCACATTTTGTTGGCACCTGCTCATACTCCATAACGCTTTCAAATTAGACTTTACATGTAGAATATACACACATTGATAAAGTTAAAAAAAAGTCACATAGAATATAAATAAATAAGATTTACAGAGAAAAACAGATTAATCTCAGTCGCATAAGTATTCAACTCCTTTGCTACTGCAGCCCTAAATCAGCTCAGGTGTAAATGATTTGTTTGAAAAGTCACAAAATTAGTGAAATGGTTTCAGCCTGTGTGTACTTAAAGTGGATTAACTTGTAGATAATTTCCCTCAGGTATATAAAGACTTTCAAGCTGCAACTCAAATAGTGATCCAACAAAGCAACCATGAAGACCAAGGAGCTTTCGAAACAAGTCAGGGATGAAGTGATAGAGAGGCACAAAGCAGGAGGAGAGTAAAAAAAAATTCAAGGTGCTGATTACCCCTCTCAGCACAGTGAAATTCATCATTAAGAAGTGGAAGATGCATCATACCACCCAGACACTACCCAGATCAGGTCGCCCTCCCAAACTGAGCAGCCGGGCAAGCAGGAAACTGGTTCGGGATGTCACTCTGAAGCCAACAATGACCTTGAGAGACCTGCAAAGTTCTGTGTCTGAGGTGGGAGTCAGTGTTCACACATCAACAATAAGCCGGTCCCTACACAAAGCTGACCTGTATGGACAGATGGCAAGAAAGAAGCCATTATTCAAAAAGCCTCACCTTAAAGAACATATGGAGTTAGCGATACTGCAGACGTGGAAAAAGAGTTTGCGATACTGCAAACATGTTGAAAAGGGTTTTGTGGTCAGACAAGACAAAAATTGAACTTTTCAGTCTAAATTCCAAGCATTACGTCTGGCGCAAGCACAGAACTGCACATCACACAGTTTGTTTGAAAACCTGTGCACACATTATTTGTAATTCAACAAAATGTGAAAACTTTGCAGGGGGTGAATACTTCTGCAAACCATTGTATATATAGTCATGTCTCAACCTGTAAGTAGCAACTGCCATTATAATGTTGGAATATTCAACATAGAATAGGCGTTTACGTTTAATTTTCAGAGTTCCTAAAGATTCCATGTCAGCAGTAATATTAAATAACTTCTAAATAAATCAAGACTTTTGAATTTAACTACCAGACAGGACATAATGTCCTGGGCAATGACACATCTTCATAGCCACATAGTAGATAGGGCATGTAGCCGTGTCTTTGAGTGTCATCAAGCTTTTCATTTTTAAGATTAAACCATGTGTTTTAATTTAATAATGAGTGAGCGTGGTTAAAATTGACAGTATTGTGTGTATGATTAATTACTCTTTAGATATAGTTTATCATAAACTCTACCAGCTATTGTTTATAGCGTTTATTTAAGGTTTTTATCAAGGCAAACAAAAAAAAAAAAGTAATTTTCAGTGCTGTCCTGGGGGTGAGAGACACAAGCAGCACAATACAGACACAGCCCAGTTACAAGACACAATCACACTCAAAGAACACACAAAAACGAAACAAATTGAAAATAAATTAACAGGAGTTTTTTTTTTTTTTTTGTTTGTTTTTTTTTCACAAGCGGCCCATTTGACAGGACGGGAAAATAAAATATCATTGATTTAAGATTAAGTATTCAATTTATGTAGTTTGCAACTTACTGACACCATACAAGTTAAAAAACTGAACTTTGACTAAATAATCATCTTCTGTGTTGAGGGGCAGAGCTCATCTGTGCAGAGAGCAGGGGTTCAACGTATAACATACTGTGGACTAGTCTCATTTTAAGCACACTCCTAGTTAGGAAATTACCACTAAAGTACTACGTAATATAGGTTAGATTTATTCCGATAGAAAAGCACTAATATGTTTCCAGTAAGGTACTTTAGTGACCCTGAAGTGTCAATATGGCAGCTGCAAGGGCTAATGTTTGACAACTTGTTTATTGTTGTTGTGTTAGTCTTAAAGTCCCAAAGAAACTGATATACAATCTTTAACAAGTTACTGTATCTATGGGCCTGCCCCACTAAAAACTGAGTGAATAAATAAAAGGCAACCCAGTAGAAATTGGAGCTGTTTACTGTTGTGTAACAGCAATTAAACATCCAGGCTCTTTGCAAGTTTTTTTTTTTTTCTGCTGAGATATTATAAGCTGCAGATTGGTGTGTAGTTTAATAAAACAGACTGAAAAAAAACACCTCTGAGGTAAAGCTTTGTGAACAGACTGGAGTAAAAGTATTGAAACTGGGCTGCTAGTTTCTTTTATTTTGCTGGTTTTCGTTAGGATACAGTAGGTCCTTCAGTGTTTCAGTGCACTACAGTCCTGACTGGAATAGATTGATAGTTTTCAGTCATTGTTTGGTATAATTCATAAAATATCTCTCTTGTTGCAAAAAATAGGACCTGCAAAAAAAAAAAAAATGTTGGCCAAGTGTATGGCAGAGAGCGTGGCATTACTTTCCCCGTGGACGGAAGAATAACATGTGAAATATGTTTTACTCCCACAAAAGCATTAAAAATTGATTGTATAAAATTATAAGCAGGATACATCTGATTAGTCCAAGCTTGCCTTGTTTATTGTACAGGCAACGTACTGGGCGAAATACGTACATTCTGACTGGTAAAAAAAAAAAAAAGCCTTTGACAGCGTGAAATATGGATAAATAAGATGATTATTACATTTTTGGCCAGTTGCTTGAGGAACAGACTCTTTCAAACATAATTTTAAGTTGTGGGAGAGTGGGGGGGCGAATGTATTTAAATTAGGTGGTTTCTATGCTTGGCGAACCATGATTCTATAACCTTAGGATCAAATGGAGTAGCAGATATACAGTACCCAATGCAAGTGTGTTTCAATTAGCCTCTGCAATGTGTGATCCAAGTATTCATTGACGTACAATTAATATAAAATGCAATAAAGTCACAATTGCTGTAACTCTTTGGCAAACAAAACCTACCAATATGAGCCGGATAGACAAAGTGCTAATATTAATTCTGTCATCTCTTCTGCAGTTATAGGGCTTCCTACTATTTCTGCTAGACATGGACCGAAATCAAGCCTCAGTGGTTAAGTGTAATTAGATTTGCCTGCAATGAACCTGGCTGATAGCATTGGAATTCATTTTACCTGGCCCTAAAATGCTATGAGACAGAAATAACTTTAGCCAGACAAGCCACGTCTTTCCAGAAAGTGCCACTCAGTGTCCAAATTGAGTTTCTGATGGGTAGAACTAACTAACGAATCACTGTGTGGTCCCAGAGATAATCCTCTCTCAGTCAGCTGCAGAACTGGCTGAAAGCTCATTGAAAAGAGCTATGGGATCTCTGTTAAATATATACCAGTATAACACTGCTAAATAAAACTAGGGATGGGTTAATTTTATGAAGTTGTTATGGAAAGTCCCTAAAATAAAAGACAGAGACATAGAAAAACAACAGTATAGCCCACACACTAAGTAAAAAGCACTCATACAAAGATAATGTATTTGTGCCAGGTCATTTCTATATATTGTAAATGCTTAAAATGATAACTAATGAAAGTGGCACAACCCTAATATTACATGAGGCATTCTGGACCTCTCAAAAGTACTTTGAAGGTTTAAAGGTTATCTGAAGACTTGGCTGTTACTAACTGTTAATTGTTTAAAATGGAACATATACATTGTTTAGTAGAGAATGGAGAGTTGTTTCTCTTCATTGCATAGCCAAGGTGTTCCTTCTGCCAACATGTACAGTGGAATGCATGATCTAGAAATAGGAAAGTACTGGGACTATGCAAAATAATAGGGAGTCCTGTTAAAATTACAAAGAACATAAATTGCTATTGACAACAAGTTTATGCAGGTTTTAACAACTGTGTGGGTTTAAAAAAAAAAGAAACAAAACAAAACAAAAAAAGATATAATGACTTTAACACAAGTTTGTGTCTGACCAATCCACATATGCCTGAAGAGGAGATAAAATGAAAGGGTTTAAAAAACAATGGAAAAGTCTATGCTCACCCAACACTACACCGTGGGTACAAGAATAAGTATATGGTCCTTTCTTTCTTTCTTTCTTTCTTTCTTTCTTTCTTTCTTTCTTTCTTTGTAGCTCTAATGGTGTTGGAAAATCTGAAACAAACCCCTCCTTGACCTCCACTACTTTTACAGTTGTGCCTATAACCCTGGCGTTGGCCAATGCTGCCTCAATTGTTTTTTCTAACTTAGCTTATGTTTTTGATACAAGTTAGAAGAAACAATTGGGGCAACCTTGGCCCCATCGATTTTACCATTGTGCCTATTTGCTTTGTGCTGGGCAAGGCTGCCCCAATGGTTTCTTGAAACTTGGCTTGTGTTTTTGATAACTCCACTATAAATGGCTGGGCACTTTTGATAACTTGGCTTTTTTTCACATTTCCAATATGTTTTTGTTTCAGATATCACTTCTTTTTTCACTTAATGGATAATAACACACACAGTACAGGAATAGCAAAATTGTTCAACCTATATTGAGGCAATGTATTGCCGTTTGGCTAGGATAAACGTAAATAGTAGCCTAGTCTGTTGAAAGGGTTAAGATGTGAATCTGTGTAGCGTAGTGGTTATGCAGTTGGAGTGAAAGTATGACTAGTTAAGGTTCAAATCCTGCCTTTATATATGTGTGCATGTTAAAGGTATGTGTGCAAAAGTATGTACAGTATGTACATAATATGAAATTAGTTTTATTTGAAACTGCAGAGAATTCCTGTCAGGGGCCCGGAATTCACGGCACCAAAATAATAATAACCCTGCGTTTTAGTCTTGATGCTTTCACTGCATATTCTCTCCAGTCACAGCTCACACGCTTGCTCAGTCGCACCCACAGTTTCTCATTCAAGTTCAGCGCTGGACTGTCTCCAGTCCCCTTGCTCATGCGCCCCTTTATTATAGAACTTCCCAACGTTTCCCGCCGCTGTCCAGCTCATCAACCAGTCACATCCATGCTCTGCAACCCCCGAAAACAGCAACACACATTCTCCCCACTCATTCACTCACTCCCCCTTCCCATACTAAGTAATGGTGTGACCTGTTCTCCTTACAATGTATGCAACATAATAGACAGACGAGACAAACTGAACAGACAACAAGTCCTGCAACAAAGCAGTTGTCTGGGTCGTTTCAGTATATGTTTTAATTTGAAAGTAAAAATATATGAAAGCATGTAAAAATCTCTTCACTAATATATGTATTTTATTTTGTAATTTATTTTCATTGCATAAAGTATTAAATGGCAGTGTTTATATGTGATAGTGAAAAAGAAATAAATAAATATCTAGATAAAGAAATATACATGTCTATGTATTGATTTATGTATTCCTTTATTTCAATATCTATTTATTTATTTATTTAGTTATTTATTTATTTATGTTTTACTTTTATCTAATATACAAGCTATCCTTCAGCATAGCTAATTCTCAGAAATTAACGTTCTTTTTTGTCCAGTGGGGACAACAAATAGCGTTACTCTCATCAACCAGTATCGAGAGGAACCGTACTTCCTTGTGCCAATGGGGACCACAGTGAGAGTTACACTGACAGGAAACCAAAGACTTTCAGAGATCAAGATCAGACTCTCAAAATGATGATGATGATGATGATGATGATGATGATGATGATGATGATGACTTGAAAAATCTCCAAAATGTAAAATAAGTCCTAACAATTCTCAGCTAGCTGACTTCCTCTTTCAAAATGCTGCTTGTTTTCTGAACTAATTGTGTAGCACTGACAGTAACACAACACGCTTGCAAACTGAAGGTTATAGTTTCATCAAATCCTATGCATTATAAAAAGATATATTTTTGCAGGCAAATGTTCAATTTTAAAACAGAAATAAATAATTTAATATAAATGATACAGAAGTCACAATAAGTGTGTTCATTAGTACATTTCCACGTTGACAAAACAGATTAATTGTCATTAAACTCGGATGTCCTGTAATATACACATAAGTCTGCAAAAATCTACAAAAAAAAAAAAAAAAAAAAAAAGGAAAAAGAAGGACATTTTTATCTTTGGTGATTTATTTCTCTTACTTTGTGACAGGTATTGATTTTTTTTTCTACATTTCACTCAAGTGTTGGGAACTACAAATTAAAAGTGAAATGGTGCTTTTGGCTGATTTACCTTTGCTGCGCCAACACCCTGAAAACACGTAAAACTATAAAAACAATCCCTGCAGTAGAGTCTCTCTGGAATTCCTCCTTGAAAACTACTGTTCCTCTCAATTGTCATTTACTGAAGAAACAATACATTGTTTTGTGCACAAGGCCAAAGACGGCAGTTATTGAAAAAAAGGGTAAAGACCAGGCACCCAACCAATTTCAGGGGTCTCAAAAAGCTGGCTGATGAGGAACAAGCCAGGCTGGGGTGGAATGGTGCCAGAAGTATGTGTGGTCCATGCGTTCCAGGCTGCAGGAAGTAAACCAGGCCAAGAAAGGGCACACACACTACAGTATAAGGGCTTTATAAATTGATTCGCTGTTGGCATGCTTAAACAGCGTCTAGAGACAAATGAAATTTAGTTTGTTGTGTAACAAAAAGTCTATTGTAATATTTGATTTATTATGAGTTATGATTTTGGGAGGAGATTTACTATGAGAGAGAGAGAGAGAGAGAGAGAGAGAGAGAGAGAGAGAGAGAGAGAGAGAGAGAGAGAGAGAGAGAGAGAGAAAAAGAGAGAGAAAGAGAGAGAGGTGTGTTTTGAGAGGCATATATTTACTAGCCTTTAATGACAAGATTTAGTCTGATATATTAATTTATGCTATTAATGAATTTATTCAAAACACATATATATATATATATATATATATATATATATATATAATAGATATCTATATATATATATAGATAAATCAAAAAACGTCTTCCATCGTGTTTTGCAACAAGCACACAACTTGTCTATAAGTGCAAGCTGACCCATTGGGGACCTTATTACAACAGAAATTCATGCTTTTATTAAATTCAACATTTTTGTTTTTTTATTTTGACAGCAACAGGTAAAAAAATAAATAAACAGAACAATGTGTGCATGAGTCGGGAAGAAGATCTTTGTGTGTGTGTGTGTGTGGGTGCATGTGTGTCACACCACACGACGCGCACCCGCGCACACGCACGTACTCTGTGTGTGTGTGCGTGCATGAGTGTGTGTGTGTGTGTGTGTGTGTGTGTGTGTGTGTGTGTGTGAGTGAGAGAGAGAGAGAGAGAGAGAGAGAGAGAGAGAGAGAGAGAGAGAGAGAGAAATGGACAAGCTCCAAGCACTGCAATGTCATTTACAACGCTCACTGAACTGACAAACAGTGAGGTAAAGCTTTAAAGTCTGCCTGGCTACTGCACTCAAGAATCTTTATGGGAATCATGTACGAAACAATGCGCTGAAGTATGCAGATAATATATTAAGAAAAATGTAATAATTAAAGGGGCGGTTACAAAGCACTAAAATAATTTTTTTTTTGTACAGATTCATTGTCAATCATGTATTTTATTTTCTTCAAGGCCTGTAAGTCAATTAATTTAAGATCATAAACGATTTGACGCTGCAGTTGCAGAACAAACGATTTGCGAAACCTGCGAGAATACACTTTATTTGAGACCACTGTTTTTCTAGCCTAATAATTTTTTTTAAAAGACAGACTGTAGCAATCAAGAGCAAGTTGCCTGAAAGAAACTATTTAAAAATGATGTCCTTTCATTTCTAAATATAGAAGCAGACATTTTTCCTGTTGTCCTCAGTCAATACAGCTACCAAAAAATGAGCCCCCTCAGTTCTTAAACTACCAGCTGTACAAAGCTGTATAACAGCGAGGCACTCCAGTATACTGGGCTCGGTTTAGATGTACATAGCATATCTACAAGTGCAGGTTTCTTGAACTGAACTACTGTGGTTGAAGGCAAACATAAGAGTAAATGTATACTTGGACTATGTTTGATTGATAGGTCTGATGTTTGGTTTCTAACAACCGTCTCACAATTATAGGCCCGCCTTTGCTTCTTTAAAAAAAAAAAAAAAACTAGCGAGACACTGATGCTAATTAACCAATGCTGTTTGATCTGCAATGTCTATTAGACCTGGTACAGTACTGGAGCGCTGCACCTGATTAATGAAACACACACACTCACACACACACACACACGTTTGTTTTCCTATACTTGTGGGGACTTCTCATTGACTCTCATTATATTTTTATTTACTATTTCTAACTCCAGTCAGACAAAACTTCACACAGAGTGAAAGTCGACAAATTAAATATTTTGGCACTTTTAGGTTTTTTTTTAAAGGCATATTTCGTTCTTAAAAAGGTGTTTTACAAAGTGGGGACGTCCCCACAACGTCGTTTTTTCAGGAGTCTTTGTGGGGACATTTTCTCAATTTTTTCCCCCACATTGATAGTAATACCTGCCCACACACACACATCTCCCACACTGCCCTGTCATTACCTGCATTTTGCAAGACTGATTCACATTTTGATGTTTTACTCAATTTACTCAGAATAAAATAGTGTAATTTTGTTAAAGACTGGGCTATGTGTTAGCTTTACTGACTTGTAAACTCTTACAAAAGTCTAGCCCAGACTGAAGTCAGTAAAGTGTGCTCATATGTAAAGGTCATAAAAAGCAGGGCTTGAATATGACTGTACAACTGGTACAAGGTCAGTGTCTGATATATATATAATTTAGTATAATTTTTATTATTATAATTACAGTTTGTGCCACCTACAGTTTCTGGAAGATAAAAATAATAAATTGCCTAAAATATCCATTTCCTGTCTAATTCACATCCTGCTTTTAGTTACCCGCCCTCACACACAGAGTTGCAGCATACTTTAAAAAACTGTACTAGCACCTAGAAACAAAAACAAAACAAAAAACTATTGTTTGATTAAGTAGCGTGTATAAAGAAAACATCTTCATAATTTGAATTTTCAGCTCAAGTTGAAAAAATATCTAAGCTTTTCTTAACATCTAAAGATTTTTTATTTGTTTTGTTAAATGGATAGTTTAACAGGAAAGAACAGCAGAGCTGTTTTTTCAACACGGGTAAAACTTTTTTTAAGATGCTGTGTGTACCCCATATTAGAAATTATTGTTTTCAGTGTTTTCAGAAATGTAACTATTAGTTTCCTGCAAAACATCATCACTAACGGTCTATGCTACTCAACTTCAGAGTGCTTGGTAATCAAAAGCTGTTAAACTGGCAGACAGCTAGTTTGAAGATTCTATTGCTCTAAACCCAAACCCCCTCCCCTCTCCCCCGAGACTAATAGTCCGAATTATTTTTACTACCTGTTTAAGCGGCTTCAAAACCAAACTATTATCCCTGACTCTAACGACATCAAAAAACAAATACATATATTTGTAAACCCAGCTTTGCGTGCGCGGCATACCAAGAAAACAAGGAAAAGTTGTCATCTTATTAGGCACGCAAAAAAGACCATAGAAAACAGAGCCTGATCATAATAAACACTGGCAAGTGGAACCTGCAGCGAGTCCCATTGTTAAATACTTCTAGAAGCATTAATATTAACACGCTCATTCTACAAATGAAATGCAGCCTGCTTCAACACAAAAAATATCTGAACAACCGCGGGCAGTTCTGTTTCAGCTTGTGGCCCACAACAGGTCAAACAGTAAGTAGGTCAAGGTTAAAGGTTGACAACACAAACTAAATAGGTTTGTGGTTGAAATAATATATATATATATATATATATATATATATATATATATATATATATATATATATATATATATATAAATTATAAACAGTATGATTTGAGCTACACACCCGAAAAGAGGCACACTGCAGTTTTAAAAAGTAGTTTCTTTTAAAATGTTTAACCAGTAATTAGTCTTGTTTAGTAATTTACTGTCCAAATACGTGGAATTATTAAGGTCTATTGAAAATGTAAATTAAAAATAAATCCATTGGAGCTTTATAAGAACAGATGTCAGCAATGTTCTTTTAATCAAACTTCAACTTCTCATAAAACATTTTGATTTAGTGACTAAGGGGATTATGTTATTCAAGAAACAGAGAACAGGTTTAAAAATACATAATTACGCCATTGCCTAGTTCCTATTATTTGTTTTGGTTCTCATAAAAACCAGCTATAATAGAATTGGGCAAAGAAATGTCTTCTTGTGTTTATTTACTGTCAGAGGAGAGAGCTTACTCTGTCTCTCGTTTCCTGGAAGGGGCACTGCACCAAATTTGTTAATCTTTTGCTGAAGTGCAGGCTATTTATTCACAAAAGGAACTTGTTAATATTACATCTTCCCTGACTACTGCTAAAGCATTACTAAAATACTGTGTGGTTGCTGTGTTTGTACAGCCCAAGCACTCCTGAAAGTGCAAGTCCATACCATGTCAAATACATAAGCAGTGCATAACAGTAATATTAGTGGAGTATTATCACTGCCGGTGTACTACTAAACGATGGTTCTGCTAACAAATAATGTATTACTTCAAGGTGTTAGACAACCTCAACTAGTAAATCAAGTAGTAGTACACTGCCAACATTCAGTTAACTTATCTTGTAAAAAAGCATTTTAGGAAGATGTAATTTCATGCAATAAGAAATAATGTGAGGATTTTTTTAATTATTATTATTTGGGATTGATGGTTCCATATGCACTCTGTTGAATGCAGGAAACTGAATTGGTCCTGAGTAAGTCTTGCTAATTCTTTCATGATGACTTCTAACTTCAGTAGACCAGTAGCAGTATAGTGGTAGCAACTTGGTATAAATATTAAATGAACACTCTGAGTTGTTTATTGTAGGTCCTTTTTCACTTTAGAAAAAATAGTTTGCAATGAATCAAGCACTGGCCACATGTTCCTCCTTCTGAGAATTACAGAAAGGGTGTGTTCAGTTATATTTCCTACTTACAGATTTCCTCTATGAGTTTGTACTGGTATGCCAAATTCCTTCGGTCCTCCTAATTACTTACATGCATTTTTTTTTTAATGTTCAGTGACTGCAAAGAAAACCCCTCTTTGTAAATGAAGAGCCTTTACTGACATAAATCATGGAGCAGAAAAGGGATCCTAAAACTGGACATAACTGAATGAGTATAGTCTATATAGACCCACCGGCGCTGGCTTTGCCCAGACTGCGGCGCTGCAGGAATCTGATTTGTTTTGGAGTGTTCTGTTCCAGCAGAATTCTTCCTTTCTACTTCAAGCACAGCGTTCATCCCAGAGAAGAAGCTCTGCCATTCTCATTGTTCCTTAAAGAGTGCGTAAACAGGCAGCAGATCCTTGCATCAGTCTCTCAAAATGTTGCACAACACAAGTGCCTCTTGATGTGTCATTTCCTGCCTGGCCACCTGTCTAGCTCCTGACAGCCCAGTCAACAACCAAAAAAAAATAAAACCTTAAGCTCCAACTGCACAAAGCACAACATTATGAACGTGATCCAATTATTTCGGTCTGTTAGTTTTAACATTACCTTTCCCTACTACAGATGTTTGTTATTTTTCTTAATCCGAATGATTTACTGTTTATTTCCTGCTAGTACGTGTTTAAGTTAAGTCTTTCAAAAGTCTTTCAGCGAACAATTATTATTGATGTATTATTATCCTGAACTCAGCCTTTCACTTATCGTAATGTAAGTGAAATGTTACATGTTACGTCAAATGCACTTATTGTGTCAAATTTCCATTGTTCTATAAATCTACATTTTTTTTTTAAATTCATGATCTCTTCTAGTACAATTCTGTTTAAGCTGCATAAGTAAAACATGTAGTTCTAAAATCTGTTAGATAATATCAGTCTTTCAACAAAGTTATATGAAAGACGAAGTGAGGAAAGGGACATATACTTGATGACATCCTCGCACAGACGTCCCAAGCAAAAATTATGTGTGAATTTGGATTTCTAGGAAAAGACCCTCCCGCATCTGCCTACATTTATGATACACTGAAATTGGTACAGAAATTATTATGTTTTTTTCTGTGTGTTTATTCTACCCAATCATCTAGTGTTAGGAAGTCATCTGCCGCTGTCCTTTTCAAGAAAGTTTAAAAACAAGGAAGATGAATCAAAAGTGAGGGAGATCAAAGTCAGGCACATCAATGATGCCATGGGGTAGTTTTTAATCTGGTAATGAAGGATGATCATGTGCTGTTATGAAGTGGCTCCAACTGCCAATGCCAGATGTGATTATTGAAAAGAAGAAACATGAAACTTGTTTGTGATGTGATAGCATTGATTCTAGCACCAAAAAAAGAAAGATATTTTATGAATACAATATTTTTATGAATAAAATTCATCCTGGAACAGCTGCATGCCAGACCAGCTGGCATTGATGGACATCATAAACTTTGTATGCCCCATTAGTAAGAGCTAATGGTAGCTTTACTTCCCTCTTTACCTTAGAACAGCAATCCAAAGGTCATATTAAGTAATGATGGCTATTTAGTGTGTGTATTGAGTGATGGAAAACAATAACTCTGCTACTGTACCCAACCTTACTGTTAGAAGACTGCACTTAACTATGTTTTCTGTGTGTGTGTGTGTGTGTGTGTGTGTGTGTGTGTGTGTGTACTGTATTTAACAACAGTGATTTATATTTGATAATTTGGTCATTTCACAGAAAGTATTTACAGACAGTATGATCCACGGTCAAACCAAAAGATTAAACTGAGGTTCAACCCTTGAGTTTGGAACAGATCCAATTCTATAATGTTTTATCTACTCAGGGGTGCAAATCGTTTTGAAGATGGGCGCTAAACTGTTTTGAAAGTGCCTAAAAATGTTTTGAGCCTTAAATACCACCCCCACGAGTTTCTGTGAGAAAACGGTATTAGACACAGTTGTGTGCTGTACATTATTATGTAAGCGCTTAAGACCAAAATTGCAATATTAAGAAAATAAAGACGGCAAACGTTCAACAAATTGTATTAACAAAACAACAGTTTATGAATTCAGCTACTCTCGATAGTTAGAAAGAAAGCTGTGCACATTGTTGATTAATTTTATTGATGGATTAGATTTACAATTAGCTGTAACAACTAATTTGGTTTTAATTTAAATCTGTGATTATATGCAACAACAAAATATGTTTAATTTGTTAAGTAAAATGAAGAGGTTTGCGCACACGAAAATCGCAAAATGCATCATTTATCATTACCTGTTAAGTCTACTATTGCCCACATACCTTTTTGACTTGCTTATGTAATTGTTAATTGTGTAAAAGTGTACTACAAAGACATGTTTGCGACAGTTTCTGCAGTTAAACTTGCCTCACGACACAAACCTTCTCTCCTGTGTATGATGATGAGTGTGGCTGGGTCATAGTCCAGACCCAGTAAGAAACTATCACCATCTATGGTTGCTATGGAATTAAAAAAATAAAATAAACATTTCTACTGGTGCCAGAATTTAATATTGCTGGTGCTATATGAGGTACCCTGGCACTAGAATCTACCACCATAGCGCCAAATTTGCATCCCTGGTACTGTAGGAGGCTTAAGATAAATACATGGTGACATATAGATAATGTTTGAAAGGTACAGAGTACAAATGTCAAAAGCACCCTCCACACATACTCATACCTGGTGGACATGCTCTTCTACAATACTATGGTCTACTCTTATAATCACTAATAATACAGTATGCACTCATGAGCCACCTAATTTAACGAATTATTGCTCCACTCTTGTCATTCTTTTCAATAAAGCCTCTTATAGAGCTAACACCCACATCTTAAACCCTTAGCAAGGCCATCATTACTCACTTACAAATCTGATAACCTGCAGTGTTTGTACAGTTCTTTAATGCAAAGGTTATTATAAATAGTACTGTCAAGTTCGATGTGTTGTTTTTGTTTGTGCCAGGGGATATCACAATTCTCTGATTATTTATTCTGAAATGGCCTATACACATTTCAGGTAGCCAGGAGACATGTTTCCAGACACTCTGTGTCTTGGAACAATGGCAGAAAGACAATAATGTGTTCTGTCTTTACTGGTAATTATAATCCTTCAAGAGAAAGTTTCATAAAATGACAATAAAAAGCAGGGAGTGGCAGTTTTAATCTCCCATATATTTCCAAAAGTAACCTTCAAATTGTACAATATATATATATAACTTCAATATGTCAGATTAATATGAGGGGGTGCAGGGGGGGGGGCACATTGATACCCTACACCCTACAAAATATATCTTTGTAAATGTTGTTTTTTCTCACTTGTTCTCCACCCTGTCACCACACAACCACATTTGTGTTTTGTTTTCCAGTTGTGTAAAAATGTTGGGCAATTTGCCAGCAATGGCACAAGTATTTTAAAATGATTATTCTAAAGCCTGACTTGCAAGCCAGCAGGGCACATTAACCTTGTCCATTATTATTATTATTACAGCACACTGATAAATACTGGGGTACTTACTTCTTGGTTCCCGAGGTCCATCAACAGTAACCTTTATTGCTCGGTGGTAAGTTGCCACTTGGGGTGGGTTTGTGAATACTGTGATTGTCAATGTGAAGCTCTTGCCTGCAAAACATAAAAGATTAAAAATCCATAACTTTCATGTACAATGTGCAGCATTCAGCGTTCCCGCTCATTTGCATTTTGCAGTTGGTGATGATGATGGCTGTGGGTTACTGACAAAATTGAATTCAAGACCAATGAACAATAAACAATGACAATTTCAGTGGCCTACTGTAATAAAGGACCTCATATAGTTAATGCACCCCCAAATTACCTAGAATGTCCATATACACCACTACTTATATGTTTAATGAAGTTGAATAGACCTTCCCTCACTGGGTTTAACATTGGTATCATGAGGTACATTTATTTTAAAATGCCTTTTTCCAGACTTACCCCTTCTCCAATCATTGTGAAGATGAACTTATTGATGTGTTACAAGTATCTGAGCCCCAGTCTCTCAAGGAATCTGATATCAGTGTGTGTGTGTTCCATGAACATGAGAAGCTGTATCTCCTCTTACACCAGCTGTGTGAAACACACAATAAACCTAGATACTTAATTGAATGAGCTTGATCCAACTCATTCCCCAACAATCAGACATAGTACATACGTTAATGACTAGGAGGAAAATATCTAGCTAACCCAGCTAAAAAGATCTAGGCCTCAATACTCAGTCACTGTAACAAGCTGTCCTTTGTAGGCTTTTTCATGTTATACAATGGTCATCTACCATTTTGAGTTTTATGTTCTTGTTGTACCAGTTTCTAAGAAATGGGAGGGTTAACAGAATACAATGTGTATCACATAACATTGCTTTAAGGAAATGCATACATACTATATGGGCTTTTAAGCTTGTTTTTTTCTGTTATTATCCAGAAGGAAGTGTTAAGCATATTATGTTAGTATACTGCTTTTGTTGATAAAGAGTAAAATGCTGCCTCAGACAGTGAATTTGATTTGTCAGTAAAATAAAACTGTGCATGGGGTTGCTGAGTGTCTCTGTTAAGCAGCAGACTCACCAATTGTAATCATTTAAGTATGTAATGGTTAGTCATCTCAGATACTGAGAACTGCAATTTTACTGAAACAGGAAAAGGTGGGCGTAACACTATTGACTCAATACAACAGTCAGCAATCTCGGGTCCAAATCTACATCTGAGCCAGTTTATTAGAACACACAACACCAAACATTTTATTGCTTGCGCTGGTAAATATATCATTTCAGTGGTTCACTTATTTTAAATCTGACTATAAATGTGCTGTGGTATCAGTCCACTTGCTGTAAGCAGATCTGTAAGCACTTTATGGTGCCAAAGCAATTCCAATGAAATGGCCTTGAGCACAGATCTCCTGTATCTTGGTATTTCTCTATTTTCTAACCACCCCAAACCCCTTCTAAAACTCATACAGGCACATTCCTCCTCAGTCTCATCTCATACTGTCACCCTGTGGTCATCTGGAAAAGTCACACCATTTGTGAACTAGGCAGCACTGTTCTTTTTTGCCTACCCCTACAGAACAGTTAAATACCAAATACCATTGGCATACAATACATGTATTTTACTGTGAAGAATATTTACGTTTGTATGGGTGCCTTCACCATAGCCCCATTAACAAGGCTTCTCCTTTGGGTTATAATACACGAGCACAAATGCAAATAGGACAAACTTGGAAACTGTTTGCAGCTCCACAGCTTGAACAACTTTTGTTTCAAGGAGACTGCCATTTATATTGTCCTGTGTTTTGGCAATGATATTAGTTTTCATCGGGTTGGAAGCACCTATCAAATATCCACATTCCCAGTTAGCAGCACATAGTAAAGAGTGCAAGGTTTCCAGGATTAATAAAGTGCTTGTAATGTGTACACACAACGTGTCTGACTTAATCCGCTGTGGCTGGGAAGGCTTTCGGTAAGAATAGATGAATTTAATAATATCTTCACAGCCTCTTCAAACAAACATAAAAGAAGCAGAGGATTCCTAACCTTGCACACCATTATAGAATTAATCTACCAAGCTATTCTACAGTATACACACATACTGCCTTTTCTCCCTGTTTTCAGCTACTTAACTTTATACCGTATCTGATGTATTATTAAAAGATCAAACCTTGTGCTATGTGTAAGTAAAGACTGGTCTGTTTCTGATATATTTTATACTGAAGTTTAGAAAATAATTATGTAAAACTCAAATATTAAGGGAATGTAGTTTTTTTTTGGCACAACTACTAAACAAAATTTAAGACTACAAATTATGAAAAAAAAACACAAATCTAATCCTCTAAACAGCACCAAATAGCTAATCAACCATTTCACAATAAAATATAATTTCACCTAACACACCAACAGACCATGTTTGTGGAGTACATGTTGACTTTTCTTTCGATTTTCTTTTTGATTCATTGTATATATTTTCACAGCACTGCCAGACTCGCACTCAACACTTATCTTTCATTTTTGTCTTAGCTGTATATAACTGGCATCATATAACTAGGTTTCCACATAAGGAAACCGTAAGAAACACATGAGCACCAAACAACACAAAACATGTCCCCCATTACTGAGAGACTTCAAGACATAACAGCTATCCTAATAATAGCTGCTTAGGCTTTACTTGGTTTCTCTTTCCTGAAGAGTACCATTTCTTATTCTAATTAATATGTGCATTGCAGAACTTAAGTTGGTCATACAGGCTTTTTAAGTATTATAAGGAATTGATTATTGTATACAATTCTATAATATACACAGGCACAGGTTTATAATTAAATGGCTATAACGAGTCGCAGATGATTAGTTTAATCAGCCTCAGGCCTGTACTTGTTAGGTGCCCACTGATTACAAAGAAGTGCATTGGTTGGTCAGTGGTCCAACAGTCCCATTCTACAGGCAGTTAGACAGACCATACAAAACATGTCAGACGTGCCAACTGTGATGTTTCTACCAGCTCCCTTTCACTTCCCTCAAACTCCCAATGAAATCTACATAGTATATATGCTGGATATTTCTATAGAAAATCATTCCAAATTGTAAAACTGAAACTGTAGTGATAATACACTCCATGTGGTTTTACTATACAAATTACTTTGGCTGTTGCAAAGTTATGTGTGTTCAATTTTAAGAATTTAAATAAAAACTACATCTTCAACCCCATTGCAGGGATCCCACCCTCTTAAATGAAAGACCACAAAGCCTGTTACTTGGCTGCATTTGGTTTAATTCTCAGAGGCCTTTTTCATAGTTTGTCAACATTGACGTACAGTACATATATCTGCTGCGTATAAAATAATCCTGAGATGAGATGTAAACACTTCTATTTAAGTGTTATTTAATTTGTAATTCATGCTAAAAGTAATCCAGCTCCAACCTTATTGGTCTCGTTTTGGTGTATTAAGCTTGTTTGTCACTACGCTGCTGTTTCCCACTGCAATTGTGCAATATGAAAACCCATCGTCTTGGTCTCTTTGAGTCAGGAAGACAAGTCTGGACAGAGCTCCTCACTTCTTCCTGCCTCTGGCAGCAGACTGCAACCCTTCAGATCCTCAACCAAGCCTGCTGCTTCAAAGAAAAGCCGGGCTTCTTCCGTCAAGATCATAAGTTGGGGGGGGGGGGGGGGGGGGCATTTCTGTTTGGACATAATTACACCATCAAAAGAAGCTTTCTTCATCTTACATGTGTGGAAAGCCTGCAAGCAGTTAAGTCTGCCTTTATATATATTCTATTTGGGAATCCAGCCAAAGAAGTTATGTAAAACCTTGTGCACATCCTTTTTTTTTCAACTTTTGAGGTGGAGAATATGGAAATATTTATTTTCTTTATGTTACTTTCTTGTATTCTTGTTCTAATTTTCAAAGCTTTATATTTATTAATTTTGTTTTTATTGCCAACTTTCACGATTTATGAGAATCTTCAGGTAAGGGGTACTTTTTTTTTTTTTTTTTTTTTTGCTGATGGCAGAACAAAGACTGCTACTGGTGGGTTTTAGCTATTATGTAGCTGTCATTGTTTTGGTGGAAGCTGAAAGGCTAAGCTGTGACAGCAGCATTCAGAATGTGAGTTGCAAAGATAAGACTCATCAATTATTGAAATTATAGTTTACTTTGTGTAGTAACTTCCACTTAGTACTAATGTAGTGTATAGACCAAATGCTAAATAATTGATAAAGCCACTTAAATCAAGAATGTTTACTGTAAATTGCTAATATGTTAATGAATTAAGAGAAAATGTAATAAAACAAACTGTAAACTATGCTTTGGTTTGTCAGTAACTGCCATATCCTCCACAGAAAAATATAAATAACACAAAACAAAAACAAATACGATAACAACATTAACTTACACAAACAGAATTAAAGCTATTCATCTTTTGAATCATTAGTACTAACCTTAACTTTAAAAGGTCAATCACTGGTGATTACTGTAATTATTTACTGTCCATCCAAATCCAACCTACCTTTTCTCACAGAATTTGATGATTTCCTCGCTTTGCTCTCTGCTAAATATCACAGAGTTATCATACTTTGAGATTTTCATCTACGTATTGATAATGACTGATCCAAAGTCAGTGGAATTTTTAAGGCTCCTAGATTATCTTTAAATTATGTTCATGTTACCATGCATTATATTCAAGCATGAGACTTGCTGTAAAAAAAGTTCCTGTAATATTTAATCCAATTTAGGCACGTGGTTCTGAAGATTTTGCTTTTAGTAGGCAAATCAATTAGAGGCCAGACCTCTGCTAAACTCGATCATTATGACCTGGACTTGGATATGAATGTGTGTGAGTTTAAGTTTGAATAAGGAGTTATCAAGATATGTGTACAAATGTGGCACAGGTTGCCAGGGACATTCCTCCTCTTCGGGGGTTAAAAACATTTTATCTGTCTTTGTGGATCAATCAAAATTTTGTTTCATGTAGAACACGTGTTTAATTTGTTCTGATTGGATTTGGGGAAGTCACAGATTAATGCTGTCTACATCTTCTGGCTTGCTTTTCTTTTTAGTGTCACTTTATTGTTTTAAAGCTCAGGCCCTCAAAATCAAAGTTGAATCTCTAGTTATTACAAGTTCAATACAGATCTTCCCACATTTTTGCCAAGGCAGCGCAGTTATATTAATTTACTACGATAGACATCGTTCAGATTGTTTGCTGCAATTACGAGTCATATGCACAACTTCCCAGAGGAAACCGTCATTGTTGTTCTCGTTTCTGTAGTAGAGGCTTCTAACTGTGGGAAACTGCTGTGTAATTAGAGGATCACTCAGTGTCGTATCATTTTAGTGAGGTTTGTATATATGTTTAATCTTTCAGATGATATAATTGGACACAAATTATTCAGTCTAAAATGGAATGCCTTACAATTATAGTAAACTGACATAAAAGCACTATCATTTCAAGGTAGGTTTAAACATACCCATTTTTTTTTTCAGTTAGGGGGAAAAAAAAGGAACTGGTAACAAATTAATACAATAAACAGAGGATAAACATGGCTATATATTTATTTTAATTTACCAACAATAATGTGTTTATCAAATCAAATAAAAAAATAAAAAAAATCTCCACATTTGCTTTATCTATTGCATTTTTTTTTTTTTTTAACAGCTAAAAGCAGGCTGAGTTTGGGCCCTAAGATTCACAGCCTCATTTGATAGATGCATGGTGTATGTTTGGACTCCCAAGGCAATAGCATATCAACTGATTCCCCCAGTAGCACAACAGACATGTGAGACAGCATCTCACATAACCTAGGGACCTTAAAAGGACATTGCTTTAAAGCAGGTAAAGTTATAATTTGACATCAGGATCCTTTTCTTATTCCACCAAACCAAATGGCTTCAAATAAAAGGTACTGTCAGAAAAGCTAAGGTTTGTAAATACGCACTAGTTAAAACAGAATATGAAATCCACATTTTACTATTTTTGTGTTTCCTCTGGCTTTAAAAGAAAAAAAAACATATAATCACATATTTAAGGTACAGATTTGGGGTTGAAAAAAAAATGTGTTTAATAGGAAAATTCCATTATTATACAAATAGCTGACACAAAAAAATGTTGACAAGATGTCATCCATCGACTGTCACATAATCAACCCTATTCCTAAGAATTGTTTGCTGTTCCTGGTTCTAATAAGGACAAAAATAATGATGTGTTTAAATTTCAATTTCCTAAAATACACATCTCAGGAATTTTCCTGACCGTGAATTTTGTCTCTGTAACATAGGGTGGGAGTCAGTGAAGTTTGCTTAGTTCCTCCGAACATATTTTGCAAGCTTGTACAGTATACATAAACTGTAAAATAATAATACATATGCCTTACATAAGCTACACCACAGTATTGCCGCAGGCCTCCATCCATTAGTTGTTATGACTACCTTTCAATCGTATATAAATCTGCTGTGTTTTCTCTTTTGTCAAGCAGGATCTCATGTAAACGTCAGGAAATACAACGTACCTCGTCCACTCCTTCCCACAAATCGCAGGTCGTTAAACCTTGAAACTTGGTTCTTCATGACAGCAGAGGCATTTCTCAATTCTGCAGAATAGTTCTCATCATTACCAGCCATCACTGTGACCACAGTCCCATCAGAGACCTCCCCCAGGGCTACCACCTGCAGAGAAATGCACACCGTGTCAACAATAAACAGAGAGCTAACTCTCACACCCTTTGCATTTACAAATGCAAATTTGAGCGTATAGTTATATTGCTGACAGGGTACGGGGGGCACACTTACGGTATTAAGAGCATTTAAAAACTTATTTATTCAAAGAGTGCAACTTTGTGTACTTTATTCTTTCTAGCATTTTGTTTTGTTAACTGCAGCTTCCTTAAAAAAGGAAGCATGTTAAAGTTTGTTCTCACAAACTGGTATTATCTTGAGCAATAGTTAGGTGGAAATGATAATGTAATGCCACCAAAAAAGTAAACTTCAGTTAGAAAGCTCCATCATGGCATAAGTCTTGTAAATATAATGTGCAATATTCTTTTATCTAATTTTAGAGGATGAAGTGATTCTAATCATTCTAACAGAGATGTTGTCTTGCACTGTCTGCTGCATGGTCACTCAGTTTAGGGTTATGCGTTTAACTTTTTTTTTTTTAGGAAAAGTAAGTCTTGTGGAGCATTTAGTAAAGGCCAATCAAATCATATTGCTTAAAACTCCACAATGTGTGAAGAAGTTGGGGAGATAAAAGCACTTTTTAAGTTACAAATAAATATGTTGTTTATTACAAAGATAAGCATATTAACATTGTGTATTTTTTTATTTATTTTATGCAACTGCCGAGGATCCATGGAAACGTGAATCAATGCTGAAGACAGATTGACTAACTAGTTGCAGACGTTCCTGAAACAGGGGTTTTACACATATTATATAGATATCTATATATATATATTATATATATATATATATATATATATATATATATTATATATATATATATATATATTAACCTATGGACAATATGTAATAATAATAATAATAATAATATTATAAATTCATTTGTAAGGTTGGTATTAATTATATGTTTTTGCCATATATTAATGAGTACTGAAGTAACTTTAAAGTAACTGTAAAAACTTGCTAAATGTAATTGATGTAACCCTAACCCTAATTATACTAATTGACTTTGTTTTAAATTGTTTAATAATGTTACACCGAGAATGCATAAGATCATTGGTTGTTTAGTTTGCAACTGTAATAGCAACCCAGCAAACAAAAGTAACATTTTAGTCTGAACCCATGGGACCCATTGGGCTCTTTTATCATTAATTAAAAAGTTTTACTACAGAGCACTTTTATTCCTTCACTATAATTTTAAATGGGTACAGACTGTTTTGCTAAATTGCTCAGGGCAATGTTCGGAGTGCAGGACCCGCGTTTCCAGTGTTCACCCCGAAATTATTCTGCGTTTATTTGAGACACGGTGGGATTAGTGGTCTGAAGCAGTGCAAGACACCTGAAAAGTGGTAAGCGATATTGGGTAGAGTGGTGCATACTCACTTCACTGAAGAATGTAGTTCAATATGTGTGTGTGTGTGTGTGTGTGTGTGTGTGTGTGTGTGTGTGTGTGTGTGTGTGTGTGTGTGTGTGTGTGTGTGTGTGTATAAGAAAGAAAGAAAGACTAGCTTTAAAATATACGTTATGAAATAGTATGTCTGTGCTGTTTCAACTTCAGCGTATGAGAGCTTTTGCGTGCAGTTTGTCTGTTATGATATATGCATAATTCTATAACAGTGGGTAATACACTGTCTTCATTACAATACCAAAAAAAAAAAACATAGGCGGTGCTTCCCTAAAAACAATAACATTTAATTAATTATACAATATTACTGACAGTTATAGTTTCTTTGACTTGTCAAATCAAAGAGTTTGCTTTTTCTTTAGAAATCGTAAATAGGCGTTTTAGTTGAATTAGTACAGGTAAATCCAATACATTAACGAATGTAGTTTATATATTATTTAAATGATTGATATAGAATATACATATGTAACATGTCGCAATTAGTTCAGAAAGACGGCTTGCGCTCTGATGAGCAAGTATGAATTGATTACACTGTAACACTGGTACTCAATAAAACATTGTATACAATCTGAAATAGCCTACATGTTTGACAACGTGGTCGCTCATGAAACCTGCATTTTCACCTTATATACCACAAAAAAAAAGTCCCGTGACGAACAGCCAACAGTTTTGGTAACATTGTTTTCTCTAACAACAGCTTAAGCTCTATACACGAAATGGGTAGAGCTAATGATGCCTTTCTATGTTTAGAAGTTTCCAACACTAGATATGTAAATTATAAGAAATGTAACTGGTTGTTTTAAATAGCTTTATTTGTACATATCCCCGCAGTCTGGTACTGGCTATGACTGAAACGTTTCGATATGCCAGACAAAATGCATTCGATGTGGTCATTGAGCACAATACTTGTAACTAAGCTCACAATTCTAACAATAACGTGTGGTATAGAAACGTGACACTTGCAATATATTAAATGATATGCTAACATTAACTCCACCACCTGTGTCAAATAAATAAGAATATTTTTTGATGACACCACAACTGCAATCTATAATGATCTGTACAGTACATTAAGGAGGCAAAGCATTATAACTCATACAGGCAGTTCTTAAACCACATGTATTGCTGTGTTCAGTGGGCGAAATATATGTATTAGAATTTGTTAAGTTACCTTACCTTGAATGCCACGGGTAATGTTTTATTACACCTCCAATGTGACGGCAAGATGGAGCAAAGAAAGTTGGGACTGTCAGTCCGCACGAGTTCTGCTGGATGATCAGCGATGATCTCTACCATTGTACGGTTATCGTGCGCCCGAGGTCTGGGTACCGCTGGAGCCGCCTCTTGTTGCCCAGTCGCCGGGCTCAGTTCGCTCATTTTAGCTGGGACGGATTGAAGGCTACTGGACGGGGGACTGAACCTCCGGCTGGTGCTTGGATCTACAGGAATGCGCATTACAACAGTCACAATTAGCAAAGGTAAGGTGACTGAGATTCGTTAAAAAAAGTGTTAATTGAGTTACTTTACACATTCAGTTAAAACGTTTTCAGAAACAAAACTTTCTCTTCTGTACTGCGAGTAACTTAAAACGTGTCATGCGCAGCTTAATATCGTAGCAAAAGCCAGTTTTGACAGCAATGTCTTCTTTGGTATATACAACAACATTAAAAGTTCGATGAGCGAAGATAAAGTGTCGCCTGTCCCCGCAACAATCTTAAATGCTTTCGTTATCACTGCAGTTCAAAGTGCACAGTTGTCTCAAGGTTAAGGTCCCTATACAGTTATAAACTGTCTGGGTTTTTCCTGTGTATAAAATGTGTTTTGCATGTATCACTAAAGTTTCGCTTATAAGTCTTTTTTTTTTCTTTTTAAGTCTTCCAATAGGTTCCTGGCTTTGTAAGCTGAAATGCTTCCTCGTCCAAATATCTCTGCCTGGCCAAATAAAGTCTGATTTATGTACACCGGTAACTCTGTAAGAGCAATCCACTCAGACAAACTTCAACAGCCTTCTTGGGTTTATTGGACCGGTCTCCAAATAAAGTTTAAGAAAGAATGTCCTTATAAATTAAAACAAAAGATACACATGCCAACTTTCCCAGGAAGTCTTCAAAATCGTGAATTTGTAAAAAAAAAATAAAATAAAATAAAAAAAATAAATAATAATAATAATAATAATAATAATAATAATAATAATAATAATAATAATAATAATAATAATAATAATAATAATCTAAAGTATAAACACAAACTCCTATTTACTGAAAGATAACTTCATTTGTATATCTTTGTTTGTTGGGTCATAATAGCCTGCATTCTGCATTTTGTAGTCCTTTAAAAAAAATATTCCTTTTTAAAAGTTTTCCACAAAATGTTTAAGGTCTAAAGTTTTGGGGGTTTTTTGTATAGGGTTAAAAGCTTCTCGTTGATCGAAAAAAAAGTTGCGGTCGGTAGGATGAAGGAACCGAAAAAAAGCCACAGTTTTTGTCCCGAAATGTGGTTTGTCTTTGGAGGCAGGAATTTCTAATGATCAGGTTTTTGTGGTTTATATATGCAGTACTAGCAGACCATGAGACTCAAACACGTGGTGTCTGAAGCCAGTCATCATACTGCGTTCAAAATAAATAACCAAATGCTTCTGTCTCTCCAGAAGAGAAGTCTGATTAAGTCCCTCTCTTTTTCTTTGGCTGTTCTCACTTCCGCAGGCGTCCAAATTTTTTCACCTTTGATCTTCTGTTTTGCACCTTTCAAAATCTCTGGGGAAAAAAAAAAAACGAAATCTGCGAACGTTTAAAATTCAATCATGACCTACAGTCTAATGCGTTTCCTTTAATGAATGAAAAGTATAAAAAGGCACCCATCGGATTATAAAGGTATAGACGGGTACTTGCTGAAAAGGCAGTTTAATGTACATACCCAATTTTAAAAAGCACACACGCCTCTCAGAGCTCTCTAGCAACCTATCAAAATCTCCATGTACGATCTTACATCTTTTCATATATTTTGAAGAAGTGTGTATGGTTTTCAGCAACACCCCTTCCACTTTCTGTTCTTTTTTTAAAAATACGTTTTGTGTGCGCGTGTTTGGAAGGGAGTTACCATTCTGTCTAACAAAAAAGAAAATATTCTGTCTGTACCCGTCTCAGGCACATAAGAATAAATTAATTATACATGTGCATGGGTCCAAAATGTCTTCCCTTCATTAGAACTAACTCAAAACGAGCAAAGTGGCAGTTTAAGGAGAATTTAGTCACTTCCCTTTAGAAAGTTTTTTTTTTTTTTTTCAGTGTTGCAAATTCAGTCAAGCGGGGGAGAGCGCTACAAGTATCAAGAGCTGCTGTGGGAGAAGGGAGAAGATCGTCGCTTTTTTTTTTTTTTTTTTTTTTTTATAAATTTGGTAATTAAAAACTATGGTCACGTATTTGAAATTAAGGACTACTCTTCTCACCCCCACCCCCCACCTCCCCGCCACCCCCCGAAAATAATTTGAAGTTAACATTTGTACGTCGTCCTGCTTTTCTTTTTATAATACATGTATTTGCTATACATCTGTTGGTGTTTTATACATATGTCTCTTCTTCATGGATCCCGTATCTGTCAAATGCAGATATTAATGTCAAAAATTAGCTACTATATGAACACTAATATACAGTGTGGGATGGGATAGTATTTGGATTCCCTTGTGATTTATTCACAAAGCCAACGTGTTTCGGCCGTCAAACGAAAGTGACGAATTGGGTTGTGTATGCGGTTTCTAGATGTGTCTTGTCTTGTACCTTCAGCGACACAATGCCTCATACTCAACGTGATGGAAATTGTAATATATATATATATATATATATATATATATATATATATATATATATATATATATATATATATAATATAATATATATATATATATCATTTGAGATAATACAAACAAGTTTAAATAACTACAAACAAATCCCCACATATTTTGGAGTGTGGATATCCACGCAACTGCTTTTGTTTTTTTATCTTAGCGCGATTTAATCAATCGTCAAGAACCACAGAAATATTTGATCAGGCTCCAGCCGATTATGTGACAGAGATAAAACTACAACTCCCAGAAAGCAGAAGGCTAGGTGACGGCGCACGTGCGTAGAATGTGGGTGAAAAGCCCTAGCGCGCTGTTTGATAGGAGTTTGCCACTGCACGAGGGCGGAACTGTCTTCTGGAGCAAAAGGAGGTAAACAAAGGTAAGATGTTCGCATGGTACGAATTCATAACAGTTGACAAACAACGGGAAACACGGTAGCTGTTCTTATTGTACTATTCAGTACGTCATTGAAGCAGAACACAATAATTCAGGGAAATAAAAAAGGCACAGTTTAAGTTTTGTTATTTGCTCTGCTACATTCGCAGCGGTTTTGAGTCAAACAGACACGAGTGTTTCCAGATTATCTATGTGTTAAAACTTTTTTCTTGGTATTGACTCTTGAAACTTATCAACACGTTCAGTTTTTTGTTCTTAAAAAAAAAAAAAAAAAGTGTCATACGAATTACTATTTCGTTGCCTGCTCTATTACTCGCATACTAATTTAAAAAGGGATTACTATTGCCGTTGTGATAAATTATTTTATAAAGTACTATACTACTACTATAATAATAATAATAATAATAATAATAATAATAATAATAATAATAATTGAATGGTTTAATTTGTGCTTCTGTTTGAAGCGCCAGAAGCCACTAGCGCGCTGTGATTAAATATTGAGGTGATGATAATAAACTTGGTTTACGCATTGATGAATCAATATTTAAGAGGAAGTATCTATCACCTGAAGCAACTCCGAGTTGAACTGTTTTATAATGGGAACTACAGGTGCATTCTTTTACTGCTGTATTTTAAGAACTGCCTTTTAGAAGCACTACACATCATACCTTTACACCACTAGCTTTCAAGTTGTGTAATGTAAATGGTAGATTTAGATACTTTTTTTTACCAATTGTGCATCACACAGTTTCAACTTTAAAGCTGTTAACATTTACTTAAAAAAGAAAACATTTGTGATTTTCATATTTATAATGTGGTGTTGCAAACTTTCAACACTATTTCTATATCCATGTTCAGAACCAGCAGATATATCAAGCCCTATTTACAAATCGTTTAACAAAAAAGTGTTAATAAGTGAACTAAAATGTGGTCGAGCAAATCCTGCAGATCTGTACTAAATTAGTCCTTACTGCAGTGTACCAAACATCTAATCCTGAAAATCTGTTTAGCTGGCCATTACAAATGCGGATGGAAATTCACAATTCAAAGTGTAAAGACAAACTCAGACATTTACGTGGACGTTGTCATTGCTAGCATTTGATTTAAAAACAAACAAACAAACAAAACAAAAAAAACCCTACATTTAAGATGTTGAACCGGCAAAAAGTCAGAAATCTGAGAAGTTATGAAAAATGCAAATAACAAATATATAAATGATAACATTATAAAAGCGTTTGTATTGCATTCAGGCAAACACATTTAAGTAAAAGTACACCTATATTCGTAATATAATTGTAGCCCCACACGGATCACACTTGCATTTTAACTTGCTGGTAGCCTGTTACTGCTTGATACTGAACCTTAAGTTCTAAATGTGTTTATATTTAATACACATTACACCGACATTTCAGTTTAAATTGAATACATCAGGTGTGCTGCTTGTTTTATTATTTAAATACACAATATCTTATTGTGCAGCACTTTGTTAAAGTTTGTACATTATTTTAATGAAAAAAAATGAAATCTCTTCAGAACACTTTGTTCCTCAACCATAATACATTAGACAAAAAAGGAAAAGGGTGCTACATTGCAATGATAGTTTATTTAAACTACCGTATTCTCTACCTAAGAGAATGATTAATTGTCGAATGTAGTGTATCAACAACATATTAAGGTACATTATTTCCTTACATAGTGCAATTGTCAATTTTATTAAGGATAGTACTGTGACTGGCGAGTGAACATTACTGAACCAGTTGCTTCAAAGGGTTAAAATAGAGGTTCAGAACGCTTCACTTTTCACTTCGGTAGTTTTTAGATGTCATTTCAGAGAATAATGGTGCTCTCTTTGTGTTAAAATGTGCTGTACAAACATAGGACGAGCAAGCATGCTAAGTTAGTCATACACTTCATAGTGCTAATTTAGTCCACCTGAACAGGATCATCTCACATCCAATTTGGTACGCTGCAATCTTGTTTAGGCCGATTTAGCGGATTATCATCTGGTATGCTGCCATTAACAATTGTACTAATTTTAGTCTAAACAAGTCAACTAAACCTGCTTATTCTGCAAGTTAGACGCACCAAATGGACTGATTTTGGTACAGTCCAATTGACCTTCAAAGTTTAAATAACGCATCAATAGGTAGTTGTTCTTTATTTCCTTAAACATTAAGCGCTTTATAACTAGTGCTGGGATGAACACATGATTTAAATATTCGTTTGGCTATTATTTGTTTTCAAAAAGCCATTTTATTGCTCAGAACGCAGGCAGAGACAGCATCGTAGCAGGGGGCGTGGCCGTGGCCCCAGTATGTGCTTTTATTTTACAGTAAGACGTTACAATTATGCAACACGTTAAAGTAGAAAAATATCCCAGGAGTAAAGAATACGTTACCCCAGTGAATTAACTACAAAACAAAGATTGCCAAATAACAGTTCAAGTTAAATGTTGTTTTGTTTATTCCCAAAATAAATACTACATAAAGTTGACACTGCATTTTATTAGTTTTTTTTTTACTTTTTATTTCATTCATTGCCGTTTCTTCACAGTGGCCATCGACATGTTTTCATAAAATAATAGCATGCCGTTTACTTGTGCCTTTTTGAAGCTGAGCAAGCAAACGACAACTGAAATTTAAACATGAAAAATAATAATAATAATAATAAAAAAATCAAATCAACAGTACAAAGGTCACTCTTGAAATCAGGCCTTAAAGGATGTGTTACAGTAAGAATACCTATGTTAAGAAAGGGGCACAAGACTAAAAGGTTAAAATTTGCACAAGAACACAGAAATTGGACTATGGAACAATCGTCAAAGGTGTTTTGGACTTTTGATGGATGCACTTGTGCCTTCTGCCAGTTCTGTTGTCAAGTCAACGCTTGTCTTCTTTCTAGTCCTTAAGGATATTATTGTCAAGTATTGTTCATCCTTGTTAGACAGCTTTTTGGGTCTTCCAGTCCAGGGTTTGTCAATTACAGATGGTGTTTCTTTGTACTTGTTGATTATGCTTCGGATACCACACCTTGAAAATCGAGTGATGTGAGCTATTTAACGCAATGTTTTTCCTTCTTTATATAAGTCAAGGTTGTTTAATAGTAGAAAACTCTAGTGAAGGCTTTGAGTAAATTGTTGATGCTCTTGATGCATCAAAGTAGAAAAATTCAGGACGACTGATTTGTTAATAAGTATTCAGAGCTACATTTCCTAGGCAGACACTCCACACCACCAGGCTAATTTGCTGAATCTTAAAGATATAGCAAGTTTTCCTTATGAAGTTTAGTACACGCAGTTTCATCCTGACTGCTAGTTCTAGTATACCATGGGTCTGTTTTCAAGCAAATGCAATGTTTCCTCTCAACTTGTTGATTTCTGTTTTCATGTTGCTGGTTCCGCATATCCAGTCTGTACAGGGTTTGTGGGTAACAGTTTTTTGTTATGCACCAATTTAGTCACATAAGACAGTTTTTTGAGCACTTCAACTGCTAGACTGTGCCTGTGAACTCTGCCTAGCTTGGACTGTCTTAAAGACCCAGAGTCTCTGGGAGGCCTGAAAAGCAGTAGGTTAGTTTAGGGGATGTTGATCCCAACCAGTAGAGAGGGTAACGTAATGTAGTAGGTTCCTGGAGCGGGACTTCTCTTTAACGAGGCTAGCGCTCGCCTTGTGTGGCCAACTTTTCTTTTTAGTTGTGTTTTCTTTATTAAATCTGACAGTACAACTACCATTGTTGGTACCCTAGTGGCAGCACATGTGTTTATTATATCTGTGCGCCTGTGCGGCATGTTAGCGCCCAATGCTCTGTGTCAGACTTATTATTCCGTGACGAGGCACGCACGTAATACTTCCCCGTTACAGGGCAGCACTATTAAAAATCTTGGTGAAGTTCTCTAGCAATTTATTATTTAATTTACACAAAAACATGTATCGCAGTTATAATGTAAACTAGCAATTTTGTACAATGGGAACATTTTTAATATCTACCCATCTTTTTTTTTTTTTTTAATTTATTTTTTAAAATTTGCAACGATTTCTCCAGAGCCGCGAGAAACATCCTCGTAAAACTTTATCAACAAAATGCCATGCCCATGTGCAGTTAACATTGCACACACGTTTAGATAGTTTGCTGGTGGTAAAAAGAAGCATTGCATGGGAATTTAGAGTTGCAGACTACTTCCTCTGCTACACAGAACCACTATATGGAGTTTCCCCAATCAGGCCACGCTGGTTTAATCTGTACAGCTAGACTGCACAAATTCCACATCACTGTCTGAATTTAGCCTGAGTCACAAAGAAATATATTGAGAGCTTTCCAGGGGACTTGACATCAAGACAAAATGTCTGGAGGAGAGATATTTCTGGGTGTGTTTAGTGATTTGTGAGGCACTGCTAATAAAATTTAAGATGATATTACATTCTTGAATTACATTTGTTTTTCGTAATTCATTTATGTAATAGGTATAAAAAACAATCTTTGTGCCACTGTATTAGTGCATTTATATTTTTTATATAATTTCATATAAAGTACAAACAACCATGAAATGCTTTTTTTAAAAATGTAATTAATTAACCAATTATACAGACTATGGACATGCTTACCAATTGCATGTGGTTTTAAAATATGGTCACATTTCAAAACTAAAACAAGTAGTCAGTTTGCTCCTTACTGGAGTCCTTGTTATGCATTCTTAAAGACAGACTGGGCATTGAATCATTGAAAAAATTAGTATCTTGACTCATTTTTCTCAAATCCTAATTATGGGCATATCATAAACCAATGAATCTCGCTTGAGATTTTTTTTTTTTGTGTTGGCAGCAGTGGTATGTTTTTAGTTGTTTGCAGAAAAGATTGATGAGTATTTAACAACAACTACAATTGTTAAAATGACAAAGGAAATGATAATGGGGTGATTTTAATATTTGTTTAGTTTTAGGATAATCGCTTCCTTCCTCTTATTTGTGTCCCAGGGGAATTGACCAACATTTTTATCCCAGGAAAAGGGATTTTGCATGATTTCACATCGTATGCAAAGCTGAGGTGTGGATCATGTGTGGTACCAAACGTGGGGATGTGGGTTTGAAGGACAATTTCTGAGATGTACTGACTCCTATTTTGTCTCTTCATTGTTTGGAGAGAAAAAAAAGGAGATCAAGTTACATTCGTGCTAAACACAAAATATGTTTTTGATTTCTGTAAAATTCTGAAGATCGACTGTAAAATTATGGCGCTGATAAATGGGAAAATGATAATCAACACTGAATAAACCCATATTGAAGCAGCATGCTTTATTATATAAAAAGCTGTTTTCAATGTTTACATTTTTACACCAAATGTTCCATATTAACAATGTTTATCTTAATTGTTAAGGTATTGTTTCATGTAATTGGCAGTGAACAGTGGACTCCAGTGTTTAACTTTTATTTACAAATACATATTTTGACACATGGCTCTATTAACATTGTCATATATTTCAAATCAAATTAAACGGTCCCTTTTTAAAGTATATTTCAACATAAATAAACAAATGCAGTTAGCGGTTCAAATTCTGCTTCCTCAGTTTGTTGGCCAAGTTTAAATCTGTTAAATTGACTAGGCGTCTAGGAAAAAAAAAATATATATATAAAGAAGTAAAGGAACATAAAAGTCAATTTAATTATGAAAAAAATGCTATAAACAGAAAGAGTTGCCTTACTCTACCCACTCATGTTAAGTAAGTGTATTAAACTTTTGAATGTTGAAATAATCTGGACCATTTTGCACATCTGAATTCATTTTGCAGAGTATGGCAACCATCTGCATTGTAATTCAAAGTAAAACAGCTACAGCACTTTAACCCATGTGGGAAGATTACAGTAGGATTTCAGTTTCATGTTGACTGTATTTATTGGAGAAAATTAACTGGAGAGTACTTATGTTTTTTTTTTTTCTTTGCATTTTTTTTCTTTGCATTTTTTTTTTTTGCATTTTTTTTTGTTTAATGTCCAGAAGAAAGCTAATAGTGTTCACATGGCACTACTTTGATGTGTTAAATAAGTCAATTAACCAAACCATCAAACAAACAGTGGGTTGGGAAAGTAATTGTAGGAAAGAGCCTTCTGAATTTTTGTCTCGTGTCAAGAAAAATGCTGTACACCTGTGTGATCTGAAAATAAGATTTCATGATACTCCATAAAAAGGTAGTGTTTTATGATTTAGCTACAGCAGGATGTAGAGTTGGGCAACAGGCAATGATGTTTACAACAGTCAGCTGGGCATGGAAATGTCCATGCAGTAGATTTGCAAATGGAAATTGTTTGCACAGATCAATGGCCATATTAAATTTGAATGCCTCTTTATGAAGACTTGGATAATCTTCCCCTTTGTCCCAAGGTTTGCCTATACCGGTAATGTTTGAGACATTATCATGCAGGATGCATCTTACTTAGAATGTAAAGGCTACACTATACATGTTTTCTACTGTACATGTCAATAGGGGGATTAAAGAATTATAAAAAAGTACATCTGTTTTTAGATCATTAGAAAACAATGTTAGTGATTGTGCTACTGTTAGGTTGTGAGAGTCACATCTGGATGAAGGCCTTGAGATAAATAATCAGTGTATATATACTGATGCACATAAGAAACACAACACTCGGGTTTATTGGATGTAATCAAATATTTTAAACAGATATCAAACAAAATCACATAAAATGTGAGCAAAAATACAGATCAAAGAATCATAAGTTTTCAGTATGAAACGTGACATTTGTCAAAATTAAAACATTACAAAGTTAGTATCGGGTATGACCTCCCTGAGTATTAACACAATCCTGGCAGCGTTGATGCATAGACCTGATCAGCCTCTGGGTAGACTGCTTTTCCTGTGAAGTTGCAGAAAGCTGGCGAAGGTTGGCTGGTTGCGGTTGTCTCCTGTGGATGGCAGTGGTAATTTGGTCCCACAGATGTTCTATTGGACTTGGGTCAGGAGAAAAAGCTGGCCGTGGCAAGACCTCAACATTGTTTTCTTGATGTCGTGCAATTCTAATCTTAGCACTGTGTGGTCTTGCATTGTCCTGCTGGAAAATCAGCACTTCAGGATTGGCTTGCAGGAACGGAAAAACTTGCCTCAAGGACTTTGTCAATGTATCGCTGAGCACCAAAGGCGTTCTTGTGTTAAAGGAGATTCCTTCCCACATCATTCCACATCATTCCACTTCCACCGCCCCACCAGTTGGCTTGAACAACACAACAGTCAACATAATGTTCACCACGACATCTCCACACACGTTGTCTTCTGTCAGGCCTCTCAAAGGCAAAACACTCTACTATTCTCTCTGCCGCCACGTCAGATATTCGCTGGCCCACAGAAGATGGCGATTTCGTCTCTCAGCTGTCAACATGTTACCCCTGAATGGCCTTCGAGCATGTAAATCATTTTCATGCAGACAGCGAGCTACTATCATTCTGCACAGGTTATTTCTTCATGGAATTTCTCGTGTGCAAGCCACTGCAGGCTGATAACGATGGATCAGTCGGGTTTGATGGTCTTGGGCTGGTGTGGTGACCCTCTGCCTTTCAGGATGTGGCCTGTCTCTCACAGAGCCAGTTTCTTGGTTTCTCTGGACTAGTCTGCTGATATGTTCTGCTTCAACACTTATTCTCCGGGCAACTTTTTTCACAAATAGGCCGCCTTCAATCATGGCAATAGCAAACAGGTGATCTTCATTACTCAAGCAGGGCATGGTCATATCTTTCGCTGTTGTTGTGTTAATTAAAATAGTGTCTTTTCAAATGGCTATACAGATTCTTAATCAACTCATTTTGACAATTTTAACTCAACTCAAATACCAAACACTGAGCACTGCCATTTTTATGAAATCATATGACTTGAGCTCAGTATTTTGTTATCCCAAGGAGCAATACAAACAATCAACAAACATGTAAATTACATAATGTATGAGCCCAATGAATGATTGATGTAAAACGTAGGCTGTTGTGTTTTCATTGTGGCTCAGTATATATCGATATTACTCCTTTTTTTTCTATACAATTTGAAATACTGTAAATTTCTCTTGATAGTGATTTATATAATGTTGAGTGTATCGATATTGTGGCTGATTATTAAAATATAATACATCATAGCAAAAAAGTATGAATCTATTTATAACAGTTCAAAACTGAACTTCACGATTGCTGACTGTTGTATGTGTGTTAATTGAAACCAGTTTAAATCCGGCTGATCAACTTGTCTACTAAAATGAAAGCTTTGAGATGAATAACAAAAATCCATCTGCTAATGTGTCAGTGATCTAGTGCATTATTTCATAAAAAATAATTCAATGTCATTGGAAGCTGGTATGATGTAATAAAGAGTTTACATTTCTTAAACCCTGCCACATGCAGGCATCTCTACAGCTGCAAACCCCTGGGAACAGTAAGATTGGGCTGTACAGTAGTATTTAAATTGCATGTCACCAATTTTAAACTGCAAAATTTTTTTTTTTCCATTTTTTCCCAGATATCTAGAATGATTACCGGTAGACTAATTTATATACTTTAGATAACAGAGCAGCGGCTATAGAATGTACTCTCTTAATTGAAATGAAGAGTAAATGTGAGAGTGTGAGAGAGTTAGAGTGAGTTTAAGTTTAAAGGCGTCCAGGTTGTTTTCTTGTGATTTTAGTGATGACACTCAGGTCTTTGAGCATTAAGCATCTTTATCTAGTTGTAGTTCTTTATTGATCTATTAAAAGTAGTTTGTGGACAAGTTGTTAGTCAGGTTAATTGTTATTTAGTATAACAGTAATCATGTACAAATGTGTATAATCAAATGTTTTCTACGAAATACTGTATTGGGGTCTATTAGTGAAACAGTTGCAGCTCTGAATAATACAGTTTTGTTTTTTTTTTTTTTTTTTTTTTAAAGTGTTTTTGCTTAATAATGTCACTTAATACTTAAGAAAACACAGTGCTTCTAATAATATTCACTTAATAATTTCATCGAAACACAGTGGAAAAAGATCTTTAGATTATTATAATACCCTAGGTTTAAAGTAATGCAAATGGCTTCAGGTTGTCAAATTGTCTAAAATTTATGAACAATTATTAAGTTATGGTATTCTTTTTGGCAAACAGGTGTGGGTGGGGGGGGGGGGGGGATCTGAAGAACTTGCATTTTGTTTCCACAAATAACTTCTCTATGAAGAATTAATTTACCTTTCATCTGCTGTCAAACCACTTATGTGTTATTTTTTATTTATTTATTTATTTTAAAAGTGCAAGGCTTGTTTTTGTACAGATGTCACTAAAATAGTAAGACAGTCAAATAAGTTTGATGGTTGAAAGTTGTCCAGCATTTAGCAAACAGATGACGAAGATTATTGGCGAATCCTCTGTGTACTAGGAGACACCTTTTTGTTTGGCAGTTTCTCCGTACTGCTTTTTACTGGTGGGAATAAAATGAATGAGTCTTAACATTTACTAGGGCTCCTTTTGATATATTTGTATATATTTTTAAATTATATTTATTTTTAAAACATGTTTCAGTACAGGGTCAGTACAATTCCTGTGTGAACTTCAACATGGCTAGAAATTGAGATTTTAAATATACATAAATATTTTGAATACATTTCATACGTTATTTGTAATATCGCGTAACTCTTGTGGATTTGAATCGAGTTTGCTTAAACCTGTTTTTTTCTAAGAGCACTGTAATTTGGTTAGCTAGCAAAAGCGCAGAACATTTTTTTTTTTAAATAATCTAATCTGATACTCACTTGTAGCGTATCCAGGGCAACCTAAAGACAGACACAGTAAAGTGGTTTACCTACTGTATAGCAGACAATGTGTTAACTTAGGGCTAAAGTAATGTGTGATTCTGTAATAGTATTATACAGTTTATCATTCAGAAAATCAAAAAGCATTGCATGTGAAAACCACATTTGGATTTATGAAGTGGTTTTAGAATTAGTGCAGTTTAAACAGATGCATTTCTTTCTAATAGTCACAATTTAACCATTACAACTTTTTAAACAGATGAGCAGTAATGCAGCCAGCCCCATGTCAAGCTTTGCTTCTTCAAGTGCCGGAAGAGGATCTGGAAAACCGACAAGTTTTGTTCCTGAATTACAAAGCATGATGTGAGTAAAAATAATGGCCCTTTCATTTTACTTCAGTCCAAACAGTAGCTATCACTTTTTGCAGTGTCTGCTGCGAGAGACTGACTATGTACTGTAAAGGTTGCAGGCTTCCCCGTAGTGTTTACACTTTTCTCGGCAACGATTGCTCTGATTTAATAGTGCAAAGCTGGAGATCTCCAGCTTTTCCTTTTCACCAGGAGGTGATTCCTTACAATATTAGAGGGGAAATGTTCATACAAAACCCTACTTGCCATGTGCTGTCAGGATCTTTAAAGTCGTTGCTTGTTCTAAGAAGTAAAATTCTGATCTGGCTACTGGGAGAATTCAGCTTGAACAAACAAGCATGTTGACCGTAGGCTCTACCTATGAAATTATGCAAAAAAAAGAAAAAAAAAAAAGTCTATTGAAATAGAAACAACTGATGTATTTATTTATCTCATGTGAATCTATACATTTCTGATAATGCCATGATATTATAATGCACATGCAGATGATATATTAACATATGTTCAATTTTTTTAATTGAATTTGAATTTACTAATAGTTTGCTTGATTATATGTACACACAGTTCTAATAGTGAATACAGAATGGTGAAAACCATCCCCACTTAATATACTAGTTGTTCAATCAAAGTGCTTTTTGTATTAACCAAGTATTGGGTGTCTATGATACTTTAAAATATTACTTGTGTTTGGATCATAAACTTGTGTGGTAAAAGGAATTAATGTTTTGTCTTTTGTGTTGCAACTTACACATTTGAGTATAACAGTATGGAGTGTCAGCCCAGTGAATTGTGTTGTTTCACTGTGATCTGACAAAGTCATCTGACATCTGTGTGGTTGCATCATTCTTTAGGATGGGAAGTATGGTGTCTGTATCTATTTCTGCAATGATGGAGGTAAATGACAGGTGTTCCACAAAAAAAAAAAAACAATCCCATTTGCTTGTATTTCTTCATATTAAACTCAGATACATTCAAACACAATAATAATACAAACACTAACATATTGCTTAACACTCATTTCAAGTCTGGCTTAATTTGAATTGTATGAATATTTTTATGAGATTCTCTAATTTATCTCTACCCAACTACTTTTGTTACTAACGTTTTCTTTTTCTAATATTTTTCTTTGTCTCAAGAGTATATAAACTTCTTAAGTCCCTGGCTGAGACTCTGTTGCAGTCCTACATTTTGCAAGGCACTTAATTACAGCTTTATGTAAAAAACTTTCTGAAGGAACTTAAGCTTAGTCTAATTTTAAAGAGTAGTTTCCACCCTTGGCAAGCTACACATAGAGCAAAATGATGATACAAAGAAATCATACTTCTGACTTCATCCAAAAAGTTCTTTGCAGTTTTTATTAACTTATTCATTACATAAGTTTTGACAGGAATGACACCATTATCTATTTCTGCCAAGGTAGCAATTGGGAGTAAGGATCTGGCAAAACTGCTTTCTAGCAAATGGCTAACATCTGATGTTATTGATAGGACAATCCTCCAGGGCTGTGCTGTGAAACGAGGTGGGAGAGGGATGACTATCTGTAGATTTTATTCTGTATCCCTGACCACTGATATACAATATATTCACAAATACAAGATAAAAGTTTACAGTCATGATGAAATAACTCTATTTAGTATGACAGGTTTGTCAGAACACTGAAGGAAAATGTTAAAATTATTTCCTCCTTTTCTCTTAGCCAGCTGCCATTTCTGTCTGCCGCCTTCATGGAGGTCTCTAATTGAGATCACTTGTATTATATATGGCAGGAAGCTCAGACTCATGGGAGGAAAAAAATGGAATAGTAAAAATGCACATAATGAGGCTACTGTTTTTTTTTTTAATTATTTTTATTTTTTATTTTTAATAATTTGATAACTAGAGGACCATTTTTAGAGCATTGCTGTTATAAGAACATAAAGTTTACAAACGCCATTCGGACCATCTTGCTCGTTTGGTTGTTTAGTAGCTTATTGATTACGGAATCACTTCAAGCAGCTTCTTTAAGAATCCCAGGGTGTCAGCTTCAACAACATTATTGGGGAGTTGGTTCCAGACCCTTATAATTCTCTGTGTAAATAAAGTGCTTACTATTTTCTGTTCTGGATGCCCCTTTTATCTACTCTCCATTTGTGACCCCTGGCCCTTGTTTGTTTTTTCAGGTCGAAAAAAACCCCCTGGGTCAACATTGTCAATACCTTTTAGAATTTTGAATGCTTGAATCAGGTCTCTGCGTAGTCTTCTTTGTTCAGAACTGAAGAGATTAAATTCTTTAAGCCTGTCTGCATATGAAAGGCCTTAAACCCGGAATAATTCTGGTCGCTCTTCTTTGCACTCTTTCTAGAGCAGCAATATCCTTTTTGTAGCGAGGTGACCAGAACTGAACAGAGTATTCAAGATGAGGTCTTACTAATGCATTGTAAAGTTTTAACATTACTTCCCTTGATTTAAATTCAACACTTCACTATATATCCGAGTCTTGTTGGCCTTTTTTATAGTTTCCCCACATTACCTAGATGAAGACAATTCTGAGTTGACAAACTCCTTTTTTCATATATTCCTCCTTCAATTTCAGTATCTACCATATGATATCTATAATGCACGTTTTTATTGCCTGCGTTCAGTAGCTTACACTTTTCTTTATTAAATGTAATTTGCCATGTGTCTGCCTTGTACTGAATGCTGTCTAGATCATTTTGACTGACCTTTGCTGATGCAACAGTGTTGCCGCCACTCTTATTTTTGTGTCGTCTGCAAATTTAACAAGTTTGCTCACTATACCAAAATCTAAGTCATTAATATAGAATAGGAAGAGCAGAGGACCTAATGCTGATCCCTGTGGTACTCCACTGGTTACCTCGCTGCATTTTGAGGTTTCTCTTCTAATCAGTACTTTCTGTTTTCTACATGTTAACCACTCCCTAATCCATATGCATGCATTTCCTTGAATTAATCTTTTATGCAAGACTTTGTCAAAAGCTTTCTGAAAATTAAATAAACCAAAAAGTCATATGCTTTGCAATTATCCATTGTCGATGTTGCATCCTCAAAAAAGTCAAGTAGGTTAGTTAGACACGATCTCCCTTTCCTGTATTAGATCCAGGCATAGCTTGACAAATTGTGGATTTCCTGGGATATGTATACTGGAACTGGTTTGTACAAAAATGTAGGTTTGTAAAGTATCTTGAGTTTCAAACTGGACTCGAGAAAAATTTGTTCTGTGGCTGACCGTTGTTAAGTTGGACTACTATTTTTTTTTTTTTTTTTTTTTTTTTTTTTTTTTTTTTAGATCAATAAGAATATACCATACTGGAAATAGTGTCCTTTAATTGTTTGACTAGCTGTATTTATCAATAGTATGCACATTAATGTATATGGCTCATTTACCATGTCTGTTCAATTAAGGGAGACAGAGAGAGAAAAAATCAATCATTGATGGTCGTGTCATCTTCAGAGTGAAATCGTAAGAAAGCTGGTGACCATCTCCAGGCCACACTCATGCATTTCTGATGAGTCTAGAAAGATTGGTCATTTAATTCAGTGTGCAAGCAAAAAAAAAAAAAAAGCCTTTTGAATGTTTTCCAAAACTCCTGATATGTAATATCCAAATATGCTCTGAAAAGTGCTTATGTTGGATGGAAGTCCCCGCAGCAACACTCTGCTCCTAACACAAGGTGCTAAAGATAATACAGACACTTTGACAGGTCCAACATTCCACTTTGCACTTTCTTTCCTCACTGTGTTTGACTAACCTACATCCTTTTTGCTCAACAGCTTGTCCAATAGAAAAATATTAATAGTACATCTGTAAGACAACCACGGGCTCTTGTAGAGAAGACTATGATGTTATTTGTGATGTGAGTAAAACTAATGTTACATTTATTCAATTAGAGATTTTTCCAGTTTAATATTTTAATGTTTTTATAGTTTTCATAATGCATTCACGAGGTTGTTATTTTTAAGTTCTGTTCAAACTGTAAGGGAAGATTATTATAACTGTATGCAAAACTGCAGTGTCCATGGTGCATATTCAGCACTGTTCTGTATTGATGATGTATTACTTTTTTTATTGTACTTGCAATGATTTTGTTTGATTTAATTTATAACTATTTTTTGGAAATTGTTTATGTAATGCAAGTAAATTAACAGATATTATGTAGCATGTTTTCAAAGCTGTGCAGTTGGCATGGTAAACTGCCTTAGTTGTTTTTTTAATTTAAATTACAGTAAACTGTAATTTGCAGAATTTAGCTATTTTTTGAGATTAGGGTGCTTCCAATTATGATTATAGGAAAAATATATTAACGTTGTGGTAAAAAGCATCCGATATATCTGGCAATGTTATATCTGAAGGTGGTCACTGGAATCCTCTATTTGAGGTACAAAAGCACCCCTTTGTAGTTGTAAAAAGATTTTTAGCACAAAAAGCTGGCAGAAAGGTGTTTTTTCTTTTAAATGAGCTTTGGCATTATTTATTTGTGGCTGAATGTTAATGCTATGGAAAGAGTATGTCCTGGTCTCTCACAAGCATGTTTGTGGATATAAATTAACCACACGTCTTTTTAATTTTTTTTTATACCTCTCCACTGAGGAATTCATGTAAAGGCCAAAGTCTGTGGAATTCAAAGTATGCTTTAAATTGTAAGAATGTAAGCCACAAATAAATGAATAATCAAGCTTTGCAGACCGTAGTATTTTATTACATTGATGTTTTAGTTTTGATTTGTACTTTTTTTTAAGTGTATTCATTCATGACTTAAAAAACCATTCTAGAACTACATAAGACAGAGAAGGTAAAATATTTATATAGTCTACATAATTCAGGAAAATTAAGACCCCAGTTGTAGCATTCAAAAGAGAAGCTAATTTAGGTAATATTTTAGTTCACAGTAATCATAAAAGAATAATTGACAGAATTGGTTCTACAAATACTTGCACAAGTGTGTAAATACATGGACAAAAGTACAAATATAATTAAACACAAAAACACCACATAAAAACTAATACCTACTATAAAAATAGCAGTGTTGTTTATGGTATAGCCTGTGAAAAATGTGGTGAAATAAAATATGTTGAAGAGACTGAAACAACTTTTTAAATAAAATAATTCAGAACCACCTTTCATTAATTAGAAAAAATGAACTAATACTACAGCACTTCACCAGTCAAGGACATGACATAAATGATGTAAAGTTTGTAGTATTAGAACAGCTAAAATTAGACAATGCGACCTATAGAAGAATAAAAGAAAGTAAATAGATAAATAGACTGAACACGATTATGCCAGCAGGACTCAACAGAAAATAATTAACTAATTAACTCTAATAAATTATGTAACATTTAAATATATAAATCAACAAAATTCGTTCAAAATTTGTGTATGCTGATACACTGGGGAGGGGAGGCAAAAATCAAGGCTGACCTCAGAGCCAGTATTGCATGATAATATAAACATAAGTATATATAAAATAATGTTAGTTAGAATTTATACAGATTTAAAGATAGAAGTAAAAATGGTGTCACAATGCTCCCTTGAGAAAGGTATGTACAACATATCGAAACGTTTTTTATATATATATATATATATATATATATATATATATATATATATATATATATAGTATAGTACATTACACACACACACACACACACATATATACATACATACATACATACATGTGTGTATGTATGTAGAGGAAAAAAAAAATGGAAACACTCATGTAAAATCACTTATTAGGGCGTTGGGCCACCACAGTACGGCCTGTATGCGCTGTGGCATAGAGTCTACCAGCCTCTGGAATTCTGCAGGAGGGATGCGGCACCATTCTTCCACGAGAAACAATCAACTCACGCCTGGTTGATGGAGGTGGAAAACGCTGTCTCAGGCGTCGTTACAGAATATCCCATAAATGCTCGATTGGGTTCAGATCTGGTGTCTGAGAAGGCCATGATATATGGATAACATCAGTATCATGGTCATCAATCAAACCATTGGGTGACCACTCATGCTGTTTGGATGGGGGCATTGTCATCCTGGAAGACCCCCCCCCCCAGGAGGAACGAAATGCTGTACCATGGGGTGAAGATGATGACTCTGTACCATTAAGTAGCGATTAGCATTGACCTTGCCTTCTAAGGGAATGAGTGCCCCCAAACCATGCCAGGAAAATGCGCCCCACAACATTACGGAACCACCAGAACCCTTCACTGTTGGAACCAAGCACTCAGGGCTGTAGAGTTCTTTAGGTTGGCACCACATGTGTACTCGTCCATTTGTCGAGAACATGGTGAAGTATGATTTATCTGACCATATCACATTTCTCCACTGCTCGGTAGTCCATTGCCTGTGCTCTGTGCACCACTAGACTCGCAAACATGTATTGCCAGGTGTGATGAGCGGTTTGTGCACTGCATCCCGAATATGGTATCCTGTTGTGTGGAGTTCTCGGCGCACTGTTTTTGATGAAACTGGCTGCTCGTGCCACAGGTTGAAATTTGCAATCAATTGATCCGCAGTTGCTCGCCTGTTTTGCCTTGCACTTCGAATTAATGCATGGATATCACGTTCCCGGAGTATGCCCTTCCGCCCACTGTTGCTCTTTGCTGATGATGTCTTTTCCTTGGAGTTCCTTGCTGACATCACCTTAGACACTGTTGCTCGTGAAACATCAGCAAGTTGAGCTATCTTGGTCACTGAAGCTCCTGCCAAACGCGCCCCAACAATCACCCCCCTTTCAAAGTCACTGAGGTCTCCTCTTGCAACCATTCTATCCATAGTTATAGGCAACCAGGCCTGTCCAGCATTTTTATACATGACCCTAAGCAGGCTGGGATGTTATTTGTTTAATTAACACATGAGCCATACCTGTGTGGAAGCCCTTGCTTTCAATATATTTGATGTCTCTCATTTACCCAAGTGTTTCCATTTCTGTGTCCACTACCACTAAAATATATATTATATATAATCACCTTGGATTGTATCCATCACCTATCATTGGTTATCCCAGGATTGCCACTACAAATACATTTTTTTTTTTTTTTTTTTTTACACTAACACAAAATCAAACACAAAACATGTCACGAGAAAAAAAAAAAACAACAAAATATGTAAATCTTAACTAAATTAAAGGAAGAAAGGCAGAGAGAAAAGATAGAGACAGTAGTAGGGAGAGAGGGAGAGAGGCTTGTGGTGCTTAGCAACCAGAAGGCCATGCGGAGAGGTCAGGTTAGAGATCTGAGCTCCTCAAAGTATGATAGGAAAGGCTGCCAGGGAGAGTAAAATGTGTCACTGGCTCTGTGGATTGTACAAATACGAGTTTGATTTAATAAGAACATAAGAGCATAAGAAACGTTTTGAACACATTTAAAAAAATATATTTTAACGAATAGAAAAAAAACCTAGTGGATCCTATTAATTAAATATGTTTGATCAAAAGCAATAGGCAGCTGCTTTTTCCTTAACACCTATATGTTTCATAAAATGTCTCTCATACATGCAGTGACGTGAGGCTTTTCTGAAAGCAGATGTTTGAGTATCTTCGAGTGTCTGGTTTTTACAATTCACTTTCTTCATAGTGTAGCTGCTGTTAGTCTGAGAACTTTTTATTCAAGTGGTGAGCAAGGCTCTGCTCCCTCAGTTTAATAATATTTAGAGATAGAATAAATATAATAAATAACTTTTTCAGCAAACATCAGTTTATTACCAGTAATAATAATTAAAAAAAAATTCTACGACTCTGCTGCTAGGCTTGAGAACAGACAAGAGTATTTATTTTGTGCTGTCCACATACTGGCGCTGAATGCAAAGTAAGGATTCTTCTGTTTATTTTCATTGAGACTCCATTTATTTGTTAACTTGAGTGCCCTTTTTTAATCTGGAACATTACTCTATTGTTACGCTTCACAAACCATCATAAAATATTAGCAGTAGTTATTCTAACAGGGTTAAATATAACTTTAATTAAACAAAACAAAAAAACAAAACAAAAAACTGTTGATTTACTGTAATGAATAACATTTGTAATAACTCAATTATCGGACCTGCCAGAGACACGCGACATACATGGCCTGTAAGTTTGAATGTATTTGTTGGGGCAGAAGTGCATTCCACATCAGGTGGTGAAGTAGCCCAGGGATGTTGAAGGTTTTTTTTTTTTTTTTTTATCTCGATCTCATGAAACATCTCCTGTAATTGGTTTTGGATGAAAATGCACTTGCCAGCCAAACTTCGACTATCGATGCTCTATAAAAGATTTGTGTTCTTTCGTCTTGTAACTGAACCTAACTTTCAACAGGGAGATGTAGCTTTTATATGTTACATACAAGTCTCAGAGTTTCAGTTTGCATATTTACTTATTTACAGCCTTCTAATTGCAAGTCACAGCAGAATAGACTAAAAAAAAAAAAAAAAAAGTTTAACGCTTTGCTACAATTTAAGTTCAGTAGCGAAATATGGCAGCACAGTTAAACTCGAAATGAGCAATATTGTAGTTAACTTACCATTTTTTGTGTTTGGATTTACTGTAAAGTACTTGGCTACTTTCTCTGCATAGGCGGTACTTAAACAAAGTTGATTAATTCTGTTAGCCAAGTTTACACATTTTTACTGCTTCAGTCTAGTTATTTTTTTTCTATTAAGACGGTTTTCTAAATTCCAGTTTTGAAATTACCTAATTTAATGGATTGCAATTTATTTTATATTACAATACTAAAATATAAACGGTTGGATTCCATATCTGCTTTAAAACATGAATGTAGGCAAAATAACTTTAAAATCACGTCTAGGAAAAAATACAGATGAAGGGATGGAAAGAAGTCACCCATTGCATAGCAGCTTGATCCACTCCTGCTTTTACTATGAGTCTCTAATAAGACACATATGAGCATTTTACCTGTACCCTATAATGTATGCTGTGGCTAATCAAGCTCGTAGTAAAACATGGAATGTGCAAAACTGCTATTTGCATTCCTGAGATATCCAGGTTCCAGGCTTTAAACACTGTTTATCTCCATGTGGTTGACAGTAAATTGCAAATATTTAAAGCTACAAATATATAGTCTTTTCCAGTTTTAATATTCTACCATATAATATGGCTCTAAAAATCCTACTGCAAACCCTTGATTTCTGAGACCCCTGGGAATATTTGTGTGTTTCATTGCCAATATTTAGGTACTGTGAAGAATTATCCAGATACACTTATGAAAATGTGATGGATTTCCCCTGTGGGGATGGTTCGTTATTGGCTTATGTCTAACAGTACAAAGCTAAGCTGTTTAGGCGTTAAATGTGGGGTGTTTTAAATCGGGTATTGCGATGAATGTACCAAAAAAAAAAAAAAAAGTTTGTGATATGCCACATTTAAAGAGCTAAGGTTAGTAGCACACATTTTAAGACTAAAACATGGTAAGGAAGGCAACTTATTGGTTCAGTCAACATTAAGACTCTTGTAGTTGGGTTCTTATTATCCCCTCCAGTCACAACTTGTGTTTAAGTACAACAGAATATGATAGAATATAGACCTATTTCATTATGACTGGTGATATATTTCCTGGGGTGCAGATGTGATAAGTTTGTTTTTATCCCCTTGCTATAGAAAGTCTTGTTTTTCACAGCTTTACAGGGAACACTGGAGTCAAACAGGCTTTCTTATTTGACCCAGTCCACTTGCTTTACACCTGGTCATATACAGATTCTTCAGGTTGCTCATTATGCGTCACAAAAAAAGCTTAACAAAAATTGTAAGTTTTAATATCAATGACATTTTTACACACACGAGGCATCACATCAAAATTAAATTCTCTATTCAAAGGACACATTTATTCTGTTTGCCAGTCTGAACTGACTTTTGACTGTGGACTGTGCGGGTTTATTATGTTGGGCTGTTTGTACATTTTGGTTCACTGTGTCTTTAGGCAGCTGGTTTGATGTTAATCCTTTGTTTTTGTGATATGCTTTTAATGACAAAGCATATTTTAATGTAGCAAAAATTGTAGTAAGTGCGTGAAATTTGCATGACCAATCATTTCTTCCTGGTTTTGTGAACAGTCAACATGAAGTACTTTACCTATTTACAAATCTTTAACTCTAGTTATTTAAACCATGTTTATTAAGTCAGTTTTTATGAATAGTATTCACAATCCTGTTCTAGACTTTTGTTGGTTTGCTAAAATTCAATAGGATTAAAATAAGATAAAGTAAAATAAAAGCATATTTTCAGATACCGTTATTGTATATTTTTTTTGTATGCTGAACCTGTCAAATGGCCAAATCCTATACAAATTTTAAATATGCTTTTCCCTACAAGGAATATACGATATAGCAGTAACTTTACTGTTAAGCTACTGAAATAATATGAATTATTTTGCATTTGACGTTACTTGCGACACTGGTGCATGTTGTAAGCATGTGTGAGACATGTCTTTGTACTCATGAAAATCCTACATGTCGCACTATATGCGATCAGTTAAACAGCACATGCGGATATTCTGTAGGTAAATTGTCTGTACCCTTTAGAATGTCCCTCAGAAACTGGGACAACTATGAATTTGTCGTCTGCAGCACATTACAAGCAGAACTGCCAGCAACACTGACTTCCTGGATCTCATTAACTGGTGTACAGTTAATGGTAAGTTTAGTTTTCAGTTAATCAGAAAGTCAAATGATCAGTTATTAAATTAAGCTTCAGGAAACTTAAAGGTTCAATAAAAAAAAAAAAAAATCAGTGAATTTGCTTTTTGTTAAAGATGAACTTGCACTGAATTGTTGACTAGCTCTACAAGTTAATACTAGTATAAAAGGTAAACAGTAGAGGTCTGTAAACAAATTCTGCATTAAACAATGTATAATTTAAAATTATACTGGGGAATGACACAAACAACTGGTTTTCTGTTAAATTCGTTTTTTTTTTCTTTTGGATATTGATCTAATATGGAGATACTGATTTATCGATACAATACCAAATAGCATGCCTTTCAGTTATAATTATTCCATAAACAGACAAATTGGGTCTTTCAAAAAACAAAAAACAAACAAACTCCTGTTCCATTATTTATTTACATGGATGTTGGGATTTTAATTTCTAAACAATAAAATATAAAATGCATGTTGTCATACCTCCACCCAGATCTAGTCTACCATTTTAAATGGCAACAACAAGGAGCATAACCTCAGCTAACTTAGTCACATTAGTCATTTATATAAGCAAATATTGGCAATACACCTACTAAAGTACTGGTATTAAAAAAATAATAATAATAATAATAATAATAAATAATTATTATTATATAGCTAGTAAAGTAAATAAGCAAATGCCAGTCTAGTTACAGTATTTAATGAAACTTAACATAATGTAATTTATTGCGGCAAGTGAACATTAAAGCTTATGTGGTTGGGAACAAGAAAAGACTCACGTTTGCACAGAGCTTATTTGCCATGACATCACATAGCCGAACTCATTAAGAGTAATTATCAGAGCTGAGTGCCTGCTTAGGAGTTAAGTCTTGATATCATACCCTCTGGGTATTTTTATGTGTGATTTCAGCTACTGTCTTTATTGACTACCATTTTTTCCTTTTTTTTTTTTCTTTTTTTTTAAAAGGGTCCGCTGGTTATTTTTTCGACAGTTGTTAGGGCAAGTCGCATTGGAAACAAACAGTAATAATGATCTGGCTCATGGACTCTCTGGTTAACCAGACTGTAATTTGGGGACTGAAAAGAACCTCTCAGCGCTGCTATTGAGTATTTGTTTACCAGAGATTTGAACTACATTTTTTTGCTGAGGCTGCTGTGCACATAAAAAAGAGAAACATTGGTTAACCCTTGAATAACTAAAAGGTTCCTAGCATTGAATGGCATTTTGTGCCATGTATGAAGGGGTATGTTGGCCCAATTATGCGCAGTGTTAAAGTACATAACTAATGTTCATACATAACTACAAAAAAAGTCCATTGAGAAATCCTGAAAAAAAGCTTATTTTCTTGTATATCTGTCTTGAATCAAGGGAGATTCTCATATGTTCACTTTGGGATTTCTAATGAAAATTAACAGCTTTTAAAAATAACCCCCAAAGATGTTGTTTTCATAGACGTCTAAAAATAATGCTTGTTTTGGAAAACTGTACGCAACAGTGTACAGCAGACAACAATACAGTACATGTTTTAACTGGAAAATGTGGTGTCCGCAGATGAACCCACAGAAAAATTAGGCTTAATTACATGGCTGTTTATTATGCAACTTTGTTTTCTATGATGCCAGCGTAACAGTAAATCAGAAACAGAGAAGCAATATTTGAAATCCCACATAATTGGGTACAGTGACCATGACTATCAAACTAAGAGCTACTTAATAGAAAGAGGTGTCTTTTTGCTTCATTATCTTAAGTTGCTTGTTTTCTAGCCAGACTTGGGTGAAAACCAGCAGATAACACATTATATATATATATATATATATATATATATATATATATATATATATATATATATATATATATATATATATATATATATATATATATATATACTGTACTGTGTGGTGTTGGGCGGGCACAGACGGAAACTCTGCACACTAGCAGGTTATGTTAAACAACCCCCAGGGCAGACGGATTGATGTTTTGTTTGTAATGCACCACCCAACTCTGTAATCGTTTCGCACCAGTCTTGCACTGCTTGGTTCAGACTAGTGTTTATTGCTTAACTGTTTACAACTGCATAGGCCCACTGATGCACGCTACAATATGTTTTGCATAGCTTGAATAAATCTTTTGTACGTTGATAAGCTATTTCTAATTTTTTATTAGCTTCATCTGTTGTCTTTTTAAGTAGTTTACATAGGCTACTGCACTAGCTAAGCTGTGGGTCATCCTTAGACATTTAGGGACATTTGGATTATACATGCTTTCCTGTATATCTCAACCCCCCGCAAAACAAAACACATTTATCAAATGGTTGTTGGTACGCAAAACGTTTGTGAGCAAACTGTTTTAAAAGTGCTTAAGAAGACCCAGTTGAAAACAAAGCCTCCTTGTCTGTTATATTTTTGGCCAGGTTGTTGTGCTGTCATTAAAGTATTTCCGATTGTGATGCTTTGTAAAAACTGAGTTACTGTATAATGGTTGATGAATCATTGCCCTCACCTAGACTGAACAAAAGCTTTTTTTTTTTCTAAATGGCAGCTGCCTTCCCCAAATGAAAATCTCAGAAACATTAAAGAGATTTAATAGATACTGCAGTTTCCCTGGGGATAACTGTGTTAAATGGTAATTGTGTTTTTGAAGATTTTTCATTTGTAATGAACAGCCGTCTTGTTTCCTTTAGGATGATTCAAAATCACTACGAGTAAAACATTGAAGGACTTAACAGTCTTTTATTCACAGTCTAAAGCCTGTGCATTGAAACAAAGCGTTGATACTGAACAGTAACTATAGCACCTCCATGAATTCCACAAGTCAACATTTGCTTGTACAATCTTTTCTTTTCTTGAAACTTAGAAAATAGAACTAAACCTTTGAAAAACATTTTCTAAGTGACGTGGTTTTGATTTGGAGTTTTTGCAGACGTTTGTTTTCATGCAACCTAAATCCCGGAAGGAAAAAAAATAAAAATGCTTGACAGCAGTCTCTGTTTTCTCATTATAAAATTCTGAAAACAATGAAAACATAAACCCCGAGAGAATGACTTTCCATATTGAAGCAACCTCAACAGAAGTACAATGCAATAGCTTATTGTGAAATTCCCATCGAAGAATTTTGTTAACTTTTACATTTCTGTAGCTATACTGCTCTGAAAATCGGGCTTTAAAAAACAGCGATCATAAACCTAAACTTGTTAAAAAATATATATATATATATATATAATTTTCATTATGATAAGAGTATTATTATTATTATTATTATTATTATTATTATTATTATTATTATTATTATTATTTCTTATTTCTTATAATAAATATGTATTTACATTAATAAAACTTTATTTGTACATGTTATCATTGCTTTTCTAAGGAAATGGTTTAAACAGTGGTAAACAATGTATTTTTAAAGATTTTGTTCAGGAGAATGACCCACATTATGTGGATCAGGAACAATCCCATGCTTTCAGTAGGAAAGGTGGGGAATTCAATTAATCAATGATCAGGTGGGAGGATATAAAGGATATATAGAGGATTGTTGAAAGGAGTGGGTGACTGGTCATGGTGAGATTGTAAAAAGTTGATGTAAAGGTACTTGGGGAAAGTTTAGTGAAGATAAAACAAATATAGTGAGGGAAATAGCTATACTTATTGTGTGGGGAGATTACCGTGTTTAAACCAAGCCTCATTCGTCTTTGTTTTTATAGTGCTTTTCAGTTATTGTTTTCTGTTCTTTTTGTTGGTTAAAGATAAATAATCATTGCTTTGTTGTTGTAAAACAAAAGTGGGTAAAAGAGAAAACAAAGAAAATCACCCAGTTGAGCCAGAACACTTGTAATAGCGTCCAGTCTGTAATCAATGACATTGTGCCAAACCGACATTTCAGCCCAAAACCCCTGATCTGCTATGTCATCTTGCACTCCAGCCCCCTGCTCCTATCACAATCTGATATGGAGATCTTGCCTTATTGATACAGTACATTGTCATTTATTTTTTTGTTTTACAGGGGTTACAGTGGTTTTTGTTTAGCACCCTGATTCTACAAGAGTGCCACTTGTCTGTCTACCAATGTTTGTTGTCTTGCAAGTAGAACAGAAGGAACCGTGTCTTCCAAAGGAGCAGTTTTATTACTCTGGGTGGCAATGAGACACAAGATTAGTCACTGCTTGAACCCCTAAAGGCATTTAATAGCAACAGACAAAATCCGCAAATCCACTTCAAAGTCACAGCTGCCGAACAATGCCACAGCACACGTTTTCAGTTCTGGGTTTTTGCATCTTTTATTTAGCTTTTGTATTTCTTAGTTTCTCACGGGTACTGGGCTCTGATTCAGTGCTATGTAATGATAAAGCAATGCTATTATGTCTGCTTCTTTTCTCTTTACAGAGAAGTGTAAAATAATAGTATATAGCTACCTACACACTGCCAGATGGATGTTGTTGATCTCATGTGTTGTACTTGTGCATAGTATGTGAAAACTACATGTTAAACATTGGCTTTTGTGGTCGAATTCCCTTTTAAAGAGTTACATGGGTTTTCATTTTTGTGCCTACTCATACTGTCAAGTGAACATACTTGCTTAAATGCTATACTCCACTTGTTCCTCTGTAAATCCAGTAGTATTTTCGAATGCCTTGCAAAGACCAAACATGCTGATTGTTTTAAGAGCCTTGCTTCAGGAAGCAAGAAAAACACAGTTCCTTTTCTATTTACCTGACTGTATGTGGTCTTAATTTGATAAACGTCTAGATTCAGAGCTAGCTATTTATTTATTTATTTAGACCGCTTTAGGTGACATGGAGGTGTAAAGGTATTTTTATTTTCTTTGTGGTCCAGGTTGAAAGTTATACGGTGAGTGATCAGTATAATTAAGGTGGTTCATCCCTTGTACCTCTCAAATTGTGTTTTAGGTTATTTACTGTATTTGGATAGATTTATAGTAGAGTAATTCACATTGTTTAGAACTAGCTAGCGCATTTGCTCATTACTGTAAGCCACCAGAATGCTGTTCACAGCTCTCTCAACCCTACACTTCATGTGTTTTCATAAATCCTAATTAGCATAGGAAAGATTACGTTAGTGCTAATCAGGGTCTGTGAAACCAGCCGTCAGTTTTGAATGTGTTTGTTTTTTTTTTTTTTTAATTTAGTTCAATTCATACATATTGTTGTTAGTTTGAACTTTATCTGACATTTCAGTCAGCAAGAATGTGGAAACAAATGATCTACAACATTTAGCAAGTTCTGGGTTTAGTTTATCTGAACTCCTAATCCTTACTGTGTTAACAGCAGTATAAAATAAAAATTCTTTCCAGAGAAGTACAGGGCAGATAGTTTGATTTGGACATGATAACTTTTTTAAAATGTTGTGTGTTTTTTTTTTTCTTTTTTTTAAGAGAGCAGGATACAATCCAATTTAATATTACACTGTTTAACTGGGATACCAAATGATATATATATATATATATTACTGCTGTGCTGTGTTTAGTGATATGTAGATCACATGACAAGTGTACAATATTGATACTTCCCAGTGAAACAGACAAATGAACTTAAGTAAATGCCTTTAAGTCCTCACACATTTTTATGTAAACCTTATGTGTATCATATTATAAATAACTTTAAAGCAATGCCTCAGTCTAAGGATATTCAGAATTCCTATAAATGTTAAATCAGTAATAAAAAAACGGCTCCCTTCCTATGCCGGGCTAGAACAGGTAATGCCTTGTTTAGGGTACCCCAGAGTTTCAGGATCACTTCATTAAGGTAGAATCAAAACAGCTTACTGAAGTCATATTTCTGCATTTCAACATTCAACATGTTCTTCTAGAATATGCTAATTAATAGCCTACAAAGCTTGACGTGTGACCAGGACAGAGAATGTTCACTGGTTAATTTGTTGGATTTTATTTATTTATTTATTTTAACCAGGAGAAACATACAAAGGTAGGTTGATATAATGTATGGTTTTAAAAACCGACAAAATATATTTGTTTATACATAGTGTAGAATGGGTAGGTTATTGCTGCAGCTGTACATACTCTGAACTGAGATTTTAGTTGAAGCAGCGTATTTAACTGTGCAAACTGAAAGCCTATGTAGTGCTTCAAACTATCATGTCTTATTACTGTTATATATATATATATATATATATATATATATATATAGTAGTACGACTGGCACATGTACCTGTTTTCGTGTAGTTATATCGCATACAGGAGAAGGACTTGGTCAAATATACATGTACAGCAATTTACTAGTTAAATGTCAAATGCTCTACTGCTCCTGTTTACAGTGGTATGTTTTTCGTTGTCAAATAAAAAAAAAAAAAAACTATTGCAGATAAATTATAAACTTAGATAAGATAATGTGCTTGCTCCTATAATAATAATATTAATACTACTACTACTACTAATAATAATAATAATAATAATAATAATAATAATAATAATAATAATAATAATAATAATTTTCTTTACAATAGAGTATAAGTAGATGTGTGGTTACACTGATGCATATGTTTGTATTCAATACAAGGGCAGTGATTACCAAACAAATTCAGCTTGTGTTGATTTTAAAACAAACTGTAATTTACATACACTTTTTAGGAGTACTATTTATTTATATGGCTATTTCTACATAATTATTCCCAGTCATCTGTGTGTAATAATAAAATAACCAGTGGATGCTACACCACCAGCGAAAAAAAGATAGGCTTCACATTCTCTTTTAAAATGTTTTGTTTTTCAGGATGTGGTTTTGAACAAAGTGTTAAATTATTATTCAGCAGCTCTTCCTTTTTAAATTTTGCATGATACAGCTAATCAAGGGGTTATGGCCTCTAGGAGTGTTTTGCAGTGCTTTCTTTTGATGCCAGATTTTTTTTTTTTTTAAGAACAAAAAATTATTTTAAGAAAGCTGTTTTTAAATTACTATATAAATCCCTGCTTCTAATCTTGCGTAACATATAATTTTTTTTTACTTTATCCCGGTCATCTTTATCCCGGTCAGGTAAAAAAAAAAAAAAAAAAATATATATATATATATATATATATATATATATATATATATATATATATAATATATATATATATATATATATATATAATAAGTATAGGACTCGCACAGCACACTGTCTATCTTTTTAAATTCATAATTTACCTAGTTTCAAAAAGTGCTCCAGTCTACACTGCTTTTTTTTTTCCCCCTGCTTTTTTAAATTTGATAACGGACAACAGTAATGATAAACAGTAACAGAGTATTTTCGACACTACATTTAACAAGTAAATTACTGTACATGTATATTTTGACCAAGGCCTTTTTGTCTATTTATTATTTATTTATTTATAAATGAGTCAGTCCTTAGAAATTCTGACATAGGATTGGTTAAAACCTCATCACATGACCAACAATAGATCCAACTATTGCCCCTGTGACGGTGTGTACTGTCAGTAGCTTTTTCCCCGCTAAATGCCCTTCTCCACACAAAAAAGCAAAATGGCAGACAACAGAGAATGAATTACAAAACATACTACAAAACAAAGATGCTACAAGCACTGATATCAACATAAAATGATTTCTGCTTGAAGTTTTTATGCTGTTTTTTTAGTGTTTGCAGCATAATTAGTTAACAAGTTTAGCAGTCAAGCAAATACAATTCCTTTTTAAGTTTGAAGAGTACAAAGAAAATTAATAAGATATGTGCATTAAAAGGCAATGATGTACAATACATAAGAAGTTTTCTTAAGGATTTTAACAGGAAAGGTACTCATTTGCTTAGTTGTTTTCCAAAGTAGTATTACTGTAAATACCAACTGCATCTTTTTGTCAGGGGGGGGGGGGGATGTTGAGACTGTTCTCTAAAAACCCAGGAATTACTTGTTTTACTTGAAGTGCAAACTTAATTGGTTTATACAGTTAATCAACATACAGCCATTGTCATTCATAGGATGAACGGAACAGTGTGTTTTAAGCAGTGGCAATTTACACAGAACCTACTACAGAAAGATTATTGAAAAAAAAAACAAAGTTTTATAAAGTAATTGTTAAGTTGTGGAAAGACCTACATGATTTGCAACAAAACAAAAAAAATAAGCCAAAAAATTTTATTTATTTGAATTTTAAAAAATATAATACAAAGTTGTTTGTAAAATTCTTAAATGTAATAATTACATATGATGATGATAATAATACATGTTTGTTATGCAGTGGATTTACAGTTTTTATACCACTATATACTTACTATTTCCAGTAAACAGTTGAATATTCTTATATTCTAGTCAAAAAGTTTAATTTAGAAATACATATTGCCTTTACATAATTTTGTATCTATTATTGAGTATGAATACAAGCTTGTTTTTCATAGGGTGTATTTTAATGCTAAAAAGATAAAAATGTAATAGAAATCAGTGCAAAGGCAGTATAACTGCCATCTAGTAATTTATGACTAGTTGATTTAAGGTTAAGGGGGTTAAACTGGACTTGTGTTTTGAAGAATAAAATTGAAAGGTCCAAGTTATAAGTATTTTGTGATTTTACTGTTTTGTTTGTAACATTTGTGTTGTTTTTTCACATTAGGGATGATTCAGGGCAGTATATAAATATTTGAGTAACAATGCAGAAAGTACATTTTAAATAAAAACTAATTGTAATGTATGCTGATGCTATGCTATACACACACACACACACACACATTATATATATATATATATATATATATATATATATATATATATATATATATATATATATATATATATATATATATATATACACACACACACACACACACCTTCTGCTTAATTAGCTAGCTGAACAATAACTTAAAACATTAAATCTTGACATTTTCATAAACTTTAGTGCAATTAAGTTATTGTGTTCATCATTGTTTTAAGCAATGATTTTATTCCAGATGGAGGTGATGTCGAATCTGATTATTTTAGAATTGCTGAAGATACTAGGTGGTATAGCTGAAAGTCCACTGCTAGATTGATGTACAATACAAACAAAGCAGATGTTTATGTAAAAAACTTGACCTAAGTTTTTAAAATACGAATCCCTTTGGATTAATCTGTACACCTTTTGTGAAGAATTATAAAGTTAGCACGCTTGTCTCTACGTAGTAGCTGCCTGTGGGCTTTTATCTGTATGTAAAATTACTTATTGATAACTGCAGTTCCCTGTTGGGGTTCTGTGGTGAAAAGAGGATGTCTGGCTTACTTTTAAGATGTCTACTCATGTCTCACGATGTTACACAAGTTACGGGCTCATGCAGCTGAATTATACTTCGAATTACGTATTGGGTTAGTTTTTAAATAATTTGGGTATCTTCAGCTAATTTTCCTAAAACCTTTGAAATCTGCCAAATTCCCAAGTTTTCTTTAATCGTGTATTTTTTAATCTCCTTTTCCATATCTCCGTTTTTTTTTTTGGTTTGTTTCTCCATCGCCATTGATTTTGCAAACTTCTTCTCTAAATTGTGAAAAGCCAATAATAGCAATAGAGAAAGTTAACATTTGCTGTCTGGTGTTAAATCGGGCTTTACATATCTGTGGTGTGATCTTTTTATATACAAATGCCACACATGAAGAGTGGTCTTATGACTCCTGTCCTGTCAACATGTGAAGCTATAAAAGTCCAGCTGGGCAATAGTGATGTTTCAGTCAAGTTAGAGTGAAGTTAATAAAGTACCGACTAAATTGATTTTGTTTGTCTAATATTTAGATTTCTAGCTCGGTTTGATACAATTAAAAGATTAGAGGAGGAAGCCTCTGAATTTATTTGTTTATTTTTCAGTATATGTAAGTTTTGCAATAAATCTTTCCCCCTGCAACCCCCAAGCACCCTTGTGAAAAAAGAAAAAAGAAAAAAAAAAAATATATATATATATATATATATATATATATATATATATATATATATATATATATATATATATATATATAATTTTGCATAATCAATAATTTTACAAGTCTATATAGTGCCTGGCCGATTTTTAGGCTATAAATACACGTTTAGACTGATCTAATTTAATTTACTTAATTTAAATTCTCATTGATTATAGTTCCTTGTATACAGTACATATTCACATTTACTGATACAAAACACAGCTGCAGTATTGTTTACCTAAGAACGTGTGGATTTCAAGTAAATTTGTTATCCTACAGTAGTTGTATTTATGTTTTGATTATAGAAGCTTAGTATAATTACATTGTGACCTTCTTGACACTTTTGTAGAGTGTTATTAACCTTTAACCTTGTGCGTAATAATGGAGCTTCTAGAGTCTTTGTACGGGTTGTTCTTTTTTACAGCAATGTGCATAGGTGGTGTTTCATTTATTAATTCTGTTTTTCTTTTCTCAAGGAAAGCTGTGATAGCTAATTGCACAAATTAACCCACACTACTGAGTCACTTTAGACCACCGCAATAATAAATTGAAAGCATGTGAGCTTTGGAGCTCTAAAGTTGTAATTGATTAGCAATGGTTGAAAGCTCATTGTATGACATCTGTGATGGCTTTATTTAAAAAGTGTAATTTACTTCCTCAAGGAATCCGAAGACTCATAGTCTCTGGCGCTACAATCCAGTTTTTAAGTTTACTTTTTATTGCCATAGATTGTTAACTTTCTAGTGTCATTGCTTAGATCTGCTTTTTTACAGCAAACAAACTAATTATTTATGTATTCATATTAGAATATTTAATATACTCTTTTGAGGTGGGAAATGGCATTTCTAATTAAATGTATATAGTAACAATTCTAGCTTTCAGAAAATTAATAGTGCAGCTATCTATCAAGTTTCAAAAGTCTAAACTAATCCTGTACTTACAGTAATTTTTGTTTTTCTATAAATTTAAGGAACATGCCAAGTTCATCCCATAGGGCTTTGGTACAGTGTTAGAAATTATTATTTATTTTTTTTTTTTTACTATGTTACTAGTCTCAATTATTAGAAGCATTTATAAAAGACAGGAACGGAAGACTAATGGTTCTGAAAACTTTAGATTTAACCTACGTTGCTAGTCATGTTACAACTGGTAGCTTTACAATTTCTTTCAAACTCTGATCTGTGTTGAAGCATTTTGTATGTTTTAAGCTACAAATTTTAGTAACATAACATATACACAGTAATACAAGTGGTATACACAGTGATACAGTATGTTTTACTATCATAACCCTACAGCAGTGATATAATATACCAAGTGAAGCCATTGATTTTATTTTATATTATGATTTTATTTTGTATGTGTGTGATGTTTTCCTTAGTATGATAAAGTTCTAAATATAATTTGTTCACGCTTTATTTAGCTAAAATAAACATTTGTTTTCTAGTGATTTTAAAGTGCTTTTCAAAGCAAACTCAGGTTTTCTTCAAGTATATGAAATGCAAAAATAAATTAAGAACCTTAACCCAATTGTCTGCTCTAAACATTGCTCTAAAAAACATGTGGATTGTAAACCTTTAGTTTGCAATAGCAGCTTTGTTTGATATTGTAAAATGCAAACGCTGGATTTACTAATTTATTTCAATGGCTCAGAGCAACCTAGAACACGACTGTATATTATTTGTACAAACTTGGAGCTATGCTTTTTTGCTTTTTCAGGTGCACAGTGTTTCAGTACTTTGGTTAGATCTTCAGATTGTTGCTTGATGACAACACTGGAGGAGCCTAGCCAATTGCAATGTGTGAGGAGGTGGGGGGAAAGGGTATTTTGAACCATAGAGACTTGCCTAAAACGACTGTAGAGATTTAAAATTTCAGAGATTTTAAAATATTTTCTAGCATTCCTGACATCACTGAAAAAATCTTGTAAGTGCAAAACTATATATATATATATTTTTTTTTTTTGCTGTGTTTTATTGGCTGAAATAGTTTTTTACAGTATGTACTGTAGCTTGATTGTAAAGTTTCTTTTTTTTTTTTTTTTTTTTTTTTAACTTCAGGTTACCACAAAAAACAACAAATATTTCTGTCTTCTATTGTATTTCAGGTGTCTGTTTGCTACTAAATATCTGGGTAAATCAAATGCATTACCTAATAAGACCCTATTTTAATAAATATTTTATTATATTGACTTATTTAGTGCAGTTCTCTTACAAAACTAAACAAAATTGAATGTGCAGTTCTGCTTGTTTTAAAGATGCATTTTTTATTTTCTATTATGTATTATTGCACTTTTTTCTAACTGGTTTTAATATACTGATTATGTTAAGTGATATGATAAATATGATTGAAATTGGCATTTTCACGTAATTGTAGCAATATGCCAACAGGATAAAATTGTTCATACAGGTATGTAGATTGCTACCTTCCTTTAAAGTTGAAATACATTGTGTGTAGAAGATGTTGCTAGGTCAGATATTCAGCTATATTCCTCCAAATAGTGGAAACCATGTAAGTGGTCAGACAGTACAGTGACACGCTGCTACGAGTTGGTCGGACAACTTATAGACTATATACCGGGGTCTAACCACAAATCCAAGTTGTAGTATCAAACAGTTCCTGCATACTGAAGTATTCAACATCTTGTTTTAATGTTAATCCATAAATTGCTGGAAAGTGAGTTTTTCTTTCTTTTTTTTTTAAACAAAGAACAAAACTTTTCTTCAAAACAAACATTTAGGTACTGAAGAGGTTCTATAACTATTTCAACCTTTAGGTATGTTAGCAAACATACTCTTGATAGATTTAAAAACATTAACAACAAAATATGTGCAGGTGAATACTAATGACGACATGATTGACACACACATATATATGCAGGTTATGAATAACGAATGACAAAAAGTGAAATGCAATTATTTTATTTATTTATTTATTTAACAAAAAGTTGAGAAGGTTTTGGTACTTACCCCAGAAGAAGTTTTGCTGACATGGTGCCACTGAGCTAAATAGACTGTTTGATGCCATAGCCAGTCTTTAATTATTTAATGTTTCTTGTCCTTCTGTGGTTTTACTGACCCTCGAAGTCTTAAACTGAAAATACAGACCATAGCAGGGAAAATTTTATTTTTTATCCACAGTATATCTAGATAAGCAGTTTGTTGTCAATAAATTGTATAGCCACAAATAATGTGCAATATGCAAAAAAAGAAAAGAGCAAATATTTGATGGACCAGTATTGCTGCATAGGCTGTGGTTAGCGAGTACTTACTGACTCGGTCGGTCCCTGTGACTGGAAATGTCTTGCGGAGATTAACCATTTATAAACCAGAGGCTTCTTTCTGTCGTCCTGGAGAAAATTTGCACCACACTTGTGGTTCTGTGGTTGTTGTGAGGCGAATGAAGCATTCACACAATCCAAAAAGGCATAAGCTTTAAAACTCTCTTTTTTTTAAAACTTGATGTGCTGTTACTGGAGAGGCTGGGTCATGTGGTAAGTGACATCACAGCACAAAACTAAAGTGGGACAGCCTACCGTTGTGGGATTTATTTTTTTTTTTGTTTTATAAAGGGCCCATGGTACAGCTCTTCCTGGCATCCAGAGGGACATAACTTTTAAATTTGTGTATGAGTCATGAGCATTTGGAGTGGGTACAAATGCTAAAAAAGCTCAATCTCATTTGCCAATGAAGATGAAGCATATGGAGAGCAGAACTTAAGATGCATTCATACAGTTTAGCCTTTCACTTTATCATATCAGTAGAAAAGTGGCTGGCACCGTCGCTTTGTAAAATTCTGAACAACAGTGATGATATACAGTAAATTATATCTTTGGACTACCCTGCAATCTGGGGTCTGCTTCATATTTGCTGGGTAGATGGTTTCCTTCTGTGCTCTTTTTTTCCCCCTCTACTCCTCTCTCTTCTGCTTCTGTTACTGCAAAGAAGTTCACTTTGAGATCTGATTGCTGGCTGCTTGCTGACTGAGTGGTGCTCTGTTCTGTAATTGGCTCTCCTTGAAGTGACAGTGTGGGGATTCCTGTATAAAAACCTTAAATCATGTCTGTCAGTCTAGCAAACTACCTTCAGGAATGGCTGGCAGTGTTGAATAATGAGAATTAAGAGCTGTGATTCATCACAGTCTGTTTCACAAGCCTCAAAGAATATCTTATTTGGCAACGCATGACTAGTTCTGTGATTTGCTGGTTCCACATGCTTGTTAAGCAGGTAAAATATGCAGGTATTAGGCTCTTGTACAGGATAATTAAACGTGTCTTAGTTTGCTTATCTGTATTTGAAATCGGTGCATTATGTGTTGTTGTCACTTAGAATGAAAGTAGAATTGCTTTTAAACTAATCTTGATTATCTGTTATGCCTTATTATTTTAACACTTTAATGTCAGGGACCATTGAGATACTATGTTTTGAAACTTTGTGTGTGTGTGTATATATATATATATATATATATATATATATATATATATATATATATATATATATATATATATATATATATATATATAAAAAAATTCTAGTTTTATTTTTCAGGTTTTTGTGTTTCACACTCCCTTTCCTGTTTTGGTTACTCATACAACACATGGAGACACACATAACTTTTAGAATATGTAACCTATTCGACTGCCTGTTTATGCTACAATTTGTTTGTGTTTCTTTTATTTTTACTTGGCTTATTTTATTAAACAATTGTTAACACAAATTTTAATAGTAGAGGCAGTGATTTAAATTTCAAGTCCCTTTTGTGGACTGAATGGTGGTGGTGGGGGGGGGGGGCTTTCCAGAAAAAAAAAAAAAAATTAAGATATGAAGCCTAAACCAGCACTACAAACCCTTCAAATGGTTATAACTTAATGTTGCATGGTTTATGCATTTGACTGAACACTTAATTGAGAATGTAAATTCCCCCTTGTCAGTAGTTTGTTACCAGCTTTCGATGTTGGAATTTTTTTTTCTCCAAATTACTGAATTTGTATGTTTGTGTATTTTATATTTTTGTGTTAATGACAACTTGAGACTTCAATATGTGCACAGTATGCATTTATCGTGGACATCTATTTGAAAACACATGTATAGATATATTTAATCATTAAAATCTTAAGACCCTTAGTAAAAGTATAATAAAGCATAGTAAAAGCATGATAAAGATAAGAAAGCATAGTAAAGCACAGATAGGTATGCTAAAGCATATTAAAAACATGACATACCAGGGTACGCTATGGAAAAAGCATGGGAAAAGTGCAAAAATACAGTGATAAACATTTATAAGGGGAAGTCTATATGCCACTAAAATATTAGGTACTTTCAATTTACATTCAAATATGTGCACATCATCTTTTCCAGAAATGACCGCCTCAAAATTTTAATTCACTAGTTATAAAAGACTGCTGATAAAAACTTGGTTTGTTGTTCACAAAACCTGTTGTTGAGTAATTTGTTAAAAAGCTAGATATTTATTTAAAAACAAAACTAAAACCTATCACTGTCTTGGAAACAGAATTTAAACAGTTTCTGCAGGTACATCAGATTAAAGTGGCAACTGTCTTGAACTGAAATACTGACTTTCAAATGTTTTGATTAGTTTTCTGAATGTAGAGAATGTATAGTAAAAATAGAATTAATGGTACATTTTCAGACTTTCTAAAAATAGGTTTTGCATCTGTTATAAATGAGCATGGCTGTTATGCTTTGTAAAAATGTAACTTTAATTTTTTTTATTTTTTAAATAACAAAACATTGGACTGAACTTTGAGTTTCTAATCATCCATGTTTCACACTCATTATATACAGTAGTCTTCAGTGTCAACAAGTCAAACACTTAAGTACTAAGTCTAAACAAATTTGTTTCCTTTTAAGAATCCCCCTGCATTCTCTGATTTGTTCTTGGAAGGTGGTGTGAAAGACAGAATGTTGCTTGTCTTTTGGAGCTCTGTATTGTAACTCACGTCAGTGATTGTCTCCATCTTTTGGATTAGATTCATCAAGAACAGCTGCAGTAGGACTGTGGCTAGTGTCCATACTTTCAGTTAAAATAATTCATCGAAAAACGGTCTCGCAGTTTGACAGGTGAGACAGAAGCTTCCCAGTGCCTCTCCCATCGAATGAGTCTAAGCTGCGGTTTGTGAAAGCGTACCTAGCCAGTACAACATGTGGGTAAGACCACACACACACATTCAGCAGTTTGAAACATTATTACTGGCTTTTATACTGGCTTTTGATTTAAATAGATTTTTAACGTTATAATATAGGTAACTGTGAAAGGGTAGCATGGGGCCCAAGGCTTGTTACCCGACAGAAAGGAGACTCGGAAACAGGAAGGCTGCAGTTTAAGCGCCTTAGCTCACTTTTATTAACAAACAAAATCAAAGACAAAGAAACAAGGCACAAGGGCCAAAACAAAAATGTTCACACAGAATACAACTTCAAGCTGGAAAATGGCCTTCACTAAAATGTCTTCCCAAAAACACAGAACAAACACTTCCCCTCAACTCCTCCACCAGACAAAAGAATTATGCTTCCTTTTATACCATGTGGCTGGGACTTGATTGATGATCCATTATTCAATCAAGACCCAGCCACACGCCACACGCCAAACTTAAACACAAAACCACACAAACCCACTAGGCTTCTGCCCTGTCACATAACTCATTTGACCAGTTTTTAAATAATGATTGTATCTGGGATAGTACAAATGAATGTACTAAAAAATGTCATGCGAGTATCACACGTGCTCAAAAATTATTGCCCAAGCTTTTGCCAAAAATGTCTATCAAAGCTGTACATCCTTAAGAATAATAATAAAAAAAAAAAACTAGCGCTTGTTTTTTCTTTTATATACTTTCTTGAATTGTAGATCCATATTAATTCTGTACATTTTAGTTTCACAAGTTATTATAGTTTTTAAGTTATAACAGTCTTTATTGGAGATTTTTGTTTTCTTTACCTAAAAAATCTAATGCAAGGTGGGGTGAGGTGCTGCCTTTGAATGTTATCATGGTGCTGAATTTGGCATTATTATATGCAGCTTGTCCTAGATGCCTAATCCCCACCCAGTACCACCCTATTATTAACAGTAAGTGAAAACTCTTGCAATGCTTGGCTGGTTGTAAATTGGCGGTATTTTTTTGGCAATAAAATACAGAGATGAGTGTACTTAGAAAAAAGAGAACAATTCAGTATGTGCAGAAGAACTTGATATTTAATTGCAGAATGTGAGCATTTTGCTGGAATTGATGGCACAGACTGACAGTTCATGTTAACCACCCCAGTACAGACTGTCCCATGCTGCTATACCTTATTTATAAATAACCTACAGGTAAACCACAAGCTATGATTAGCCGAGCAATGACATAACCCACGTCCAGTGACCTTTTTTCCCTACAAGAGCCCTTTACTGTGTTTTTCTAAGCAGAATGCACCTACTCTACTAATGATTTACTACCAATACACTTATAAAAATAATGAAAGGAGCAAACATTAACTATGACAAAAATAAGACCACAAACATACAAATGGCTGCTCAGGTGATTATGTTCTTTGTTGTTGCTGGTTTGGGAACCATGGTTTCTAATGATGCCAGGTGGTGGCAGGCAATGATTTTTAACTACAGACTGCCAGAACTTTTCAACTGCTGGAATCTGAGGATACAAAAATATGTGTGGCTGGATAATTTAGTGTGACTTTTTTTGCTTTTTCCGGATTGTGGACGTTATCAAACCACAGGTTTGTACACAAGATGTCATGGAGAAGGTTGTTGGAGGTCAACCACACTACGCAGTGGCTGATACCTACCCTAATATGGCACTGAAGAATTGCACGTGGACTTGATATCTACTTCAGTCTTGTCACCATAAATGTTGCACAAGTCTGGTCTGAGGTCAAGAATACCAACTACAGCTCCTCAGCTGACCTCGCAACACACAAAAGGCAGCTGATTACTGCCTAGATCACTAGAAGTGGCAGCTCCGTCATTGGAAACTTGTTTTATTCACTAAGTCCAGATTTCTTCTGTCCACTATTGATTGATGTGTTAAGAGTATGGAGAGCACAAGAAAACATTGTTGAATAGGACTGTTTTTAGGACTTGTAGTGTGGGGAGGCGTCAGCATTGGCGGTCGCACAGAACGTATTCTGCTCCCAAGAAGGGGAGTTGCAGCTCTAAGGTAATAATAGACACAGTCTTGTAGAGAAAGGGATACCTGCACAGGTGAAAACAAATTGAGTGTATTTCAAATTCCTGCTTGCGCCAAGTTACCCTCATGGCTAGAGACCTGTATGGAGCACTACATTGGTTTTTGCATTCATGCAGGATCACGCTTCGATGACCACAGGGTGGGTTCACCTGCAGACTTCCTGGGGTCGGCCTTGCCTCTGTCTGGGAACAGCCTTTGCCAAAGTTTAGAAGATGAAAAAAGGTGATAGACAGAAAAATATTAAGGTAACCTGTTGATCTACAGTCTTCCTGATCGGTAAGTGGGTTACAACAGTTAACAGGCAACTTGGTTCAAGTTAACAAAATATATTTAAATAAATGCGTGTTCACCATGTGAATGTTTTATAACAAAAGCTGTAGAATGTAGAGGCTTCTGTAGACTAAAGTTCCACCTAAGTAAATCTCTAAGAAAAGCAGAAAGCGCTGAAGATCTATGACATCATAAACTGAAACACAAAAAATAACCCCCAAAAAACATAGGTTCATTAGGTTGTGGTATAGTATAGAAAATAAATGTCCCCCCCCCCCAATTGCAGTGTCACAGTAAATCTGCATGTTTTTTTGTTCAGGAATGATTTCCGGTTTCTTTTTTGTGGTTTTGAAACTGTTCTTATTTTTTTATTTTTTTGTGGAATTGCAGTTTTAAGAGACAACTTTATGAACTGAAGGGAAATATGTAATACTAAGTGGCATCCTTACAACCTAAACATAATCAGAATCAGAATTTAAAACCTGAGATTACAACAAATGGCAAAATCGGCTTGTGGGATTGTTGGATATAACTACAATGACATTATTTTGTTAAAGAAATATATGTTGATTTAGTGGCTGACCATTGAAAATTGAAGTGATTTTTTTCCTTCCTTCTAATCAAGAACTAAATCTAGTGTAAACAAGTCCGTACCTACACTTAAGTTCAAACACCATGTGCAAGGACTTTTAGGAGATAGCTTTCAGTGTTTCGGTCAAGAATTTGTTTTATTTGCAAGTTAGTAAAAAAATGCCACCTATGTGTATATGAGCTTGGCCTACTTAAAGTTTTCTGTTGGGCCACCCTACATTATGTGGCTTTAACTGTGGATTAAAGGCTCTGGTTTCTTTACAGCTGTTTTCTTACATTGTCACACTACCCTCGGTTTGATTTTTAGTAATGTAGAAACCCAGTATTGGCAAGGCTGAAGGCTCATTTAGCTGTACTATTCTTTATTTTTTTTAATGAAATGCTTGACCATGTCACAGACCTATTGAATCTTATGCAAGCACAGTGCTTTCAGTCTGGGATCTTTATGTGCTCATTAGCTTTGGTTGATTATGCATCGTGTTACGGAAACTTCCCCACTTGCCCTCCAGTCTCAGACAACTGGGACTCCCAAGACAATTTTCGCCTTGTCAGAAGTATTCAAAGTATTTTAGCAAAGCGGGTTGTTTAAAATCATTGTTGTCGGTTAAACCCAGGAATGAGACAGACACACTGCATTTAAGCCGTGGAACTCTAATTATAAACAGACAGCAGCAACCAACAAGTAGGTAACAGCTCCTCGAATGGAAACCTCCACTCTGGCTCTCTAGACTGCACTCCTGCAGCCCCTACCACCAGTGACGGTGACATAAATACAGGACAGCACTCAGTAACACACAACACTTTGCAACACTCGTTATAACAGTAACCCATAACAATAATACAACAATTAACAGTCATTTAACAGACAGTAGACATTTCCCCAACCTATATATAAAACAGCTGCTGGCTACTTGAACAGCCACAGACCCCGTTCACGCCAATAGTTGGAAGCAGAGAGCACCACCTATCGTGCTCATTACAGTATGGTACTTTTTTTGTTTTTGTATTCAAGACTGTGTGTGTGTGTGTTGTTCGTAACCATGCTACTTACTCTTTTAAGATGCAGCAAAGAACAGTTCCACTTTTCCCTCCCAAGGATCGATTTACTTAAGTCCATGTTTGATTTTTTCTTTTTCAAAGTCACCTACAGCAACTTCTCCGCAGGTTCTGTATGAGAAACAACTGAACTATCTTCCTCAATAATTCCTTTCTTTAACATAACTAGGGATTGAGTAATTGCAACCTGAAAGTATTTATACACAGTCTTGCCTTTTGTGTTCCTCTAAAAGTAGTTTATTCTCCGAAGAATACAAAGCTTTGAAGAGCACTTACAAATCTCTTGAAAAACAAGCCATTAAAAACTGAGATCAACATTTTGCTGTTAACAATTGGACAACAACTGGGACTTTGTCAGCCTGCTTTTGTGGTTTTTGGATGCCTAATTTGTCAGTCTGTTGGCACATGTGTCTCTTTTCACAGTAGACTTGGGGGTCACCAGCCATTTAGTTTTTTTGTTATACATTAAGAAATTGATAAAAGGGCTATTTCTGCAAAATCACTGAAGCTCCTGTATAAGACATCTAATTTTAGACCAATTATGCATAGACAAAATAGAGCAGATACTAGTCTTTTAAAAGACAATCACTTTTTTTGTGCTTTCTTCTCACAAACATATATTTGAGTATGCTCTGAATTTTTAAAAAGTATCCTAAAAGACTAAAGCTATTGATTTTGATATTCATTTGTGACCAGTTTTAAGTATTCAAAAGATTTGTTTATTCAGCAGTATTCTGCAGGCTGTAACATTTCTTGACCTTTTTAAAATTACATTTCTAATAATATAAGCTAATTGAACTGCACTGTTAGAGCTTTACCTACAGTACAGATTTTAAATATTTGTATTTGTTTAGAATAGCTGTATTGTGCATCTAATGACATTTGCACAAAGAATGTAACACTTGTAACCATACGCAAGTCCTTCCTTAATGGATTAAACAAACATGGCTGGTCACATACAGTGCTTTCTAAACCATGTCCTGGTAAAATCTCAGTTCTTAGCCTCGGTTTATTTTATTTATTTACTTTTTTTTTTTTTTTTTTTGTAGCTGACCACTGATGGTCATGTTAAGAACATAAGAAAGTTTACAAACGAGAGGAAGCCATTCAGCCCATCTTGCTCGTTTGGTTGTTAGTAGCATATTGATCCCAGAATCTCATCAAGCAGCTTCTTGAAGGATCCCAGGGTGTCAGCTTCATGTTATGGGTGTAACAGGAATAGACAAGCATTGCTGTGTCACTGACCTGTTCTCAAGTCTGCAATATGTTGGACCTCCTACAAAAAGACTTGGGTGCTTACCTCAGTCATATTAATTAACATATCCTAATAATATCATTGTAATGGCACATCTTTAAGTCCAACATTATGGATGTGACCGTGTCTGAACTGCAATCAAGTAATTCATTTTAAATAGTTTTAAAAACTTTTAATGGACCAATGTGACATTAGTTTGCCATTTGAACGCCACATTACAATCCAACCTGAATTATGATTTAAAGTTGATTAAAGGGGCACCCTGTATTTACATATGCATATTAATATTTAAAACCAGTGCCATTAACAATAAGTTTAATAAACATAGCCAATCTGTTTCAAACATTGCAAAGTTTCCAATATATACTATCAGCAAAACTGCAATGTTTTCTGTTTAGATTAGAAATACAGTAGGCCCCCATTAATCTGTGCAGACTGGGATCGATTTGAACCTGAGTTAGTTAAAAACAGGGATTAGCCAAAGTTGAGTTTACTGTTTGGGAAATCCCAGTGATATCAATTGAAAACTTGAAAAATGCAATGATGCAAATGAAATATAATGTCCCAACAGAGGTCAAATATATACTGTACATAATCAGCGTTGTTCAGAGGCAGAGAGAGCTAGTTTAAAAAAGTCATTGATCTTGCATTAATTGTTGTAACTGCTCTTCACATTCAGACTGCCAGGCTAAGCGAGTCTGAAGTCTACTTTCTGCTCGCTTGTCACTGATTTCAAGAACTACAATACAGCACTGTCTGTTGGCTTGCACTATACTGTACTCAATTTAATTGAATTAAATTAAATGACCGTCCGTTTCCAAACAGATATGCTGATTTTCACACTAATAAAACATGAATACCTGCTTCCGCATAAATCAGATGGAATCTGCACTAACGTATTTTGATAATGTACTGCATTAAACCACATGGATTATCGAAACACAAATTACTGAAACACAAATTAACGGGAGTCTACTTTACTGTGAACAAAAATCCAGGGCATGAGCTAAAAGGAATGATACAATTAAAATAAATATGGTTAAAAACATTGAGTAATGAAATGGTACATTTTTACTGGACACCACCTGTAATGGAACTTTATTGAGAGAATCATAAAATACAACAGTATACCTACCGCTGTATGTACACTGCCTGAAAGCAAGTGGTCTGTATCATATTAGTAGGGACAGGGTTCAAACAAGGTGACACTGAAACGGTAAAAGCTCAGTGACAAGACTCGCAGAATACAGTTGTATACCAAGTAGGAAGCCAATATCTCAAAGCGATGGACTTTATCATCCAGAAACCAAAAAGTCACATGACCCCAATATTGCAGCCATCTTAGTGTACAGGTCAAAGTGACAGAAGCCTTTAGATTTTGCCTGAAATATCAGATTTTTTTTTTTTTTTTTAGATTAGCAAGTGTAGAAACAGGGTGGCAGATTTACAAATTCATACAAGCTTCCTAACGGGGATGTAAAAATACTGCCACAAAAGGGTTAATTTTTCTTGTACAATACCCACAATCAAACCGGAACTTGAGCTTGGCCAAATCGTGCGGTGTAAGCACGGCATAAGGGTGTAACAGCCACATAACAGCCCTCTTAGGATGTTATTGTGGTACAAACAGTGATGCCATCCCTGGTCCAGTACCAGCGAACCTGGTTTCAGTTTTGTCTGTGCTGTCTGAGATAGCTGCGTTGGTTGCAGGTATTGTATACAAGCTGCTGCTTTCAGAATTGTTTCCAGGAATTTCAAGGGAGGCACGTGCTTGTCCAGTCGGACAACACCACTGTGGTGGCTTATATAAACCACCAGGGCGCCCTCTGATCTCCCAGTTAGATGTTGCTCTGTCAACTTTTTTTCGCTCAGCAAGCCCGCTGTGCAGCCATATCCAGAACTTAGTGTCAGAGGACCACGCATTTCTGAATTGCGTACAGGCTGGCCTACAGGTGCCTGGCAATCCGCAGGGGTCGCTGGTGTGCGGTGAGACAAGAACTTCCCAGCCGACCTAACCCCTACCCTGCCTGGGCAGCACTTGGCCAATTGTGCGCTGCCCCCTGGGAACTACCTTTCAAGTCGGCAGTGGCATAGCTTGAATTCAAACCAGCAATCTCCAAGCTATATGGTGCATCCTGCACTCAGGGTGGATTGCCTTTACCGGATGCGCCACTCGGGAGCCCCTCAGATTTGCAGTTTTGAAAGAATCGGATGTTATAGCAAACATGCATTTTAATTTTAAACCTGATATCTGGTACTACATTAAGGTTAAAGAAAGCTCTCGATTTCTATGCCTTATTCTCAGGTTATCTATTTGCATGTACACTGAAATGAAATGAAATGACAAAGCAAATGCAACAATTACTGAAACCAAATTAAGTTTACTATTTCGTGTTTCTTTCAAAACTGGACATTTGAGACCCTGATTAATACCAGTGTTAGACTATTTACATTCAGCTTGGGATGCATAACTCCTCTTGCAGTCATTTACCAGTTGGTAGAGCCTGCATCTTCAAGCACTGTCGCTTAATGAGTTACAACTGTAGATGAGTCCAGCAAAGTATTTTTGATAAAAAGTTTAATCATCAGATTAAATATCTGCTGACACTATTTTCCATTAATGTATTTTTTAATTATTTTTTTTTTTTTAAATAAAGCATGAAGTTCTGTCTTAGGAACACACCTTTAGAAACATTCCTGTAAAACAGACCGTAAACAGATTACAACCTGGAAAAAACAAACTCTGTCATGGATTATGTTGTCAAGTGAATGCTCTAAACGGCAATCTTTGTTTTGACTCCTACCTAGAGGAGACAGACACACTAATATAGACATGCACAGACTTCTTCTTGTATACACGAGGTGTGGGTGGATGAAAGTATTGGCCCCCTTTTTTAAATTGAGTTTATGTTTAACTTTTTTTTTTTCTTGGAGGCTTTTTGGGTTAAAATCTAATTTAAAATCTTGAGGTTTCTTTCTTTGTTTTGGTTCAGAATAAATACTTACATATAATGTGTCCTTAGTGGCACAAGGTTAGTGGTTCCACACACAGAAGTAAATTAAATAAATGCACATGAAATAGATTACAGTGTGTTTCGATTACAAAGAACATTTAGGATATCTCAAATGAAAAAAAAAAAAAAGCTATTTGGCCCTCAACATTAAAAATGTAATGTTCATTTGTCATACTACTACTGTAATTTACCTTTTAATCTGTAACTTTAAACGGTTTAACAAACACCGTAATCATCTCATACTACTCTCTTTCATTCATACAGTGAGAGCAGAAGGGTCAGTGGAGAGATCTTTGCATCACTTTTTTTTCTGGTAAACCTGTAATGGTGAAGTCTTGCTATAAGGTCTCTTAATGTTTTCATTAGGAAGCCACATGAAGGTAGTTTATATGCATTGCAAACCAGCTGCCGTACCTTCAACTTTACGTTTTTCACAATTTCAGATCATTTGTTCGGTGTTGTGGAAATGTGTAATAGCACCTTCACTCTGACCTGTGGCTCCCATATTCATTCATGTGAAGACTTTAAGTTTCTGTGATAGAGAGACGTGTTAATTGCACACACTTAATGCTTTATGCAATATTAATAAGACTTTATTGAGTAAATTTTGTGTTTTCAGTGCAACGGCTGTTTTTATTTATTCAGTACTAATGTTGTCTCGCAATGGATCTCTTACTATAATAACATTTTCAAGATTCAATACTGGTGTGCAGACCTTTTCCACAAACAGAGCAAGGGCTCTTTTGTAGTTTAATTCCTGAGATTAAGACACTTTTTTTTGTTGTCAGTTTGTTTTTGTGTAGTTTCAGCTCTGCAAGTGAAAAGTTATTTAACTGCGTCTAGGGTATAGATTACCTATCCTCTGAGCTTTTGTATTTGTCAACATATATATATATATATATATATATATATATATATATATATATATATATATATATATACACATTTATTATATACTGAATGAAAACCATACTTTTCACTAATCAGGGATGAGTTAAGATACCATTTGTTCACATTTTTTTTTATACTGGTATATTAGCAAAACTGGTATATTACAGATAATAGTTTCAGTGTCCTAAAACTGTGTGCAATGCTAAACTAACATATAATTCCTTATATTTTAAAATATAATTTACGTTATTTGTTGACTGACCAGTTTACACTCGGAAAGCAGATCTTTAGTTCAGTCTACTTTCCACCAAAGTACTTTTGTACTTGTTGGCAGATATGCTTTCCTTCTACTTGCCGGGGTTGGAGGTTATGCAAGAAATATCGAAGCTCTGTTAAGGCTCAGAAAAAAGAGGATTCCAAAAAAAAAAAAAAGCAGCACAGTTATTTATGTAAGGTAGTTTTTTCAGTGAACCCAGCTATTGCATGCACTGTATAGTGGTGCAATAACTCATTGACTGATTTTTGGGTTCTCATCAGCTGACAAATCACCTTTGCTTAGTGTTCTAGTGTTCAGTTGAGGAGAAGTTTTATTATTGCCATGTTGCATACAGTAACTGGCGTCTATAGTAAAAACAAACAGTGGTGTCCAGTGTAGGCCTTTATTTACCTATTACTAACATTACGGTTCTTTTCCAGTAGACTCTGCTTTTTTCAAGACAACTACATGTATTCTATGAAAAGTTGTTCAGTTATGCTGGTTTAAAACTGTTAAACTCACAGTGAAAGGGCTGGTGCTCTTTTCTAAGCCTGGGGATATCGTTCACATATAATTATAGGTGTAGGCTGTAAATATGTAGACGTGATTATTAGCAATAGTATGAATAATTGCACCAGTCGGCTGGTCTGTGGTCAGGCACTGTCTAGTGCCTGGATGTGGAACTGTTGACACAGGAAAATCACAGAAGCTACCAGAGCTCTCTCTTAGGTGTTTGTTCTGGCAATCAGCCACGTTTTGTTTTGGGCTTCATATTTTTGTTGTGATAAACATTTTGATTATGTGTGCTGAATAGATTTCACTGTAACATATTAAAATACTTGTGGTATAATAGGCAGTTTTAGGAGATTGTATGTTATTTTGTAAATATAAGCGGTACAGTATATCGGGGTTATATTATTCTATATAGTATCCTATAATGATTTTATAAGGGTAGTATTGGAGATATACATGCAGGTCACAAGATGGATTAAGCATTGTATTCTGAAAATAAAGGGTTCCAAAAAGAATAAAATACAGGAATTGTATTTGTAGCCTTTTTATATTATTTTTAATGTGCCATTAAAAAAGTGTGCCTTTTTTTTTTTTTTTTTACATCCAATATGTTTTTATTTGCTATACATGATACAGTAAATTGGTGGCAATTGCATTATTGCATCTTTATTCTGCATTAATTTGTCATCTGAAATATATAGATATATATATATATATATATATATATATATATATATATATATATATATATATATATATATTATATATGTATGAGTTTCAAATACCTTGGGAATGGAGGTTGTTCAGAAGCCTGAAATGCCTGTAACTCTGAAAATTAGTCTTGAATGGTTTAATAAATGTGTAAACCTGCTATCTACACCCTCAGTCTGAAGAATAATACAAGGATGCAGCACAGTAATGCAATATTCACAAGTTTTTAAAACATGGAACATGGCTAAATTGAAGTTACCATTGAAATTGTAGCAAAAACACAGATTTAAACGTCCAGGAAAACCTGGGTTGCCATTGTTTTTAAACAAAATGCATTCGGTCAGCATGCTCATTCAGCCTCCTTTGGCTTGGGGGGGGAAAAAAAATAAAAAAAAACCTGTGCTTTGTTTAAAATTAAAATGTTCCCATAAAATTGCCTGTAATTGATTTGAAGTCTGCCTCACCTTTCTGAATACATGTGTTGGTACAATAATTTTGCCTTGTGTAGGAGCACCTATCTGGTTGTATTGCGTACATGATTGAGTGATTGCATACTTCCCGTTGAAAGTGGGGGTTTGGTGGACCAGGCGTTCTTAAGTTTGGTATTCGTAACTCTGGGGGTTCTACTGTATAGGCCTGTATGTTTGGGTGTCTATTCCCCCCTGATGGTTTTAGCCTTGCAAGCTGGCTGTCTGGATGATACGATTGCTAATAAACTGGCTGGGTGATACAAATGGTCTGTGCAAATAATACTTATTTTATTTGCCTAAATGTACTGTTTAGGTATAAAGCTGTCGTTCTGATTTAGTTGGGCTATATCTGCCATAACAAATTTAGAATATCTAGCTAAAGTGCAACTGAATATTCACTTATTTATGTATTATAAGCCATGCCTTTATTTCTTACTTGTTAAAATGATCATCATGTTTGTTGGTTGTTTTGTGAGCAATGACACAAAAGCTTTGAATTATTATATGTATTTATTTATCTTTTAAATCGGTGGTCTTTGCATCCTCCAATGATAAATAAAATTTGGTACTGTGTACAGTTTGGTGTGGCTGTACGGTAATCCAGGCTAGTCTTTTGTTGAAAGACACTAATAAATTGCAGGGTTGAAACGGATCAACGTCGTTAAATGCTGGCTTCATACCATAACAAGTTAATCCAATTACTCAAGAAATATTTGCTTGTAAACCCTTAACTAAATAGTTACAGGAAGTCAATTTTAAGGTAATCTTTTTTTAAATAGGTGAAATAAATAAAAGCTCATTGATTTATTAAAGGTGTATATACAGTACTTGTTGTACTGTATACATTGTTCTAATAAGATAATTGTTACAGGATTAAGAGTTTTATATTCCATGGGAATCACATGTACATTTTGAAAGGAAATACATGCAGAAAACACTTTTCAGATGAACGGAAAATGTTCAACGGAACAACTGCCAAAAAATAAACAACTCCCACCAAACTACCACGAATAACCCTACAGCCCGAACAACGACGTTACTAATGAACATGTGGTAATGCTAAAATACACTATAGTATAAGCAGTGTTTTAAAATTTAGGCTATGTGCATAGTGCTCCAGAAATTTAGAAAAGTTATGACAGTGGACAACTACTTTTTTAAATTATAACTTTTTAATAATGTTATTTATCTAGTAGTAAAATGCCAACAAAAATAAAACATTAAAAATGTGTATTGCTCATGTTTCTGTTTGCAATAAGGCTTGCACAAACCTTTGGGTAGTTTAGGTTGTTAATTGTGGTTCTGTGCAGGATTAGTTGGTCATCATAATGAGTCCAGCTGACAGGACCTTCAGAATCGCAGTTCCCCTTCATGTTGGACTGCACCTCTGGAAGCAGACCAGTTAAAGACACCTCTCTGGTTAATAGGTCTCATTGGTTCGAAATTATTCTGTATGGACTGTGCTGTGAAAAAGCATTGTCTTCATTAGCAAAAACTTTACCTGCAGAAATATCCTTTCATAAAAGGAGTTTAGCTCAAACTTCAAAATCAAGGTTGACTCCCAAGTCAGGTTTGTGTCATTTTGTAATTTTTCAGACTTTTATGGTCTTAGTCACTGGATTGCAGTTTTCATATTTTATTGTATATTGTTATGTAAATTGGTATACAAAATTAGTTATACCAGTGGCAATTGTTAATTTGATACTGAGGCACATGTTTTTATGTGGTAACATGAAAAGACCACACTCCGATATAATTCTGATCTTTCTGCCGTCTTTCAGTAGTGTCTGGCGATATTTTGGAGGTTTTGGCAGATCTTTCAGTGTTTTTAGAAACACGGTGTTCCGGCAGACCTTGAGACTTTACTTTCAATGCTTCTGAACAGTACATTTAATTCACTATAGAGCCATTTGGTGTATAAAAGCTACAGTATATTATGATGTGAACCTTCCCATAAGCCATTTAGTTGGAAAATAACATTTTTTTAAAACCTGTTATAGTTGTTTTAATAAATGGCATTAATGTTCAGTGCAAGAATGATCTAAGAATATATGTTTTTAAAACACAATGCAATTTCCACATAAAAGTTCAAGTATGTGCTTGACTATAGTGGGAGTTTAATAGTCGTTCCACATGTTGTTATGTCATTTGCTATCCATATTCCATAAGTATACATTTTACAAAAAAAACATTGTTTAAAAAGCTTGGTTGTAAGTCTTGCAAAACAGTAGCTGTTATATGGGCTTCAAATACAGTTTGTTGCTGCTTTCTTTTTTAAGAATTTATAACAACCACAACAACGACAAGATCATTTGATATTACACTGTTCATAGAGAGACCGTTCATACAACTGTATAACTGGCAAGTCAAAGGGACATTTTCAAAAACATAATGTGTAATGTCTAGCTAGGACTTGAAAGTATATCCTTGCCTTGGAGGCAGTTTAAAACTAAAAGAAAGAAAACAGTTGTTTGACTGGAAACCGGTGAAGATCCAAAATGCGAAGTGATCATTTTTTTTTAGTACTGATCGGATCACTTACAACCGTATGCTGCACCAGCTGAAATCTACTGTATGTAGGCTGTACTGAGGAAAGCTAATTAACGTTACATTAGAATAGTCAAAACTAGACAGAGTAAGGTATTGATTATGATGTTGTCCACACAGTAACTACAAAACACTGAAATGTATTTGTGAAATGTAAAAGAAAGTAGTACATTCCTTTGGAAATATAAGTTACTTTGAAAATGACTCCATCGAAACATTTATAGTCATTTTTTTAACACAAATACATACAACGTATTTGGCAGCAACTTTTTTTTTTTTTTTTTTTTTTTTTTTGGTGAACCTCACTGCCTGTTCAGTCAGATAGTATAGTTGGTTGATTTAAGCATCGGGTTATATATTAAGAGTTACAAAACACAGTTATTCAATGTTTTGTACTATTTTACTCATCTGCCAAAAAAAAGTTGTAGGTGAGATTGAATACCACAGCTCGTTTTAAACATTGTTCAATGGTAACCACAAAAGAACACCTTCCTTGGAGTGGGGTTTCATTTAGAATTTTCTGATCTTTCGTCAAGACTCCAAAACATTCGTGAGCATCTCTGATTTGAGATTAGCCAATCGTATGACATCCTTGTGATGGTTTTGGTTTTCTTGTTAGAGAAACGTAGGGCTACCAAACACAGACCATAGAATAAACCATGCTGCTGCTGATGATATGTATAGCTTTTACGTTTATAAGAAGTATTTTATGAATGACCTTTTATTATGAGCAGTGGTTTTCTAACAGGGTTTTTGGATAGCCACCAGAGCTGTACCTATAGATTAGTGAAATATTTAAAAAAAAAAAAAAAAAAAAAAAAAAAAAAACTGTACTACTGTATGGGGATTGGAATAGTTAAAATTGTTTTGATGGATGTGGCAAAATGCCAGTCATGGGGTTGTCTTGCTTAATACTTCAGATCTTGTGGTCTGTTTTATAAAGTGTGAATAGTAGAACCTAAGGGATTGTTTTAAAGCATTGGCAAAAGAAACAACCATAACCAAACGTGTCTGTATGCTTTCCAGTAAAATAAAACGAACACACCAACATAAAATATTTACATATTGAGGAAACAGTAGTACAAGGTTAGATAGCATATTGGTGTGGTTTTTAAAGTTTTATTTGAGGTTGGATTGAAAATGATGTAAAGTTTTTTTTTTTTGTTTTTTTTTTTTTTTTTTTTTCATTTATTGTTTTATATACAGTTGTATTCTTCATCAAGGGTGCTGGGTAACCAGTTCTATAGGAACACTATTTCAGCATTTTATACGTTTTATTAACTGCTGTTTTAATGACTGTAGATTTCTAAAAGTTGTATAATCAGCAAGGTTGGCCAGTCCTACTGATCTGGCTGAATATATTCATATGCAGTACATTCAATAGGAAACAGATCTACTTGAGGAGATTAAATGTATACAGTGTTTAACAAGACACTCCAGAGAAGATTGATGTCTTTTCAGAAGAGAATGGAGATGTGCACTACGCAAACCTCAGATGTTGATGTCCATACAGCATTCTTATTTTAATCAATGACAGCCAGTCATAAGCATATGTTTTCTGTTACATTTGTTTGAAGGCCAGGTAGGAGGCCTTTCTAGAATGCAGTATTTCAATGTGTCGTGTTAGTGGCATATCCAGCAGATCCTTACAATGCCACCAACATTGTACAAATCTGTGCCACATGGTTTTCTAAACAGTGTGTTCCTTAAATATGCTACTCTGTTCATCACTACAGCATTTATTAACAACTTTGCAGATTCAAGCATCTGGCAAGGTTGGGCTTGTTGCAAAGCAGATGTAATAACATTATGCATTCCAGCAACTCAAAGAATGAAATATGAATTTTTTTAAGCTATTAAAAGAAAGTCAAGGAAATATTTACCACAATTTAAAGATATAGAGAGAATCACTTTTCCAATAGTGATGTAACTTGGTTAGGACACTTTTAGAACAAGTTTAAAAATACTAAAACAAATAACGTAATTAATTCAATAAAATGTTTCGACTAGAAGTCTGTCTCAGTACTTTTGATGTTTGTCAATTTATTTATTAAGCTTTTCATATTTGTAAAGTTATTTAGAGTATCAGAAACTGGTAATGTAATGAATCACACCTCTACACTTGGGCTTACCTTATCTATAACATAATGTCTCTGGGTTTGAGCTGGAACATTTATTTCAGGACAAATAAGTATGTCTAGTCTGTTTTGCATCTTAATTCTGTTATTTAAAGTTTAACAAGGCAACATATTAAATTATTTGTGCAGAGGCCACTCTCCACAGCAAAGCAAAAATACTGACAACTTCAAACACAGTGGCTTTGATAAGCATACATAAAGTCAGAACTTGCACTGTGAAAATAAGGACATGTTTGTAGCAATAAATGAGCCAGGGAAGCCGACTCCGGGTGGGATAGCAATTGATTCTACATTCGTCATCATGTAACACTATAGAGAAGTGGTTTCCAACCTGTGATACCAGTACTCCTACATGACAGGCTTGCAACTGGTATGCACTGGCAGTTTTTCTTTGACTGTTTTTTTTTTTTTTCTCAACCAGAATACTCCCTTAATCTAACTATCGTAATGTATCAATCTGTTTGTACCACTGAATCACAGAGAAATGATAAATTAGGATGCAGGGCTCCAGACTGACTAAAATGGTTGCAAATCCGACAACAACAACAGCAAAAAAATTTTAAATTCAGTCCTATTCATTTCTATTTAGAAAGTCTTTTGGTTGAGAGCAGACTTGGGGCTTTCCAAAGACGTATCCTGTGTCCGGATCAGACGTTCCTAGACAATTAACCGAAGCCAAGGATTCAATCACATGACAGGACTCGGCTCCGTAAGTTTAGTTTTGAGCCTTTAACTCGTTCGCGTCAAAAGACGCCTTTTGGGTTCGGTGTCTTTTAAAAGCATAGGTGTGGGAGGTTTCTAATGATGTCGCACTTGCCTGTATAACGCAATCATACAGAAAACTACAATGACCAGAATGCAATGGTTTAGTCCTGGGAGAGGCGTCAAGTCTGTAGGTGTTTTTATGTGCATATAACTTAAGCACTACAATACCTAGCATACGGTTCTGCTGAAAGGGCTGTCCAGTGATGTTTCACTTGCCACATGTTCGTAGCAAACAACTACAGAGCCCATGTGCAAGGAGACAGCAGCAGAGTTGTTGTAGTAGTTGTTTGGTAAAAATGTTAAAGCATTTTTTTTTTTTTTAATCCGATTTGTGTTTCATTTTTTTCCCCCCAGGTTAATTTCCTATTGAAGTTTAGTAGAACAGTGTTTGTTCGTTTTTAGTTTTTTGGAGCAACCTATGATTACAAAAAATATAACAGTGATCAATTTTCTTTCTTGGAAAGCTATCTTTTTTTTACGTTTATTTGGTCTCCACTACATGTAGTATTTCTGACCCTGTTGATCCTTATGTCATAGCCCATTTTGTGACCTTTCATTTGATATATAACACTTGTTTGTACTACACTCAAGCAAGAACTTACACATACAAAAATAAAAACCAGTATAAAACAGGCGATTAATAGGACTGAGTGTAAAGTTAATAAACTGAAGTGGGAATAGGATGGTAACAATTTGATTGAGTACAAATGCTTGTAAGTGCAGAACGGTGTTATCTAACAGAATACAGGAATCCAACCCCAGTTTCTTGCAACAGTTGTGATGTTGACCAAATGTGTGTGGGTAGTGTTGTGTAAAAAATGTCCTTAGAATGAACAGTTGCATTTAAGAAATATAGAACAAGAACAGGGAAAAACAAAAATACAAATATACTTTTAAGGTTTGTGTGTTGCACACATACCATTAACAACAAAATGCAATGGGAACTTGAAAGACAATAATTAATGAAGGGCAGTAATGCAGCAAAAAGCTCAACAAGCGAAAAGGTTACCATACCAAGCAGAAAACCGTTATCTTTGTGAACGCCAATAAACCAATGTTATCTTTTGCCAGTCAAACCGTAGAGTGTCTGAATAAAGTTTTGAGTCAACACAAACTGATTTTTTTTATCTTTTTTAGATATAATAGATTTAGTTACATTGTTTGTTTACCGTCAGGGGTTTAAGGATGGTTTAATTGCGCAGCAGATTCCCCAATTATCTCTTCAGCCAAAGAAGCAGGCATGGCAATTTAAGAGTACCGTTACCATAATGAAAAACAGTAATGTAGCATGAGTTTTGTACTTAAGCAGGGTCAGCTGTTGCAGGGAAAACAAAGTTTATTTCTCAAACTGACCATTTTAAGAAATGTGAAAGCAGAACACACAGAAATACTTGGGACTGTAAGTAGGAAGTGTACTGGTGAGAAAAAAATAAGGGGGGAAAAAAAAGCCATTTAGTAAATTGCGCTCTCAGATTGTGCTAATGTAAATATAAAAAATATATTGCAATGTGCTGTGGTGTATTTAATATCGGAAATATAGCAGAACGAACTCGCTGCACTGAAAAATAAACAGTAACATGCAGTCATAAGAGATCTCTGTAAAACATGCTGTCAGATCAGGACTTAACTAACACTAAGCATGGGAGCTGCAGCATGCTATTTTCCATATTACTATTGTACACAAATAAGGTGCGGTCATCAATTTCACACACAACATTAGAAAAATATTTAAAATATAAACATGTTGAGTTCATTGCAGTCATCGCCTGTACTGATTAACCATTCAGCAGAATGAGGCAACAAACAAGTGAGTACAGACACAACAAACCTGGCTGTAATGGGGTAGGTCTTGGTTTTACAACAGCTGTTTAAGATTGCACATAGCTAATGGTACACCTGGTGGTCCCTGCTGGAAACACTGGTATCAATTTAAATGCTGTACATGGTAATTGTGTGTTGTTTGTTTTAGAAAACAAACATTTTAGTTTTGTTTTGAAGTCAATTAAACAATGTTTGTGGGGTACGATTCACTACCAAACATTCAGATAACAATTCTTCTTCTTCTTTGTGGTGTTGCAAACTTTTAAATAACCAATAGACTATAAATATATAACCTGCTTCATTATTTGACTTAGTAGAAAAACTGCATTAAAAAAAAAAAAAAAAAAAAAAGGTAGTTATCTGTTGTATAAGAAACAAAAAGTTTGGCAGCGAGACAAAGGGCTTAACTGAATGTTTGTAAGTACAAGCTCTATCAACACCTGTTAAACTGTCTTTCTGTTCCAAGCCTTTTTAATGTTCTTATCTTTGGGTTAAGTGTTTTATGTATGTATGCTTAAAATTTAATTTTTCTTGCAAAGCCATAATTTCATTTAAATGTAAGAACCCTATCCCTAACATTATTATTATTATTATTATTATTATTATTATTATTATTATTAGCACATTTATAATGGCCATTTACTTGGCTTATAATACCTTTCAATTAACTTTGCAATACTCTATAAACAGTAAAACTGTGTGGCACAGAGTGTATTATGTAATTATCACACACATTCACACTTTTGTTTGGGTAGTTTAGTAAGGTTCAGTTAGTTTTGAAGTGTGATGCAAACTCCAAAGGAACTTACTTTTTCTTCATTATCTTATTTTCATATTATGTTTAGCAGATCCATCCTCGATTGAAATCAAACCCTGTGTTTAGTTTCATATTATTTACAATCTTTTTAACCTCATAAGCAGTATTTTCCTATGACTTTGTTTAATTATATATCCTGGATTATTTAAGATTAATCAGATTCCATATAAAATGTTGTTTGTTTTTTGTTTTTGCTTTTTTTTTTTACATTTTACAAGAAAGTAATATGTAGTTGTCTTAGTAATAACAAATACAGTACAGGCAAAGTAAAATATTTTATATTGGAAGTGACGCCAAATCAAATACAGCATACACTTATTTATAGGCATACATTGTATTTCTGAATAAATTAGTTTGCCTCTTTGTAATGTATATTGTTCTTTTTTTCTTTCCCTCTTAAAAAAAGCCTAATCTAGAAGTAGCATAAACACATTTTTTTTTGGTCTGATGTACTACCATGAAAATATGCGTAAAAAAAGTAAAAAACACTCGGTGAAACCTTAAAACTTACAATGCTTTTTACTAGTAAACATTTCAAAGCAGGAGCAAGTGGATACTTTTTTTTTAATGTAGTCTTCTAATATTAAACTGCAGTATTTTATTAGAGGCTAAATACAGGGTATGGACTCAAATGTTATTGAATACTGTATCTAAATGGGCAGTGTACTGTTTTGGAAATATATAATTACCTTTGTGAAGACTATTTCCTATTATATGAGTAATTATTTAATTATGTTGTGAATTTAACTTTGCTTCCAGCTGCAGAAATATTAGTGTTTTTGAGCCCTTGTGTCTCACAGTCCAGCGACCAGTAGTATTATACAGTACAGCATGTGTATATGTTAATAGAAAACATTCTCTTCCAAGTGGATTTAACCTCTGTCGCTCAGACTGTTTCAGCAATACATGTATATGTATTTATTAGCCATATTGCCACACATGGTGGGTGAAATTGTCATTTTCTAATGTACTGTCTTTTACAATAAAATAAAGCATCTAAAGTTGTTAGGAAATCTGCTTTAAATAATAGCAATGAGATATTTGTTGTAATCTGCATGTAGAAAATATGTACACTTTGTATGCAACTCTCTTGCTTGTGCAACTGTATCTATTGTATCTATGCCCAGCACACTGTACTATATATGGGTAATTAATTAACTTACTTGAATTACCCTGATAGCCCTTAACATCGGTATCCAACATATTTACCATGTTAAAAATGGGCCTCTCATCAACGAAGATCAATCAAGAAGAACTTGTTTTAATCCATGGGTCAGACATTTTCTTTTAAAGTTAATTTGGAAGAAGCTGTGTGTGTGTGTGTGTGTGTGTGTGTGTGTGTGTGTGTGTGTGTGTGTGTGTGTGTGTTTGTATATGTATGTGTGTGTGTGTGTGTGTATATATATATATATATATATATACACACACACACACACACACACACACACACACACACACACACACACACACACACACACACACACTGATGGAAATTTAAGGAAAGCTAATGTGTATCTCTTTATTCATTAATGTATAAATAACTGACCATCTCTAAAAATAATTCTGGATTTAAGTATGTTTATTCAGTAAATACTGTAGATTCTGGTTTCTAGCTTTTAGAGAACTAGCTAATATAAAGTCGTATGCTACTAAATTACAGCCATAAGTAAAGTTTATTTAGAAGTACTAAAATAAATGGAATTAATTAAATTCAGATGTTTTGGACAGAAGTAACTGTAACCTGTTGTTTGTTGCATACTGTTGCTTGTTACGGAGATAGGTTTCTTTGCCTCCCAAGTATCAACCCAATGTCCCCTCTTGTTCTCCATAATAGGAGGCGGGGACCCATGGCTAAATATCATGGCTAAGTACCATGGTCAAGCCTGTCTAAGCAGCGACTGTCCAAGTGGATTGCAGACACTGTCAAGACTGCCTATGAGCTGGCCAACTTGCCCCTCCAGAAGACTCTCTGCCCATTCCACCAGGGGCATGGCAACTTCGTAGCTTTATGCCAGGGTGCATCTGTCAAGGACATTTGCAATGCAGTGGTGTGGGCTATTCCCCATACCTTTACTAGGTTCTACAGACCTAATGCCATGGATTCTCAAAAAACTAGAGTGTTAAGGGTGTCTTTGCAGTCAACCCCTATAGCACAGGCATGGAAGTGAAACCTTCCCTCAAATTTTTCACCCTAGCTACTTTTTATTGGGGTTCCGAATGGTAACGCATAGGGCAGCCTTCGGCTTAGCCCTGAAGCATTCCAGTCATCTACATTCTTGCCTTTGGTACACTCGCCCATTCAGTAATGGTTACATTTCATACTTGAAAGGGAATGTTCCCTGAAATAGAAATGTAACCATTAACCTTCAAGATCACTGCATCCTTGATTGCAGTAGGCTTGAAGGAAAAATTACGCTGAGATCTGCGAGTGCAGTCCTTTTGTGCCCTTGGGGGCGGGCCAGACTGCGTCACAGGATCAAAGAGCAGCTTTGGTATACAATATTCAGGATTTGGATCTTTAGGTGGTAAATACTCAATCGTAATAGTTACATTTCTATTTCAGGGAACCAGGGTTATGATAATAAGCTAATGTTTTTACATGCTTACTGTCCAGTCACATTCGTTAAACTAGTCCTCAATTTATTTTGATCCAAAAACAGCATCCAGTTGGTGTTTATGTCTCTCTCCTGGTAGTGTAAGGGCTGTTTTTATAATGATGCTTAGACCGTTGTTTGTTTTTAAATAAAATATAATAAATAAAATAAAAACTATTATTTTTGTAGCATTAGTACTGTGACTTTATGCAATCATTTTCTATTGCCCCCCTAAACATAAGTACATTTGTTATTGGCAGTGATTCAAAGACACAATACTGCAGTTAAGAACAAGAGTTCTCTTTTTAAGGTTGTGGTTATTTTTTTCCCCAAAAAATAACACTTTCTTACTATATTAATATAGGTTTAAAATCAGTTTTCATAGTTTTACTTTTATTCATATTTTTCTGCTGTTTATTTCTTATCGGGGGAGGGGGATGTTGGATACGGGGACAGGTGTCATCTTAGTAATCTTAATGTTAGTGTGTTGCATATACTGTACTAAAGCCTCTTGTATTCTGGCTGCCATAGATACACCATCATTGTTTGTGGAAAAACTGAATACGAGCAGCAAAATTAAACAGACACAGTTAGATTGACAAGTCTAATAACATAACTTTAACATGTTTTACATGTGTGGAACCTACTGTTTATGAATGATATAGTGTAGTGTAGAATATGAAAAATTCTCAGAAGTCACAGAAACATCCGCTCTGAAAACCACACAGTACAGTGAGTGTTAACACATGCCTCAGGCACTCAATACAGCTTTATTCAAACAATAGAAATGTTTTAATATTTTAAAGGGTTGCTTATTTAATAAAGTGGCGTAATTAAAAAGTTAAAAGAAAAAAAAATACTTGTACTGCAGAACTGGTATTGTACCTTCTGGCTTGGTACCTCAAGCCTTCGAAATGCAAGCCATGCAGAATATTATAAGTCTATTAATATGTGTCCAGTTAAATTGTTGATTTTATTTCCTTTAATATTTCCTTTTTTGCTGTTCTGCCTGTGTGTGGTCAAGGAATGGTATTCCTTCCATTGTTATATAAATAACTTTCATGATGGTTCAATACATCCTTATACGTGGGTGGTCATTGACCTGTGCAGTTACTTTGAGAAGTGCTTATTCATTCAGTGTGTATTATTTAAAATTGATTCCTGCAGTTCATTTCTCATTATATTGGCATTTTAATATGTTTACCGGGTTAACTACACAACAACTAATTATACAGCATTGACAGTCATATGCTTCTTTTTCTTTTCTTTTTTTTAATTTATTTTTACTCTGTCATTTAAAGTTGACCTGTTTTCATCAAAAGACATAGCATGTTGAGAAACATGATCCCCATTTATGTAATTCAAAGACAAAAGCACAGTCCTTGTACAGAATATGTATAACAGAGATAGCAATTTGAAGGTTTACGTAGGTGATCTTTATAACAACCACTTCAGCTGTAAACAAACTGAAATGACAACTGATGTCATCAGACAGCTGGCTATTGGTGTACAAGATTTTATCATTTAAGAATTACTGTAAGGATTTGTAATGGTAGTTTATATGTAGTGAATCTTCCCAGGAGTGGCCATCCTGCCAAAATCTCTCCAAGAGCAAGGTGTAAAATCATTCAGGAAGTCACAAAGAACCCTAGAACAACATCCAGGGATCTGCAGGCCTCTCTCACCTCGGCTTAAGTCAGTGTTCAAGACTCCATCATCAAAAAGACACTGGGCAAAAATGGGATTCATGGCAGAGTAGCAAGGCAGAAACCACTGCTCACTAAGAAGAACATGAATGCTCGTCACAGGTTTGCCAAAAAGAACCTGGATGATCCTCAAGAGTTCTGGAACAGTATTGTATGGACAGATGAGCCAAAAGTGGAACTTTTTTGGCCAACATGGGCTCTGTTATGTCTGGTGAAAACCAAACTTTGCATTCTACAGTAAGAACCTCATACCAACGGTCAAGCATGGTGGTGGTGGTGTCATGATTTGGGGATGCTTTGTTTCATCAGGACCTGGACGACTTGCCATCATTGAGGGAACCATGAATTCTGCTCTGTATCAGAGAATTCTACAGGAGAATGTCAGGCCATCCGTTTGTGAGCTGAAGCTGAAGAGCAGCAGGTTCATACAGCAAGACAATGATCCGAAACACACAAGCAAGTCTACATCAGAATGGTTGAAGAACAAGAAATTGAAAGTTTTGGAATGACCTTGTCAAAGTCCAGACCTAAACCCCATTGAGATGTTATGGCAGGTTCTGAAACGAGCAGTTTATGCTCAAAAACACACAAATGTCACTGAGTTGAAGCAGTTCTACTTTTTCACAGGAGGGCATTGGGTGTTGCATGACTTTCTTTAATAAATAAATGAAAAGTATCAATTTTGTGTTATTTGTTCATTCAGGGTCCCTTTTATCTAATATTAGATTTTGGTTGAAGATCTGATAACATTCAGTGTCAGAAATATGCAAAAATGCAGAAAATCAGACTGGGGGCAAATACTTTTTCACAGCACGGTATATAAATAATACTGAAAACTGAGTGCAAGTATGTATATATTGACAGTAGAAAAGGATTGGTACAAGTCGTGTATACCTTTCTGTACATTTTGTTGGTTTATTACTTGAGTGTGAATGCCAGGCTTTTAATATAAAATTTACTCACATTGTATAACGGGAAACTATATATTGTATTTTTTATGAATTTGTTTCTCACTCCTGTTACAGTATAAACAAGTGTGCACGGTGACTGAGATTAACACTGTGTGTGTTAGTGGATTTCAATTAACTTGAAGAGAAACATATATACAGTAGTTTAAACAGTTTCAATCATAAACTGTTCCACGAGGCATAAGGAGGTTTTTTTTTTTTTTTTTTTTTTTTTTGTAGGTATATTGTATGCTTTAAAGGAAGAATTGTAATTATTTCATTTGAGTTGCTCGTAGATTAAAAAGATCTCAAGGTATTATAACATAGATATGATGAGAAATAAATCAACCATATTACATTAAAGTGCTCTATTGGAAATTCAAGAGCTTGAGTGTTGTTACTGGAACTGCAGTAGAAGGACAGTTCAAATAGTATGTATGCAGCTATCTGGATGAAAATACATCTAGATTACAATAGCATTTGCAGTTCTTGGATGAGACTACAGCTATGAGTCCTTGCATTGTGTTTTACTTTGGATGTAACATGTGAATTCCATCTATGAAAAACAGGGTCCAAATGCGTGTTTTTTTTCTTCAAAGATATATGACGTGTTCATATAGTGTGCCTCTTCGAGTAAGGATCGAAATGTTATTTTCCTACTCCACATAATTGGTTGGGAAAGAACATGTTTCCATTTGTGATCTCTTACATTCAACTTTGCCTTACAGAACAAATGTCTCCACTAGAACTTGTTTCAGTTATGAGAACCGCTGCACTGAAGTATGATTGTGAAACTGTATTTCTAAAACTACAGCAGTCTTGTATTTATTGTCTAAGCCATGGCCCTGTGGCAGCCACTTTTATTAAAGCCATGAAGTACACTTTTATCTTAAGAGTTAATGGGCTCGATTTCACAAGACTTTGGACTGTTTTGAGGATTGTTTAAGGATTTATTTTTAGGATTGTTTTGGAAGAATGTTTTATAACTAGTCAGCACTCGCATATCCGACCCTATAAAATTTTTACTTTAGTGACGGTTAATTTTGGCCCGTTCCAACCCTTCTCTATTTTATAATAAGTAGGCTTTCATTTTAGATGCATTGGTTTTGTTGGTACAGTACTATATTGTCTACAGAAGTATTTTAATTCAGAACGATATGATTCTGAAAATATCACTTGTCAAAAGAGACGATACATGGATTGTAATACAGTACATACTTTTTAAATCGGATACGTATTGTAGCAGCGTGTAAAATTCCCAGTTAACGACCCAAAAGCAAAATTATATCAAAATCTTACCCATGCACAGAACTGTATATAATATAAAAGTTAATGCAATTTAGCAAAAAATTAACAGTATCAAATGTCAGTATTCAAAATTGCAGAATAAAGTGCTCGATAAGGCCCTAATGTCACAGTTCACTTGCAAATTAAAATGCACAAAAGCAACTAAAGATCATAGATTTAAAAAAAAAAAAAAAAAGTTTGATTAACTGTTACATTGCCGTAGCTTGTCTCTTCGCTTTGTTTTGGCTGCATTTTTCGTCAGGTGAAAGAAGCACTGTGTAACTGCACAGACTGATTTGGCATGTAGAGAGAAAAACATGGGCTGCGACAGATATACATATATATAATGGGGATTGATTTTATTCTTAACACAAGGGCAGTAAAATGCGACTGACTTGTATCTCTAGGTAACTAATATTTTGTTCTGCTTTGTTGTATGTATTCCTGCAATATGTTGTTCAAAATAATTTGTTTTTATATTTTTATTAACGTATCCCTGGTCACTAAATCAGTTTTGAGCAGTAATTTTAATTTTAAATCGGTTCTGCATCGGGTCTTCCTGTCAAAATGTCTTCTGAATTCATAACATCAGCACTCGAATCCAACCTATTCAATCAGAAACATTTCATTTTAAGGAGAAGAATAATTATAAGAACTGGATTTGAACTTTGTAACTCAGTGATCGGAGTCAGGTTACCTATCCATTGGGACACTGCCGCTGGTCAGGAGGCAGAACGTTGTAGTATTGTACAGCACATCAGCACAGTGCCCTTGCTGAGGCAAGTGTGCCTATACGGTGGCTAGCTATGGTTCTGGATTCATCCTGGCTATATTTAGTTGAGATGTTTGTTTGCTTATTTGGATGTCAAGATAAATCAAAAGAAATGTAAGATTTACATTAAACAGGGATCAGTACGACATTCTTTAATGTGTGACAGTTAATGATAAAGGCTAATCTGGATTAAAATAAGATTAGTACAGAATGAAAAGAGAAACAAAACCTTTTTTTTTGTGGTGGTACGATTTTGATAATATGTACTGTATTTTTGCTATTGTAAATTTGAATGAACAGCAGTCTCAGTTTATTCAGTAAGAATGGGGGAAGTGGTTTAGAGAAAAAATGTGCATAACAAACTCCCAAACCACACCCAATCTGCAACTCCTCACTGTTCTTAACAGTGATCGATTTCTGGGAAGTTTGAGGGACGATATAAGCGGGACCTTTCAGTACTGTGCAGCCATGGAAATTAGTTTGAGCTTCTTATCCTCCTAGGTGTCTTTTTTTGTTGAGTTTATTCACTTTTTTGTGAGGGAGACTACAGAAAGTTTAAGGATAGATTTGTGCCATTTATAAAATAGCATTTTAGCAAAGAGTCTGGCTCTGGAGTGTGTTTCAATTCTGCTGCTGCTTAGTTTATCTTTAAACACATACTATTTAAGATACTACTACAATAATGGCATGGTTTTTTTAAAAATAAGCAGAAGTTTTACTTAAACTGTGAAATTATTTTTATAGAAATCAAGATAAAGGATATACATGGAGCACTCACCCAAAATGTATAGAAGTGGGGGAAGAGGCAGATTGATGTTACTTTTTTTCACTGCAACCACTGACTGGATTTAAGGACACTTTGTGACATGTAGCACGTAAGCATGGGGGCATTAGAGGTGGGCTCCTGGATTTCTTTAGGCTTATGTCCAGTTTTGCAGTCAAGCATCACTCCTCACCCTAACTCCCCATTTGTTAAACGCAGGTGGCTTTGAGTTGGCTATGTCCTGTTTGACAATTTACTCCTACCCCCTAAACCACTGCACATATGTTTTCAATTCTATGTGATGACTGGTTGCTGTACTCAGAATTTCTGGCTAGACAGTTTGTGATGAAAAGTTACGGTATTAATTTTATCCCTGAAAGTCACTGGGTAATCTTTAATAGGACAAATATCAGGGGAAAAGAATACCTTGCTGAAAAAAATGATGCATTTCACACCCGTTTTTATGAGTGTGGTTTTTGTAATCAGCCAGCAGGGCATTGTTGGAACTTCTCTAATAGGGTTGATGATGGACACTTAAATGCAAAACCCGATGTCAGTTTTAGTGAGAATACCATCTACACTTACACTGAAACAGGATACAGGGTCTCATAACCTTGTTTGGTGAATGATGTGAAAACATATCAAATTGTAAACTGTAAATACTTGAAAATGAAAACACATGTTACAATATACAAAACAAAAGGAGTATCAAAGCAATGTTCAAGAAAATTGAAAATTGTCTCTAAATCTTGGATTCCTCAAAATAGCCACCCTTTGCCTTAATAACAGCCTCACAAACACGAGGCATTCGGTTAACAAGTTTTAGCAGGAAATCACCCGACGTGTCTTCCCAGCTCTTGTGCAGCAATTCCCAGAGATGTAGGGCACTTGTGGGTAGCTTTGCTTTGACTCTTCTTCTGTCCAGTTCGTCCCATACAAGTTCTATGGGATTGAGGTCTGGAGACTGGGTAGGCCAGGTCGTTAGATTGAGTTGTCCATCATTTTCCTTCTTTGCCACATAGTTCTTGCACAACTTTGAGGTGTGTTTCGGGTCATTATCTTGCTGAAGAATGAAGGACTGCCCAACTAGCTGTAATCCTGATGGAATGGCATGCCTCTGAAGTATGCTATGATAGCCATGCTGGTTGAGCTTGCCGTGGACTTGGTAAAGATCACCAACTCTCTCACCAGCAAAGCAACCCCAGACCATGACACTGCCTCCTCCATGCTTGACAGTGGGAACCACACAAGCAGAACTCATGCTCTCACCCTCTGTGCGTCTTACAAATACTTGCCGGTTGGACCCAAATATTTCAAATTGACATATCGGTCCATAAGACCGACTTCCACTCCTCAAACGTCCAGTTTCTGTGTTTTTTGGCCCAGGCAAGTCTCTTTCTCTTATTCTGCACTCTAACAATGGTTTCTTTGCAGCAATTCTTCCAGTTAGGACAGCTTCACGCAATCTCCTCTGAACAGTTGATGTTGAAACATCTGTACTTCTAGTAGCATTTAGCTGAGCTTGTATTTCAGGGGCAGTTAATTGCCAGATCCGCAGACTTGTGACTCGAATGAACTTGCTCTCTGATTCTGAGGTCACCCTTGGCCTGCCTGACCTCATGAGTGCCAGTTTCTTGAAATCGTTTGGTGGTCTTGGCCACAGCAGTTACAGACACTTGCAAAGTTCTTGCGATTTTTCTTAAAGATTGACCTTCATTTCTTAAAGTAATTACTGTCTTTTTTTCTTTGCTTTACTGAGCGTATTTTGCCATTTTCTGCTCCCTTACATTCAGGATTGACAAACTTGTGCCTATGCTACCTATATTTATAGAAATCATGGACCCTTGCCTGTTAACAATAATTTGTGACAAAAGGTTAATTAGATATCATGCTAGTTAACTCGGAGAACATCTAACAAAGACACTTTTATACTTAGGCCAGTGTTCTAACACAGTGTTATACACATTTCAGACTTTTAACTGACTTGGGCTTCAGATTGAAATCCCCTTGCTTTGGGTGACCATTTAATTGAAATTGACAAGATTTACATTTTCATTTAAAAATTCAAAAATTAAAATTATCAGCTTATTTAAGAACACGTATCAAATAATGAAACATTGTTTCTAGACAAGTTTATACAGTTAAAAGCATAGATAATCATGAAAAACCTGGTTTCAAGCAGATGTACTCAAACTTTTGACTGGTACTGTATATGTATGTATGTATGTATGTATGTATGTATGTGTGTGTGTGTGAGGAATAAAAGCACTGCTACTCTATTTGGAACAAGAGTGTTGTCACTTTTTTACCAGAAGACATTTTTGGATGCCACTATACCGATGGTATAACCCATATAGCAGTTGTTTCCATAGGCTCTATTCACTCATATGGTAAACTCATATTTTCATGAACATATTACAATGAAATATTATTTTACACCAGGGGTGTCTAATCTACAGTTGCCATCCCACTCCAGCTTTAATAGTGAAATTACAGTATGTAATTTACCACTTCAGGGTTTGGATGCAGGTTTACTTGGTTCAACTAAACAATTTAATTATTATAAGGTTGGAACAAAGACCAGGGGTAGCCGGGCCAATTTTGGCCACCCACCCTGTTTTACACAAGCAGCATTTTTTTTTTATTAATAATCAGCATTGATTCTGATTCCTGTCTGAAAATCGGTGCAGTGTTCAGTGTAAGACTTTTTTTGTATTTTACATTTTGTGTTTTCAACTGAAGCCCCTTTCCCACTGGCACTCTTACCCAGATTCTTGCTACACGGTCACAATCTAGTGTGAAAACCCATACCTGGGTCGAACCCGCATGACACTGGGTCCTGACCCCGGGTAGATTCTGACCCTGGTATTAAGTATTCAAAAAAGAAAAGAAGTACCTTTTTGTTTTTTAATGTTCCTTGGTATTAAAAATCATTGGCATGGTCTAATAATAACTGCTTTCCATTTGTTGACTTTTGGGATTTGTCTTAGTTCGGTTTTACAGTTTGAAAGAGGATTTTAAATGAATGACAAAATATTCATGTTTCACCACAACTAATAAAAAGTTCCATATATTTCAGAAAAGTTTTATAGGTCACATGCACATTTTTGACATGTACTACTTTTCCATATCCTTTCAAAAGTGCTGAAGCGTGCATTTGCTATTTGTTTGCAGTATACATAGTACACTTTTACTAATTGTGGTTTATAACAATGGAAACAACCAAACATTGTTGCTATGTTCTAGTACTTTTAGATTTGCAGCTGTGCTTAGACAGTATTTTGTCTACCCACTGTGTGGTAAAACGTAAGCATCATTTAGAAAATATAATGACCCCCTCCCCCCTTTGTTTAGTGCAATTAATTTTTTCCATACATGCAGTACAGTTCAATGCAGGATTATAGAAGCACTCTGTAGCAGACAGAAGTAACAAGTATGCTCAACAAGCTTGTACCAAACCCCCCTGCGATATTGCACCTCCAGAATCCCAAATCTGTCTGTACTACATGTATGTGTCTCCTATGAAGCTGCTGATTGATTCGGGGGGGGGGGGGGGGGGGGGGCGGCTTTGATGTGGTAGATTACAAGTCTCAAAATACTGGTTATGGTTATTTTAACCTACTGTAATAATTGTAAAGTTTGGTTTCACAGACTCTGATTAGCTCTCATTTTGGACTACCCATGTTACCTTAAGTAAGGTAATCCAATACTAGTGCAGTTTTCTCTATTACTAAACTCTATTGCTCTATTGTACGAAGACTGATACAATTTATACAAAAATGTTTGTTTTACATTTTCATCATCTGAAACTTAAGTAGATTTTCCTTTGACGTTTTGACCCCACCTAAAATGATGACGGGAGTAAACGGGTGGCTTATATTGTAATCGTACATGAGTAGGCAAGCAGTTATGGAATTGTCTGACTGGAAATTCCCAAAGGCTGATATAGGCTTCTTTACCATTAATAATACAATTCCCGAGTGAATAAGGTCCTGTATCAGAAATCCACATAATGTTACTTTGTTTGTATAAGTGTGCAAAAGTAGAAAACAAACGTTTGACTAGAATGCAGATGTGATTAGACATTTGATTGCATATCCTTTTGAAATTTATCTGGGCTTGGAATGCAGCACTGGGACTGTTCTCAAAGTACTCAGGCAGTGGAGGACTAATAGCTAAAAGAGCAACCCAACTAAAAGGGCTGCTTCTGTGATCTCAGGCCTCTCTGATATCACTGGTAGTAAGTCCTGAACTGGTACGAGGAATAGCTTTAAGAACAGAAAAGTTCCCTTAAACATTTTTCAGTGCCTTGTTGACAATGGGAGATTCGATGAGCATCATTTTGTGTGCACGGCTGAACATGCCCTACATCATGCTTTACCAAGATTATGGAGTAATGGTTCTTAATCTGGTTACTTATTGACTTGGCTGTGTTTTTGTTTGTTTAATTGTTCTGTATCGTGGTTAAAATATATCACAGATATACAGTATAAAGTTGTTATAATAAAACTTAACTTACCTGGCAGGGACACAGTACAGTAAAGATAACTTTCAGAGTTCAGAAGTCACTTGATCAATGGATATGCTGGTTAAAAAGACCAGGTAGCAACATTTGACCATTTTAATTAAGTGTATGGTTGACACCATGGTTCTTGGAGATACTTTTCATAGAATAATCTGCTCAGTGTCTTGGATGCCATAAAACAGCCAAAAATAAATAAATACTAACAAATCATGATGCCATTCACCATGAAGTGCTTGCGTAGTAATTAACAGCATCCAAACAGGGTCACATTGCATGCCTATTGAAATGCTATGCCTTGCTCCTATTAGTCAGCCGTACTGTCTCCTTTTCCATCATGTACTAATGCTATATGCCACATCATTGTAAATGACTGGAACCACATTGTATATTTTTTTGCTCTGTAATTTACACAGGCCTGCTGTTAGACCACGTCATCACAAGAAGCTGCTGCAGAATGTATCCCAGACCTGCATGTCTGGCTTTTCTTTCCTACTCTGCAAAAAGGGCTTTCTTCACACCTCTGTGTGTTTTATTCAGACTGTTTGTTTTGTTATTTAAACTTGTAGTTCCCGCATTTTAAGCAACCTACTGTAGTTGCTGTATAGGTGTCAAGGCAGAGTAGGAAATACTCTCGGCACACTAATTCAGAAATGCCAATCTGTAGCAATATTTCAGTAATTTTCAAAAAAAAAAATCTCTCGAATTGCAAACTCTAACACACTGACTGCCATTGAGTGTCCTTTTATTTCTCTAACTTTGGTTTTCGAATGTAAATATAATTTGTTGATTTACAAGGTGAAGGCTGTACACTTAATTTGTATTTAATTAATATTTATTTAATATTTATGCTTAGTTTCTATATTTCTGACATTGAATGAATCAGTATTGTATACAACAAATGTGATTTCATTAAGAAAAAACAAAATAGTGGTGACATTTTAATACAGGTTGTATCACTGCATGACTGAACCCTGTATGTGCTTCTCTGTTGTTTCAGCTTAGCATCTCCTATAGTTCAGGAACCTTTTAACTATGAAGTGTAACTATTACCGTACAGGTATTTGCCTTCTAAAGACCCCAAACCTCAATAAGATTTACCAAAGCTGCTTAACGAGCCCCTGGTGCAGTCTTGCCCTGCCCCCCCGAGGACATAAACGTACTACAGTCACAGATCTTGGCGCCATTTTCCTTTCAAGACTGATCTGACCTCTCGGAGAGCCTTGTTCAGAATTATTTTTTACTTCTGTCTGCTATATATTTTGTTTTTACACACATTTTCTGTGGTATTACAATAATTACACATTTTTACTAATTACACATATTTTGTGCACTACAGCCCGTTGCTTGTTACTTTCCACTGTGGCCTTGTGGCCCACATGAAGCTAGCGGCTAGAGTATGTCATCCCTAGGGATCCAGCAACATAAGTCGGCTGACTGTACTCTCTCCCCATACTGCAATAGCTCCAGCTGGAGTTATTTATTTCTCATTTGGCTTTAGCTGAAAATAATAGATGTTTTACAGGGTTAGAAACTAACAGTATTGTGGTACTAGTCTTGCTAGTCCTAATATAAACTTATTAGTCCTTATGTGACGTGCCTAAGTTGGAATGAACAACCAGTTGGGGTCCCTAAAAATAGGCTTACATTTTTTATTTTCCTAAAAAATAAACACCATTATCAATTTATATTACAATTTATTTATTTTTTTTAGTAAAGGCACCTAGTAAATGCTCCTACAGATCGATCAGTCACCTGTTCTCGTTACTGAGCGACTACTGCACTGTGTGCTGAGAAACTGACACTGACAGCACCAGGCGGGATGACAGAGGAAAACAATTCTCTCAGCTGTGTCCCCTTGCCAACTGTGAAGCTCCTCCTGAAAATGACACTGATAACACAAATAAAGTGTTTGTTTATTTTATTGTTCATTACATGTGTTGCTATTTACAAAAATGATGACTGGTTTGTGGAGTTGTGGGTTACAGCCTGTGCGTGATTACATAACTATTAATTACTACCTACAATAATGAATGTGCTCACATACACACGCTGTCTTTACTGAAGTCCCAATTTAAAGACAAAACTCTTCACTGTAGCCCTAGGAATGAAATTGTTAGGTAGATGGCTACATTTTTTATTTTTATTTTTAACCCTTAGCAGTCCTTTTATTCAGCTCTTGTCAAGCACGCCAAATTTATTTTCACATGCTCCGTTTATTTTACATGCGCCATTTAAAGTATTTTTTTTCCAGATTAAAACTGGTTTAAAAGGCACTGAATCGCAAAAGAATACTCAGTACTGTATCTCCAGCCAAGCCCCACCCCTTGTTCGCTTTATTTTTCACATACCTCTTTATAGAAGTGCATACTGATAAATCCTCTCCTGATCACTCGTTTTATCACCAAAAATAATGAGATCCAAGTCATTATTTTATTACTATAACATTCCAAAATGCTCTGCAAGTATCGGTGATATTCTGCAGAAGCAACTACCTCCTTTGTTTATGTCCGTGTTATCTCTGTGGTGCATGGGGCTGTCATACGCCTTTTTTTCGGCTCCTGACAGTCTCACTCGGCCATTGAAAGGTTTTCTCTACTTTTTCTGGAGAAAAAACAACTAGAGACCTGTGATTTACGTTTTTTTGATGATATCAGACTGGAAAGAGACAAGTGTAATGGAACCTTAAAGGGTTCAATTAGCAGTGAGAAAAAAACGCTTCAGCAAGTACAGTAGAATCTGCCTGAACTGATGGACGCTGAATCTACTAGGTTGGATACTAATAACAGCATAACAAATACAAATGAAAAACAAGGGAAACGCAGGTCTTTTCAAGAAAGCCGGGAGACTATGTACATGGATTTGAATATGTGAAAGATCGCATAAGTTTGTCAGAGCTGCCAGTAAATGTTTTACTTTTTAAATGCTGCAATAATAGTTGTGATTATGAAGCATCCAGACTGTAATTTTACAGAATAAGTGATTTATATGTACTATGCGGGAACTTAGTTTTCCCCCATTGGTGCTTGAGCCCCAGAGCACCCACGGAGTCGCCGCCTATGCACCTATTATCCAGATTAAAGCTTGGTTTCTAAACTAACTAATTATCACTCACCACTACTGTATTGGTATAAGAAAAGTGTTTTTTAAAAAAGTAATTTCAGCTTCTAATCACGTAAAATATGCTGACAATAATATTAATAACACCAAGCTACTACAGCCAGTGCGAGTCCCAAACTTTAAACTTGTTGCTGTAGTTTATGCTGACAGGGAGAGCTTAAATGCAGGGGATGTGTTGTGAGACTCCACTTCCTCAGGATGGGAACGCCAGCTCCTGTTCACCCGCTTCCTCATGGTGATGCATAGTATGTCCTCCTGTGGCCAATCTGCGCTCGTAGCGCCTGGGGCTCCATGTGGACAGGTGGGGCAGGAGGCGCTGAATGTTCCCACAGTAATTCTGCAAGTAGTTCCTTAGTGGGAAGTAGCTGCCCAGAGATTTCCAGTTGCATCCGAGTCTGCCAATCGCTTGGCTCGGCGTCTCTTATTCTTCCTCGGGGTAAGAGAAGGAGAAGCAGAGGAGGATGAGAAAGACAGTGAGGACTGCCTTCTGCCTGGGTTACTTTCCCAGGTGCGTCGTCCACTCTCCCTTGGCACAGAGCCCTAGGGTGAGGATGCATCCACCGCTGTAACATAGTGTGATGAAGAAGAGCAGTGAGCAGGAGCAATGGATGCAGAGTGCTCCAGATAGCAGCTTCTCAAGCGTGCGCTTGGAGAAAGGTGCACAAAACCCACAGAAGCTGTGGTTAGCTAGTGCCTCTTTGGTGTGCTCTGGCCTCAGGCAGGAAGAGCATCTGCCTTGTCTGTCCTCAGTAGGCAGACTGGCTTTACGTTACCCACAGGGATAAAACCAAGGAATGATGCAAGAAGCAAGAAATGCAGTGTACAGCATACAGTTGTACAGTTGCTGCCTCAATCTGTTTATAGATATTGACCGATCGGGTCAGTACCTGAGAGGGACCGGTTTGGTGCTGGACTGGTGACTTATGCACCGGTTGGTAGCGGACTACTGTGTAGGACCAGGTCGGTACTGGTTCGGTGACTGTAGCAACAGGTCGCTAATGTGTCGGAACCGGGATGGTACCGGGTCGGAAAGGTAGCAGTTTGGTGACTTTAGTACCGGTTGGTATGGGTACTGTACCAGGTAGATTTCGGTACCGGTTTGTTGAATTTAGCACCGGGTTGTTACAGGTACGGTACCGGGTCGTTTCGGTGACTTTAGCAGCTGGCCGGTACAGGTGTGGTCTGGGACGGTGCTGGGGCCGGTGAGGTAATCTCAGTCCCAGTTCGGTGCTTGATAAAATGGTGCTAAAAACCTTTGTAATGATGATGCTAAAGCTGTCACAAAAATGGCAGCAAGGTATTATGGAAGAGATTGCAAGCAATTACAACCAAAGCATCTTGGTCCCGTGCAGAGCTGCCGAGCCCAGCACCTACTCTTGCTGCGCGTGTGCTATAGTGTAGTCTCTGTAAAAGAAAACGGAAAACACACGAGAAACATTTCAAATATAGTAATTAAAAAAATTATTAAAATAATATATAACACAGTCTTAGAAATTTTGCTCGTCCACTCGCATGAGGCAAATTAAATCTGATGAAGATTAGTTGATGTCTGTGTCTCGGTAATCCTCTGGGTGAGTACTTAAAACAAATGCACACATGTATTCTCTTGTTCACAGTCTTGTGTTAAAAAAAAAAAAAAGTGCAGGAAAGTCAATTTTCTACCGGGGTGTAGCAGTGGTGAATAAGCATTCATAAAGCTTACAAAACAGTCACTCAGGACTGAAACCTCCTTTCATCTCTCCTACAATGTCAACCTCACTTAATGACGTTTTACATTTGTGTTCTGTCTCTGTGTGGGGTACAAAGTTTATTGGCCGTTTTAATTTACTGAAACACGTTGCATCTTTGAAGTGTAAACACATTGAATCTTTAAAGTAAGCGACTCTCCCACCACAAAAGAAAAAAAAAGACTGTACATCTTCCCTGGGTGACGAACTGGGTGGCGGACCTCCTCTCAAGGACAGTCCGCAGCAGCTCGGAGTGGAGGATTCACCCCGCAAGGTTCGAGAGAGCAGAGATAGATCTCTTTGCCTCCCAGTAATCAACCCACTATCCACTCTGGTTCTCTATAATAGGATGTGGGACCCGCTGGCAATGCCCTGCTCCCGCTGTGTCTGGAGAAAATCAGGCAGGACCCTGGCATCCCAACCCATAGAGCCTGCAGCTCTGGGTCTGGCACCTGAACAGCTGCATTTGTGCCATCTGGGGCTTTCTAATAGGGTCATTGACACCCTTCAGAATGCCTGAGCACCGTCCAAGTGTTTCCAGTACGCCTACGTTTGCGTTGTTTTTCAGTCGTGGTGTTTGCCTCGTGGGTTCAACCCCATGACCAGTTCCATGGCAGTTATAGTGCAAGTTTTGAAGGATCTTTTTGACAAGGGGAAATCCTATTCCACGTTAAAGGTCTATCTGGCAGCAATTTCAGCTCCCCAGGAACTCGCTTCCAGACGGGGCATTTTTTTGAAAGCGACTTGGTGGCTTTGGCCGCCTATGAAGGACTGACAGAAATACAATGAATCTTGGTTGTAAATCTCCCTCCCGACCTGTGAGGGCGCTAAGCAGCTTTGGACTGGCTGGCCTGACAGTCTTTCCCCGGGTCGGGAAGTCAGTCAGTCTGGAAGAAGGGGAGACTGTTGCAAGAACGTATTGACCCAGAATGGAAACCATGTAGCAGCCACAGATTGTAACAACAGCTGCATTCGTTTACTAAGGGGTCATATGTGACAGCATATAAGTGGGACGGAGAATCGTAATCTGTTCCTTTACATTGGTTTGTAATGAGTAGATCCAGAAGGACAGTGAAAGTATGTTGTTACTTGAAATCGTGAGTGTTGTGTTTTTGTTTGTTTGTAATTGTCTCATCTTGTCTTGTATGTTACCAGACAGTTCACACAGTTACGGAGCTGTTGCCAGGGGCCAGCTTGAAACTGGACAACACTACACCTTTGTCACAAATATAAAACTGTATCACCCACCACGAACACTACTGCTCACACCCAGGACTGGTGATCATGTTTGTATTATTGTGGGACGGATATTTGTTTATTATTTGGGACTGTCTGTTCTTGTTATATACCCCGTGCTGTACACATTGGTGTGTACCGCTGGGGAACTATTGTTTCGTCGCCAGATCTGGAAATACAATAAAAACATTTCTAAAACTGGATTACAATTATCTCTGTCTGCTTCTTTCACACACTGCATTACCTGTGCACAATAAACCACTTTGCCACAAGGACATTGTTCCTCGCTGGAGGCTAAACGTGCTGCTTAATGCACTCATGAAGCCTCCATTTGAGCCCATGCATTCAGCCAAGCTGAAATTTTGATCACTCAAAAGCGGCAGAGCGGCGTGCAGGAGATAATTAATTATTTTCGACTTTCACCACGCCTTGCCTTGATGTAAACTACCAGCAGCCAATCAGGAGAAAGTAGGAGGTGCCTTGCGGGGAAGAAATTTTTAAAAAATAATAAAATGGAGGCAAAGCTTGTTGTTGTGATTTCAGATTTTTCAGAGTTGTGTAATAGAACATTAAGTAGGTTTGAAATCTGCCTCCATCGAACTGGAGCTCCTGTTTCAGCCATAACTTTTTCTTTTCTTGAGGATGTCATGGACCCACAGTGACTTTACATTTTTTTGCTTTCTCCGGTAGAGCAGGGCAATCACAATTTATCTTTTTTCATTTGCTGTTCATTGTTCCAGGTATTGTGTTGTCAGATGCACCGTACCACTGATTGTTGCCACTTTTGCAGTTTCCCCCCCAAAAGTTTGATATGATGGGATGGCAGTAATTGCATTTTTTAATCATGTGTAATGCTCAATAATATCAGTGTTTAATGATGACTTTAACTCACACTCCCTTTCATTATACCCAGTAAAACTCACAAAGAAAGAAAATATCTAAATTTTTAAAAGCAACATGTTTTTATTTTATTTTAAACAACACAATTGCCTGATATTTTGGTTAATTGTAGGGGGATTATGGTGGTGGGTGGGGTGGGGTTAAAATTAGGTTTTACAAAAAAGTTTTGCTTCTCATTACTTGGGGAATATATATAATATATATACACACATATAGACATACATCCATTGTGAGCGCCGCGTCCGGTGTGAATGCCCCATAAGGCCAGCTTATTTTTTACAGAGGCCAGGACAAAGGTTATGCTCCGTACCATTCCTGCCTTTTTGCCAAAAACAATCTCGACATTCCATGTCGACCAGTGGTTTCCAGGACATATCACTGGCTCACCTTCTTGAACCTTGTTCAGCTGTTTGGTTGGAATTACAAGATTTGAGACTTGCATAGCCCTACCTCTGTGCATTTAATCCACAGCCTGTAGTTGGGTTATTATCCCTCACTGCAGATGAAATCACCTGCAAAGGGGATATAGTGAAAGTGGTTGAACATACATACTGCAGTTTCATGTAACACATTTGTACATATATCTGGAGAACCACTTATCCAATTAACATGTAACTTGATGTTAACATTATTTATAATAAACTATTGAGAGTGTCAGTTTCTAGCGATTGTCTATCTGTCCATCTGTAAATCACACATACAATTTTTGCATTCTGTACTATACAAGCGGTTGATATATGTGATGAGGTATTTCAGAGCTATCCATATGTCTTTTTCATCATACTGATGGTTTTGAATTTATAGCTGCGAGGGACGATGTGTGCTACTGACATACTTGTTTCATTAGCTGTAGTTTTAGAATGTATCTAAGTGTATGATATGATAATGATCGCACATACTCTTTAGGATCTACAGGATGACTAATCTAAAGGATTCTTTGAGGCCAAATACATACAGAATTGCAGACATGTGGAATCACTCAGGAGGAACAGAAGCTGGTAGTTTTAAAACATTAATGATTCTGCTGTTAACATGGGGAAGAGGAGTAGAGTAACGTTTTACTGCTCTTCTGGGTATTTTACTTGTATATTTTGGTGACAAATTTTTGTGTTGTGTGTGTAAGAGAGAGAGACAATTAGATTTTGGAGATACTTAGAAATATACTTTATAAAAGTTAATGAAAACACAGATGAAGAAGAGCAGCCTGCATTCACATACTGTATACTTTAAAGCAGTTAAGATGCCTGTTTTACACACCTGTTACTTAGCATCCCAAGTAACTTAAGAGTAATGGCGCACAACTACATAAATTAAATACATAGGCAATACCTGGTGACCAAAGAGATTTCTGGGATCTCTCTCTGCCAAGAGAACCATATGGAGTGATCTGTCCAGTGAGGTACAGCACAGTACAGTATTGCTGAAGTATGTTCAGGACATTACAATAGTCTAACCTTGAGTTTCTTTGGGGATGTATGGAATAACTACTTGGCATTAGCTTAATTTTAGCACAGGGACTAGTCTTGCAATGTTTTTTTTTAGGTGGAAGAAGGAGGTTGGAGAGGTCTAGTGGAAACACAATATTTAAGCAACAGCACTTAAACTACTCAGAAGGATTACAAAGGTCATAAAAAAAGTACTGGAAAATAAACTTAATATGTGAGTTAAGAACAAGCATTTACAGTGAATTTTAATTTACCTCTTGCCACCTATACTTCCCAGACTGACTCGTGTTTTTTAAAGCCCATATATTGAAACACATCTTTTGTGTCCCTTTTTAAGCACCCCAAATGCCTCTTGTGCAGACATATGTATTCATGTCAGAATTGCAAATTGTGGTTGCTAATCCAATTGTGATAACACTTGGTTATGCCACTCTTTGTAATCTGGGGGATATATAGAGGAACTTGTCTGTCAGTGTGTTTGTCACACTTACATGTTTAAATCTAAAGGTGGGGATACAGACTGTGGTCATTTAACTTTTTCTTTGTACTCAACTTTGTTTTTACAGCCATAACAGGCGATAAAAGCATTATTGCTGACATACAGTAGCCTACTTGTTGATAGAGAGCAGCAGGGCAGTCCCAGTCATACAATTCTGAAGGCACAAGGAGTTACCATTTTTTCTTTTTTTTCTTTTTTTTACTGTATGGGTTTGGTGGATGTACTATTTTTTTTGGAGGGTGGGGGTGGGGGGACTATACAAATATTAAGGATGCCTGTTAGCATCATTACATTGACGGTGCTTCATTTCATCTAGTTGTAATTGCAAACCAGGTGCTTGCAGTCTGTGGCTCAGGATGTGACTTTCTTCATGCTTGCCTGTAGTTCCCAGACACAGGGTAAGCAAGATGAATATGGAAAATGAGAGATGTTCTCAGCCATGCTAGCATCTGTTCTAGTTACACAATACACTGGCTTGCATCTTTGTGTCAAGGCAGCTTGGTTTTCATTCCGGGCCAGTCGTTGATTGTCTGTGACCTATATTAAACCCTTTCTTTTTTCTTGCATACTGAAGACAAAGCATGAGAAGGATGCAGCATGTTTTTGTTTTATTATTATTATTATTATTATTATTATTATTATTATTATTGTCACCTAAAAGAGAAGATTTCAGACTGTCTGACATACTACTGTTGGTTAGAGTTTTGTATGCTTGTAGCCTTCTGAGGACTGAATAGCATTTAGGAGTAGGATCTCTAGGCAGTGGGCCAAAGTACATTCTTGATTTAGCATTATTGCTTTATGTGAAAAAATAAATACCATAACAGCAGTAATAATATAGTTCAGTTTCAAATACAAATACACAGCAAATAGACTAAACCAGACAGTAGAAAATGGTTGATAAACAGAAGTTACCGTATGGTTCTCTTTTGAACAACGCTCCAAAATCACCAATAGTAACCACTTCCTGTTATACAAATAATTACATGTTTAATGCTTTGTCACTTGTGACTGACCAAAGGTATAATTCACCACACATCCTGTTATATTTGTATAGCTTTCCATCCTGTCTTAACCACGATGATCAGTTTCTCATAAACAAACAAATATACAGTAGTAGCCCCAGGAATGTCAGTACTGCTTCAGAGTTTACTGCATGTGTTGAGCAAGAATGGACGGTAAGGTTCAAACTGACCAAGACAATTGATAAATCAAGCTTTCACCTAGTTGTCTTAAAGAAGGAATTATGAATATGGAAGTATGTTGTGTGTGTTCATATTAAAACGTTCATGTAAAAACATAGGACTTCAAACATTAGGTCTTTTGATTTAAGGTTATTCTTATTAAATTCTTATAATTACTTTAAAGCACATTTAAATTGAAATACCTTTCCTTTTTTGTTTTTGGAACAATTACATTTTGTTTAGTACTTGGTAATGGTTTTGTCCCCGTTAGCATATTAATATTGTCTGTATTTTATCTAGTGTTTCCGTGCCTCAGCTTACAACACTAATAACCAGAAGTGAAGTATGGTAACAAATTTGATTCAAACATATTCTCTAATGTAACTGTGACGAGCACCCTGACATCATAGTTGTTACTTCAGGGTCTTTTTGAAATAGAATTCTAGTGCTAAAAGCTAATCCTTGGAGTTCCTTTTGTAATCCATTACTGTTGGGTATTTGAAATAATATAATAGCATACAGTGCATGCAAAAAACATCACTGAAAATCAATAGCACAATACAGAACAAGTAAAAGCTATACAGCAAGGTCTTGAACCATTTTATAATTGATAAGGAGTATGTATTGCTTCAATACTGTATACATTTTAAAATATGTAAGATGTGTCAGTATTCCTATTCAGCATTAAGTTAACAAAAACTACAATACATCTGGAGTTGGGTGCATTTTTAAAGAGCAGGAAGACCTCTGATGTGTTTTACAGATAAATGTGTAATTTACTCAAAGAAATTGCATACGTCCTCCCACGCACACATACTTCCTGAAAACAAGTACAAGATTCAGAATATGTTATGTGGTACCATTTTTCTGTCCTCTGTTGCACAGTTTATGTTAGAACTACGAGTAGTGTCTCAGATTTAATTTATGTCTACCCTGGTTATATCTGACAATGCTAAAACATGAAACCTAAAGGTCTTTTTTATTTATTTTTTGTAAAGGTGCATTTGGGCACACAGCTGTAAACACATGGGCACCGCCTGTGCTGATATCCATTCACAAAACTGTCGGATAATGAGGCTCAACCATCAGCCTTTAGGTGTTTTGTTTCTCAGACAATATGACAAGATTTAATGCTTATAGAAAAATAACCCATTGACTTGTCATCTGGTTGCCACTGAAATGCTTCTGATTTACAGGTAACAGATGTTTCTAATAAAGTAATCGTTCGAGGAGATGGTGGACTGTAACAGCAGTAAGTGGTGAAATATCCCTGAGAGTGTTGCATTCACAGTGAAACCCACTGCTAATACAGTAGGCCTTTCCTTGTATACATAAAGGATTTAACTGTTTAACAGCACTAAAACAGCATTGTCAGGTTAAATAAAACCACATTTTCCTGTTGTACACACAAAGAAAACAAGATACATGTGGTGATACCTTGGCTTTGGTTCAAGTCTTAAAGCAGTCGTACAGCATAGAAACATTTCCACTGTCACACCTAATACTATCACATCCTGATTTCAATGACAACTGTATTGTTTGGATAAACAATATTAAGTGCAAGGTTGTAGTCTGTGCACAAAATGATGTCCTTAAAGAGAGTGAGCGGAGTGTGGAGCGGGTAAAGTGCCTGAGTGGAGAGTAAACGCGAAAAGCCTCTGGCACCACTCCCGCTCCAACGCCCGCTCTTAAAGATGTTTTGCAAAGGAAAAATATTTGACACTGTAAATATAATATATAGGATCCAAACACGATGCAGCTTTTGCGATGCTCCAACAATATTGTGAAATCTATGAAATTGCCTTTTATAATTAAAGTTAACAAAATAATCAATAATATCCCATTTGTAAAGTAAGCGTTTTATTACAACGGCGAAAGCCATTGTGTGCTTGTGTATGAACCTTCTTAATTGCAAATTTCACAAAGCTTACATAAAAAAAAAAAAAAATCTTTAACCACATGGTATGTGCAGAAGGGTCAGTGTATGTAAACATCCCAAGCCAAAATACGACCCCACCAGCTTTACTTTTTTAGATATCAGAAATCGTTTCGTGTTCGCCTTGGGGTTGACTTGTGAGTAATCCCATCGAGGTGCAGAAGATTCACTTTACCCAAAGCGTTTTCAAAACTTCATGTGAAAGTGAGATTGAATTATTTTCCAGGGTTTAAAAAAAAGAAATAACCCTGTTATTGCTTTAATAAATATTTTGCAGACTTTTTTTTTCTTTGTGTGAACATGTCAATTATAGTTATCAAATGTATTTTTGACAGAAATTATGTTTTAATAATCAGGTTTACTAAAAACATAATAGTACTCACTGGAACCTGATCCCTGATATTTCTATCCGGTTTGTCTGTATCAAAGCAGGAACCAGTTCAAACATCGCTACAATTTGGAAGCGATTTACACTAGCAGTGGAGCTAGCTGCAGAATTAAAAACACCGGAGCGGAGCGAACTGGGGAAATAAAAGCCATGGAGTGAGCGGTTTCAAAGAGGGATAGAGCGAGGAGCAACGTTTATGAGCACTCTGCTCATATGCTGTGGTGTCCAGAAGCAAATAACTGTTTCACAGTTACATTGTTTCAGCATGTGGTCATAACAGTGATACACATGACACGTATGTAGTACTAGATGTGCAAAACAATTATGTCCCCAAAGTAGACAAATCTAAATCTAAAACAAAATTGCCAAAATTGTTTTCAATTACAAATATTCAGAGAAAAAAAGGCACTTTACCGTGCTTTCAAAAGGGACCAAGAACAAAGTACGCAAAAAGAGTACTTGGAACTGCAAACACAAGTCAAAAAGGAAGTGAGAGAGAGAGAGAAATGAGCATTGCTAAGGGGGCTAAAACCAATTCCAAAAAGTTTTTTCCAATATTATAACAGCAAGAGAACACTCAAAGAGGAGATCAAATGTCTAAGAGATTTTTTTTTTTTTTTATGAAGGAGGTTATGGACAACATGCCCCATATGTCGACCTGTTTCTGTACAGTTAATTAACTTCAGCATAACAGAGGCAGAAGTGTTAAAGGGACTAGGAGCTCTTAAAATAAACCAATCTCCTGGGCTGGACGAGATCCTCCCAATAGTACTCAAAGAAATGAAAGAAGTTATTTACAAACCACTAAGAAAGATCATGCAACAGTCTCTTGACACGGGTTGTATCGACCAACTGGAAAATTGCAATCGTAATACCGATCCACAAAAAGGGAGACAAAACCGAACTACAGACCAATAAGCCTAACTTCTATTATATGTAAACTTATGTAAACTATAATAAGATCCAAAATGGAAAATTACCTATATGGTAACAGTATCCTGGGAGACAGTGAGCATGGTTTTAGGATAGGGACTTTTTCGACCTGAAAAAATAGGTCACAAATGGAGATTAGATAAAGGAGCATTCAGAACAGAAAATAAGAGGCACTTTTTTACTCAGAATTCTGAGTCTGGAACCAACTCCCCAGTAATGTTGTTGAAGCTGACACCCTGGGATTCTTCAAGAAGCTGCTTGATGAGATTCTTGGATCAATAAGCTACTAACAACAAACGAACAAGATGGGCTGAATTATTTGTAAACTTTCTTGTTATGTAAAGAGAACATTTTAAAAGTGCATGTGTTACAATTTAAAATGCAACATTCATTAAACAGCTGAACACTTAAGTTATTAGGAACATTGTTGTGTTGATGGGATGGGGGGGGGGGGGGGGGGGTGTCATTTATCTCATGGTTTATAGCATAGGTAGGATGTCACTTATTCACGTGTAAGTCAGGACCAAGACACTGCAGTGTACAATATAATCATTTTTAAATCCTCAAAAATCGAAACTTGGACCCTCCTGCTTCATCTGTGCAATTGATCCTCGTAAGTAAATAAAAATGTGCAGCCAGACTTACAGTATTAAAATTTATTAATGTAATCAAAAAGGATTTATCTAACTTATACGTGCAGAATATGGATATGAGCTTTGCCTTTTTTTAAAAGAAGTCAACTGATGCCAAAAAGTAATGTGAAACATACTTTCGGGAAGCACTTCTGTATACATCTGTGAGCAATTTGGTCTTCATTAATATGTAAGAAGAAAGTCATAAACAATTTTTGGTAAATGTTTACAGCGTTTTGTATATTGGTAACAGATAAATCAATAAAGGCTTGAGGCCAAATTAAATGTAAGTTTAAAAATGGCAGTATATATGCAATATTGCATTATATAATGTAATTGTGTCAATGGCACCTGTAAAGGTGGCAAGTAGGACATCTGATTTTCAGGTTTTACCCGGTGTCCCCCCCCCCCAACCCCCCGAAAACAGCGTCAAACTTTTTTTGTGGGCATTTGAGGTTAAACATCCCCGTATGACATATACTCGATTCGTGCACAAGTGTCAATGACACTAGCACATTTTACGTTGCCTGTGATGCCCAAATGACCAACTACTGCCCATGGAGACTAAATGGATAAACTCTTTACTACTGATGAATCAACACTAAAAAAAAAATAATATATATATATATATATATATATATATATATATATATATATATATATATATATATATATATATATATATACACTATAAAAATGTTTAGATTTTTTAAAATGACAGCAATATAACTTTAAAGTTTTTTCTTTTTTTGCACACTTTTCTTCCCAGTTATTTGTTTTATGAGTGTGTGTTTTAAGCCAAGAGCATTTAGATGTAACAGTCGATCGTTTCACTTTGTAAAACAGCATGGAGTAAAGTTGTTTAGTTTTCCCGTATGTTCTGTGTGCAATTACCCTTGCAACTCCACTACGAAATAAAACTTGATTGGTACGGAGAAATGCCTCCATATATAGTATGTGTGTGTGTGTGTGTGTGTGAGAGAGAGATGTCGTCAAAAGTTTGCTACCCCACGGTGTGCTATATCACCCGAAAATCATATAAGCTGTGTATAATTAAAGTTAATTGTTTCCAGTAAGAAAAAAAGAGAAACACTCAGTCAAAATGCTTAATTATAAAGAGGGCAGACAAGTTTGAAGTCCTTTAGTGTGATTAAACCCTAATGTCTACACAGACTTTAGGGGTCCCTGCTTAACCTTAGCTGGTTCCTTAATTGGCTCTTGGTTTTGAATTGAAGAACCAGCAGCAGTTTTCTTGACTATTTAAGCATCCCAGTAAAGGAGTGTATATGAGTTTGTCACTACACCTATGGCTGTCAGTATCTCTTAAACCATGCAAGCAGATACAATCTAACAACACCCTTCACCTGTGATGGTCATTGTGTTTGATGGGATAGTGTGACCATTTGGAGTCCAGATGATAGACCTAAAAACATTTCATACTCATTACACACGTGTGTTCTTTGATTCATTAGGCTACATTTTATAGGAAAGTACTAAAATATATATATAATTTTATATTTATATATATATATATATATATATATATATATATATATATATATATATATATATATATATATATTTATTTATTTTGCCACTTTGATGCAGCCACAGTGTCAAACTTTTGTGTCTCAGAAACCATTTGAGATTGTGACTCCGTATTAGCAAGGTTATATACATACTTTATGCTAAATATGATGACGACCATGAAATTGGCCTCTGATTTAATATCTTATTGTATTATTTAATGTTTGATACACAGCTGCGTTTTTTGATTTTCTTACTTAAGTTCTAATAAGAGTTCTAACCAGTAAGTTAAGTCTTTCACTGCCACATTGCTTGAAATTCTGGCCATGTGAATGATACAGACCATATGCTTTGACATGGGCTCTTTCCAGTTGTATTCTACGATTCTCTCTAACATTCCATTACATGGGGTGTCCAGTAAACCTTTTTATTGCCATATTGTTTGCAACTTCTTTTCACAATGAAGGAATCTTTTTCACATTTCTTTTTTATTTTATGGTTACAAACCATCCGATTTGATACACATGCATACTTTAATCTATAACAACAAAAATACAGGAAAGAGAGAGAGCCATACTGGTTTGGCATTTTTGCCTCCTGTGGGCAGGCAGGTGGACACCCAGAAGTTTTATACTCTTAGAACATTGTGTTACACGTTAGTTAATCCTCTCTGCTCTCTTAGCTCACTCGCTGCCATATACAGAGCGCTGTTTTAAACAGTAGCCTTTTTCTGTACCTGCCAAATGAGTAAATAGACCCTGTTTTTTGTTCGACCGTAGTTTGCATTTACTTACTTGGGTGTAGAGCTGGCAAGAGAGGTGGCTGAATCAATTTACTGTGGGCAGCAAATATGTTAAGTTTAGATGCTGTAGGTCTCCTGAATTAAAAGCAGGATTTATGCTCGCAATAGGCAGAGCACCAGTGGTTTTCCGGTTGTATTTTGTCTTTTTTTTCCCCCTGATAGTTTAAATTTGAGAAACCTTGCTCTTTTTATGAAGCAAGTGCAAAGGCAATGGTACGTTTTCAGAGCAGAATAAAACAACTAGAAGAAAGAGTTAAATTAGTTTAATTAGTATAAGTTTCTTCTTAGTTTTATAATGTTCAATTGTGTTCCTCTGAATGTGCTGTAAATGCTTTTTTGTGTTAATAAAGTACTTATACCTGTACTTGTGCCTACTTTTGGTTCGTAGTTTGGTCGCTGGCTTAAATGCTTATCCAATTGTGATGATGTTGGGACATTCTTTAGCAGTTTGTATCATGATCTGGTGGTGTAACAAGGATCTGTCCGTCTGTTTGTTGTTGGGTTTTTTTTTTTTTTTTTTTACGTTGCATGCAAGCCATGGTGATATACTTTTTTTTTATGACTTTTTTACTGATAGTGCGTATTTTGTACTTACTGTACAGCCTAGGCAGAAAACACTTATGGTACAGTACCATACTTCTCTTTAAGTACGTCTTGGGTGTTCAAATGAATCACTTATTTTAATGAAATGTTTAGTAAAAACAGCATAGATTTTATGCGATTGGATAACCATATAATTACATGAAACAGATGATGAGTTGTGGGTGCTACAGATGGAAATCATATCCTAAGATTATAAAAGACTGCACAGATAAACATCTCTCTGCTGCTTAGTCTGTAGATAGTGTGGATGTGAATTGTAATTGATCCAGGCAAGTTATGGAGGTGGAAAAAGAGAACAAATTATAAATATTATGCAATAGGTAAGCTTCACTTAAACTAAGCTGTAACTGGTAGATAAATCAGCCCTGATTTATTGCTTCTGGTCAAGGGGCTGTGCAAGTGCGAGTCCAGTGTGCACACTATAAAGCACCCTTTTCACAGTTCTGTTATTTTAAGTGAAAGTAAATATTCATGAAATTTGAAATTGATGTAGTTTATAATTTTGGACAGGATTGAAAGTCCACTATCTAAACCAACAGCTTTTGACCATAATTTTCCCTGTGAGTGATTCTGTGGGTATGGTGTTAATATATGTGTGTAGATGTGATAGTGTTGTGAGACATGTCGCCACTTCTGCAGTGCTGGTTTCTTCAATTAATGATATAGACTATAAAACAAGCTGTCTTCAAGATCATCGCATGATTGTCAGTTATTATAAAGCTCTCTTACTTTTAAATTAGAATGTCTTTTTGGCAAGATCATGGTATGATGTTGTATGTATGTTCAAATTGCAAATGTTTTTTGTTCTTGTTCAGCATTCAGTATAACCTGAACCTTATACATTGATGCACAGCTATAGTCAAAAGTTTTGCATACCAGTAATTAAAAAAATAAATAAAATAAGAACATGCTATAGATATTTTCATTTAACACCATGTAATCAAAGAAACAAAAGTCTACCGGAACCCATAATAGTAGTACAGTATTTCATGTTTGATTTTTACAAGTTTTTGTTAGTTTGTAGCTTGTTACGTTAAAATATTATTTTCAGCAGGTTTCATTTGACTTTATGAAGCAAAATTAGTTAGTTCTATGGGATGAGGGAAAACTTTTGGCCATTTTTAGATCTGTTGTAAAAAGTATTAGCTTATCTCTGACAGTGATGTACAGTATAATTACAGGCAGTTTTAGCAACTGTATCAAACTGTTACTATTCCAATTTCCATTTTAACAAATGCTTCTGATTAATATTATAATCTACCTTTGCTATCAATAGTTTTTTTTTTTTTTTTTTTTTTTTTTTTTTTTTTTTTTTTTTTTAGAATATAAGCTTATACTTATATAAATATATACTTTTTGTATTGTGAAGAGGAAAAATGCCATGAGATTTAGGAACTGGTTAAGTGATAGTGAAAAATAAATAATAAAATGTATTAATTTATATTGATAAATTAAGTATGACCCATTTGTGAATTGTTTGGCAGGGTTGTTGTAGCTCATTTTGATCTGTGCAATAATTTTACAAAAGCATAATTGTTTTTTTTTTTTTTTTTTTTTTATAGACAAATGTTTATGATGGAGTTTGAAAGAACACTTGGTATCACTACAAAACTCATATTAGCATTCTTAAATTCTTAATTTCATATATTTATTGGGAATTTCCATAACACAACAAAAGTTGTTTCTTTTTAAAGTGCTGAATCCTAAACGCATTTAATGAAAAAGGATGTGGGAAATTTACAGAAAACCAACATCATTTTACTTCCCTGGCAGATATTTAGATGGGTGTTTTCAGACTACCACTACATACCTGCCAACTTTTGAAAATCAGATTTTTTGGGGGGGAGTAGGGGTGCCAATGGACTTTTTATAAGCAGATAAGTGGTATGCTACAGCATCCAAAAGAATTTTTAGACATACAGTAATTACTTCTGATATATTCATACCTTTTCACTTTTTCACCTGTAGAATCTGGTGTTGTCAAGGCCTCACTGGGCTTCCACTCGAAAACCAGAGCAGTCAGACAGCACGCTCACTTTGGTTGCCAAAAGTCCCTTCAGCACAGCATTGCTAAGTTTGATGTGAGCCTCAGTCCTGTTTTTCCTTGTGATGGAGAACGTTCTCTCACGATCTGCATTGCTGTGAGGCAGTACACAGACTTGCTTCATTACTCCGTAGTAGGTAGTTAAGTTTTTTTTATAGTACAAATCCGCTTCTCATTCACAAACAGACTGCACCCCAACACAAGTTTTCATGGGCGTCACTACAAAAGGCTACATCCTGCATGAGGGGAGGGTGGTGCAGTGTGAGAGCCCCATAAAGTATATCTACATTTGAAGCCGCTTAAGCGAGACACCCCGGTGCAGTGAACAACCGTCCCACTTAAGCAGGCGTCTCGCTATGGAGAAGAGTAGTTAAACAACACATGAAGTCAGATTAGTCAATTAGTACAGCAGATAAAGCGCACAGAAACACACGTGAACAAGTATTTAAAGGTAAAATAAAAAGCATTTATGGCTGATTAAGTCATACTTCAGTGCTGTAATTTTGTTTACTGAACATATTTACATTGTGTCTGCAATACATCATTTACATAATGTTGTCTGCAGTGTAATTAATTAATTAATGATAAGACTGGGGAGAATCTCAGTTAACCAGGTCTGTGCTGCTGCTGAATCAGCATCCTGCTTTTCTCCATGCTAACACTTAAACACTAGCTGTTGTCTTTGCTTCCTGCAAGAAAGACATCCATCGTTTGGTTCAAACTCTGTGCGCCCCATATGTACAGCGATACAGCCATAATATACGCACGTCCCGTTTAGCTGGTGGGTGTGTGTGTGTGTGTGTGTCTCTCTCTCTCTCTCTCTCTCTCTCTCTCTCTCTCTCTCTCTCTCTCTCTCTCTCTCTCTCTCTCTCTCTCTCTCTCTCTCTCTCTCTCTCTCTCTATATATATATATATATATATATATATATATATAATATTATATATTATAATATATATATATATATATATAATATTATATATATATTAAATTAACATATGTGTGTGTGTGGTGTGTATAGATATATATATATATATATATATATATATAAATGGTGTGTAGTGTGTATATATATATATATATAATATATATTTTTTTTGTATATGACACTTGTTTTAGAAAATTAACTTAAGGTAATAATGCATTACAATTGCCAATCTAAATTATCCTGAGTTGCACTAAGAGACGTCAGATCAAAATCGGGAAACTTGGCATGCACACGACTAAGATTTTAATAGATTCTGTTTCATCATTGTCATTCTTTTTGTATTGCCTACAAAATGCAGCCCTTAAACATACTATAAGAACAAACTCTACCTGACCCAGGTAAAGTATGCCAGAGTGAAAGGGGCTTAAGATGGTCAGTTTTATAAATATGGCTAAACAGAATAAACAAACATTCCTTGCGGAAGTGAAACCTTCACGCAAGCATGACTGTTTGTTATTTCATTGGCTTACAAACGGCCGGCATGCATTTTGTCTCGCTCAACCTAAATATACACTGAGAGATTGTACTGAAGTCCAGTAGAGTTCCTTAATAGTGTAGATGAAACAGTGGAGGGAAAAAAATCAAAAGAGTGTAAAACCAAGAAAGACTAAATGTAGAAGTGATTTGTTTAGGGCAACCCGTATGTTCCCAATTATAGTCATGTTTATTGCAATGTATTTGATACATTTTATGTTTTCCTTTCTGTTCTTCATAATTGCTTTTATCAAAGTCTTTTTGATGGGACTATGAAACTAAATTTCCTCCAGCTTTATAAAGCACTTTATTTTGGGGCCATTGTTGAGACTAGAGAAAAACTTGTCCTCATTTTGCTGAGAGAAAAATGATTGATCACTGTCCAGTCTGCAAGCTCTAGAAAGACGGTTGTCTCGATAGTTTCCTGGTCAGATCTGAAGCTCTTTGTGACTAAACAAATGGAGTAAATTCTGCAACTGGATTAAATTATAGATTTTCCTTTGGCACTCATCGTGATTTGTTGCACTAAAAAAATATTTATGTGAAGAGGAGAAAAAAAATACTTAAATGAGGAAGTACTAAAAGTTAATTGATCAGATACAGTGCGGTTCTCATAATTAGGGGTCAACAATTAATAAAAGGTCTCAATAAGCAGCCATTGATGCAGACAGATGTACAAAAGCAGTTTTGAACCTTCTGAAAAGCATAAGCATAAACGCTTTCCCCACTGATACTGGAGAGATTCAAATCAGAAAATGGTTCTTAATCGATCCAGACAGCTTTTTTTTATTTGCGCAGGCAAAGAGGCTGAAGGGACAAATCTGGATTCTTGAAGCCAGTAAAAGACACTAATAGAATCCATGAATTCTACCATTTACAGTGGCTCTCAAAAGTATTCACCCCCCCCTTGGACTTTTCCACATTTTATTGTTACAACATGGAATCAAAGTGGATTTAATTAGTTTTTTCCACTGATCAACACAAGAAAAGTCCATAATGTCAAAGTGAAAAGTAAAATCTACAAATTGTTCTAAGTTAATTACAATATTGTAACACAATAAAATGTGGAAAAGTCCAAGGGGGGGTGAATATTTTTGAGAGCCACTGTATTGTAGTGGGGCCCAAAAGTAACACACTTCAATAAAAAAAGAGAGAGATCCAGATTTCCTACTGTAAGTGGTAATAACATCAATGTGAATTGCAACTTTTTATACCGATAGATAGAAGGGTAGTAATGTAATTGGCCTCCAAACTGTAACACTTTCCTCTGTAATCTTTTTTTCATGATTCCAGGTCACATTTTATAATGAAGATTGTCGGCATCTTATACTCTATATTAACCCTGGTGTGTATTCAGAGCCCTATGGGTCCTATTTAGCAATGTTTGCAGACCCCTAAGGCAGAGATTTTCAAACTCGGTGGGCCTCTAGGATGATTGACTCAATCAACTACCCAGGCAGGGATGTTTAATCTGACCAACCCCCTATTAAATCTGTCCAATCCTCGTCCACAGAGCTTGTGTCGTTTCACACCTATCGTAGCTTGTAATAAAGTGTATCCATCTTAAAAATATATATTATAACTTTATTAAAGATTAGTCACTTATTTAAATGTTAAACCTTTGCTGCTGTTCCAGCTGCATTGTATCCTGGTAGAACCTACAGCATGCTGTCAACACTACAATATTGTAATGACCCGACAATTTCCATTGTTGCAGGACTTAATGACTCTCATTTTTTGTCTTTTATTTTTCAGTTTTGCTCTGCCATGCTACTGGTGGGGGTGTTGGTTGCCAGTCTGTCTGGGTTCACCAATCCTGGATATGCATTTGTACCCCCAGAATACTGGCAGGAGATCGGGGTCCAAATGGCATGCCCAGGATTGGTGAAGGTGGATGGAGGACATGGTTTAATGCAAAGAGATAAATAGGAGTGCAAGCCTGAGTGCAGTTGTGCAAGTGAGTGACAGAAGCTGTCTCGGTGAGAGCGAGAAGCAGATGGAATTTAGCACATTGAGAGAGAGGTTTTAATTATTTAGTAAGTTGACCTTTAATTTTTCACTAGCTTTAAAATAATGTGTACTTTATAAAGAAAAAGGAAGTGGCTGTGGCTGTACTGTGGTTTTCACTTTTCGGCAGAAACCACCACGTTGATATCAAGCTTTCTGTGTGGGGAACAAAATTTGGCAGTAGTAGTGTGGGAAAAACTGTGAAAAGAAGGTGAAGGTACAGACAACACTTGGTGATTTCTACTTTTGATAAGGTACATGTAAAAGTGCTAGCGTGGTAGCAGCATGGTGAGAAGTAGTTCAGGTTTCCGGTCTTCTGAATCAGGCAATTCCTTCCATTAATTTCAGAAAATGGCTAGAATATAGTGAGTCATAACATATGTACTTAATTTTAACAGCTCCTTTTAGTTTTCTTACTGTTTTAACCATTAAACACAGGCCTAATGTGCTCTGTCTGTCAAACCAGGAGGTGTGTTCAGAACCTTCAATCCCAGTGCAGAGACCTGGGTAACTGAAGGATCTGTCAAACCAGGAGGTGTGTTCAGAACCTTCAATCCCAGTGCAGAGACCTGGGTAACTGAAGGATCTGTCAAACCAGGAGGTGTGTTCAGAACCTTCAATCCCAGTGCAGAGACCTGGGTAACTGAAGGATCTGTCAAACCAGGAGGTGTGTTCAGAACCTTCAATCCCAGTGCAGAGACCTGGGTAACTGAAGGATCTGTCAAACCAGGAGGTGTGTTCAGAATCTTCAATCCCAGTGCAGAGACCTGGGTAATTGAAGGAGCACTTCCTGCATGGTTTTATGTTTATTGGTGTGTGTTTGGAGAGAAAAAAGGTTGAGCAGGGCATGATGTACAACAATTATAAAAATGTGTCATTTTAAAAGTTTTAAATATACTTTTGTGGAAGCTGCGTAAACAGCAATTGTATGTAATTGTTGTAATGTGTCTGTCGGAGGGGGTGGCCCAGGAAAAAATTCCAGTTTAGAATTTGACAGATTTTTTGGCAGGCGAATGTATCCATTCATCCATCCATCCATAGAGAGAGAGAGAGAAATTTGCAGTTTTGCAGGGCTATATACTTACTCAAATGAATGTCATAAAGTTTGTACTTTCCAGTCCTAGTTTTTTATTAGTACAGCTCAGCAGTGTGGTAGTAATTTTAATTCTGTGCTGTCTGTCAGGTAAAGCCCAGTGCTGCCAGATTATACCAGTGTGCTATTAGAGCATTTCAGTCCAAGTCTAATGATAGCACCCCTGCAGTCACCAGCCAGGCATTTCTTCTTCAACACTAGGTCCTTTCAGAGATGAGCCTCTAGAGCTGCTTTTTTTCACTTTTTGTGGACTGGGTAGCCAAAGAAATATGTTATTTCTCAGACTTGAAAATATTTTTTATTTAAATAAAATTTTCTTTCATTTTAATATCTGATTTCCTAATTCCCTTCAGACTTTTAGTTGATAGATCCATTTTTGTTCGAATGTCATGAGATATGTCAGTTATGTCAAACAAGACCAGATTTGTAATTGTATAATAATGTACAGGGTGAGCGAAGTTTGTCCTATTGAGGTGTTTTTGTATACAGTATGAATTTGTCAGGATGCTGTCCAGAATACTATTAATGCTACCTGTTTTTATAATTAGGTTACACAAAATATAAAGTGTTGTTAGGAACTGTTGCGTAGATTAATTACAACGACTTGAATTTTCATTTTTAAATTTTTTTAAAAGTTTAGTCTTTGTCAGTTATTTGTATTATTTTCTCCTAATTTTAGATTGTCCAATTATTTTTAGGCTCAGCTCACCGCTACCACCCCTGCGCTGACTTGAGAGGGGTGAAGACAAAACGCACGCTGTCCTCCGAAGCATGTGCCGTCAGCTACACACTGCAGGCTGACCATGCAGCCACCTCAGAACTACTGTGTCGGAGGACAGTGCAGCTCTGGGCAGCTTATAGTCAAGCCCGCAGGCGCCTGGCCAGACCACAGAGGTTGCTGGTGTACGGTGATCCAAAGACACCCTGGCCAACCTAAGACCCCCCACCCCCCCCCCCCCCCCCCCCCCCATTCAGTCAGTGTTTTTACCCACACCCCATCATGTATTTAATATATCAGTAATGTGGTCCTTTTTTTTTTTTTTTTTTTTTATACGCTTTGTTTCAGGTTTGCTCTGGGGGATGCCCGGCGGCCTCTCCATGAGACGGCCGCTTTAGTGGAAGACATTGTTCACACCCAACTCATTCATTTGGTAAGAATATTTTCAAGACTTCTGCTTAACAATGCACATGTTGTTAACTGTTTGTCTTGCACTGTGCATGTTCCAACTGAATGTGCAGGTTAGGGTAGGGTGTGCCTTACAGACTGTGGGTTGCACTCCTAATTGTTATTACTTGTCAAATTATCTGTGAATTCCTGTTAGCATCCCAAAATACTTTTGATATGAAATATGTAGCTGTAACTTAATTATCTGTAGTTTCCTGGAAAAAAAGTGAGGTGCATATTTAGTACTTTTTTTAAATATACAAAAAGCACAGAGCTGCAGATTCTAAGAGAACTGCTAAATATATAATTTCTGGTTGAAATTTGGGTTCTGAACTGCAGGTGGAACCAGTTGCAGTCGCAGTTTGACAGTGATAACAACCAGGCTAGGGATCTACAAAGGTTCCCAAGATTTTAAATATTTCATTACGGCAGCATGAAAATCATGAGAACAACATACTGTACACATTGAAACAACCTGGATTATACACCTAAGACCTGTTCAATTACCAGACATGTCATCAGTTGTGGGTGTTTATTGGACTATGTGAGATCCATTAAATCCATTATAATACCCCACCAAAAACACTTTTGGAAAGGCCTGACTTCATATATACTTACTGATGTCTTTAACAAGATGGCAAATTATGAAGGTGACTTTTGACAACCAATACAAGGACCTACAATCATCAATATAATGTTTAATTATTTAGTCCTGTTTCAGAAAGTGTAAGTGCCCCTCACGTCATTGTGATTATTTGTTTATACCCCACCTGAAATATACACCATGTTACTGAAGGGCATGTAATTCAGCCTTCTCAACAATGTACCATTATTCAAACAAATCCAAAACAAGATTCAAAATGATTTACATTATGAAAAACATTAACACAAATATTTACATTCAGAAATTATATACAGGAAAACAAAATAATGAATAGAAAACAAGGAAAGTGAAAACCAAAAACAGATCATATGCAGCCTGTTACTTGGGGTGAAAATACATTCTTCATTGAGCAGTCACTCCGTAAAATATTTCGGTTATTGGTAGCTTAGTGCAGGAATGAACATGTGCACCTCAAGATAGACCTATTACTTCATACAGTAGACACAACATTGCAGTAGCAATGCTGTAATGAAAGAAAAGTTCTGTTACCTTATGCCAGTATGTTTTAGACCACAAATAAAAATCAATGAAGCAAAGCCACAGATACTCTGTAATATATGGTACTGTGATAGACTAACTGGCCAGTAATAAACATGTAAGAGAATACACAGCTGCACCTAAGGAATAAATAGTGGAGTTACAAAAAATATAGTGGTGTACGTCCCCATGTTTTGCTACAGCTGTTTAAATGAAGTACCTCTCATTTTTCATTTCATTGTTAACATCCTGACAACTTATTTTTACGTTTATAACTTTAAAGTCTGTTTCAAAGCTCTTTTAAAAATGGCCGCTCAAAGTGTAAAAGGTTGTCACAATGGTAATAATGAAAAGAGAAAAATAAAGTACTTTATTTAAAACCTTGTAGCAACAAGAGGGGGCATGTAACGCTAGATTTTTCGGAAACCTCGCTACTTACTCTTTTTAACAGGAGTACACTTTTTTTTTCTTTCTGAAAACTAAACAAACACAATTCACCTAACAGTTTAAACAGAAAGGCTTAAATGCAGCCCCTCTGACACAGACCTAGCACTTGGCAGCGGTGTCATTTGTTTTCCTGGTACTATACTTGTATTGAAACTTGGCCGCACTCTACAGCAATAAACCGACCCCTAACGCTGTACGTTGGGCTGTGAACAGTCTCAGCACTTAGCAATGGTTGTTCATAGCCCTGTTGACTGCGGCCTTCTCAGTACTCACACTTCCCACAACACAGGTGCTGCTTCTGTACACATGCATTTTTTTTTCTCTCCCCTTATTTAAGTTTTTATCCCAATTGTATTTTTTTTTTTTTTCAGCTGTAAAGACTGCGGTTGTCATGAATTGAATACTTTGTCAGTAGCCCTGACCTGAGTTGACCTTATTGTTTTTTTCAAGAGTGAACATTGCTAAGAGGAGGACTTGTAGCAGCCATGCAGACAAGTTGCTTGTTTAACCTTTCACCTGCCCATGGACTGCTGTTAGCAGCAAAGGAAGTCAAAGTGCCTCTAAAAGCACATTACTTTGACCTTCCATGTCTGACGGAACTCTTAAATCAAGTGTTATTTTAGCATGTTGTTCTCAGCAGATGTACTGCTGTTTGTGACATACTGTGCAGTAGGTTTTCTTTTTAGTTTGTCAAATCATGACCCATCTTTTTTTCTTTTTTTTTTTTTACTGATTATACAGTGCCTTATTTATTTAGTTATAAAATAGCATTATTTCTTTTCTGATAACCCAGTTACATCTCGAACACTGGAGTGCTGTGTGAGCCAAATGGGAGATTGCAGCAGTAGAGGGGTGTGTATAACATCTGGGCTTTGTTACAGCTTAGGAAGGAAATTTAACTAAATAAAAAAATAATTTAAAAAAAATGTAATACAAATATTATTACACAGGAAACAGTTCTAAAGCTGATCGTTTCAACATGGATTAATTACAGTAGGTAGCAAATGCACTTAAACATGAAGTTTGTATTCACACATACACTATGCTGTTAATTCTGTTGAAACACTGTTTTTCCTGTTTTAGAGCAAGAACATGAAGTTTACAAACGAGAGGAGGCCATTCGACCCTTCTTGCTAATTTGGCTGTAGTAGCTTATTGATCTTAGAATCTCATCAAGCAGCTTTTTGAAGGATCCCAGGTTGTCAGCTGCATTATTATCGTTATTATCGATTTAAATAGAGTACATACAAGGCCAAAAAGGAGGTTGTCTTCTCCTCTGTACATCATTACCCAGAAGTTAAGTCTTTCTTGTCTGTTCATTTAATAAGGCCATATCAGTAGCTCTGCCTGTATTCAGTATCCTGAGATCAGTCTGGACAGATTCTTAGTGAAATGATTTCCAATTATATGCAAGTAAAATTATTTTATTATAAGCCGTCAGTGAGTCAACTTGCCAATCTTTATCGTCCAAAGGGTGTATAACTTAGTTCTGTAGATAATATATTGTACAACACCAGAATATTGCACAATATACCAGAACCAGTATTTTAACAGTATAGCAGTAATAAAAGCCAACTAAATATCATTTGTTTTTCCTAATGCCACTGAAAATTGTAATCTGTATTCCTGCACTGTGGCAGTAGTATCATTTTGGTGGGGTGGAGTAGAATATAATGATATGAAAATGTAAGAAATAAATCAATAATGTGTAATAAAAAAAAAAAAAAAAAAAAAAAAAAAAAGTGGAATACTGTAGAAATATGTATTGTCGCAATAAGAGTGAAAGGATTTACTAAATGTGATTTTTTTTTTTCTTCATAGCTTTATTGATTGACTCCTCTACCTAGAGCAGGGATACTTATATAAATACACACATTGGCCTAATTAGTTTCTGGGGCATTGTGAAAACAGACAAGTCTATTTTAGTGGGAGTGTTTGATCTGGGCCGCTACATTGTATCTGTTGCGTGTCACAATATTTCGCTTCTGCAAGCTTGATCCATCTATTTCCTGATTACAAGTAACTAGATAGACCATTACACAGAGTGACCAATTAAATCATTATGAAGGTGATAAACCTAAATAAAAATTATTATTATTATTATTATTATTATTATTATTATTATTATTATTATTATTACAAGCCTATTATTTCTAGTTTTGCCCAGGTGTAACAGAGCAGTTGATTGATTTTTGAGCATGCTATTTAAGCAAGACCACAGTAGTAATAGACTGAATTACACAATAAATGTCTCCCAGATGGTCTGTGAACACTCTCTGTCCTGTACATTTATACACAGAGGGTGTTCCGGTTTGCTGAGCTGTATATATACTCAGTGACTTAGCACAAAGTTCTAATGTTTTGGTTAGCCAAAAGATTGTTTCCATCCTGTGATTCATTAGGTCCCCGTGGTACCTCTGCTTCCTCTCTTCTAATACAATTACAGACTATATTAGTTTGCCGTATTTTGATAACCTCCAAATTGATGCCCTGCTCAGGGAGTTGTACTGTGGCCTTGTAAAACACTGATTCTTTATTAAGCCTAAATATGACAAACACAGATTTTAAGTACCAGCCAGTATCTTTTAATCTAAATGTTAGCACTGAAATCAGTTTAAAAAGTCAAGCAAGTATATAATTTTATGTATATAAGAGCACATTGTTACATATTATGGTAGTTCTGCAACAGATCTGTAGCATTCTTTAAGTTTTGTTTACATTAAATGGAAGATGACAGAAATCAAGTCATGGTTAGGTTAACTTGTCTGTGAGCTTTAGTAGATCTCAGTATGTTTATCCTCCTTCTGATAGGTCAGCTAAAACCATATGATCTTCACCTATACTGACCCCCACTTGACAATACTGCAGCAGTATGTAAATCCAAGCAAACTCCTTAGATTTGACCATCTTGTTACAGTAAGGTCTGAAGACAAGTTGAGACATATTCTTTAATACTCATTAATAACCATATATTGTATTAATGGAACAACCAGAGAGCAAAAGGTGGTAGATGGATTATTTTTTAATAAGCTAGTAAAATAGATTTTGAACTGACAACGTTTTTCATTTTACCTTAACATGAGTTATTCTGTAGCTATAGAAACAAAGCCAAAATATAACCACTCTAAATCTAACCACCTTAACCATTAGTACTACAAGCTGGACAACTGCAGTCAAAGCATAAACAGCAAAAAAAAAAAAGTCATACTGTACAAGGAAAATGAAGTCATTTGGTTAACATGTAAGGTTTTTTTTTTTTTGTTTGTTTTGTTTTAAATGAGCACAACATTTAATGATTTTCAGCTACAAACTGCTGTAGTGAAGCAAGGTATTATTGAATCATGATAACATTTACCACTTTTAATATATGGTATGCACATGTAATTTTGCAATTACAAGATAACACCCTTCGTTAACTCCTTTTATGTGTTTGCCAGTATGATTTAAGCTTTAAAACTAAAAGATCACAGAGGCCTTCAAAACAAGAAATGCAATATTCTGCTTGTTGGCAAACATAGTTTCAATGGGGTTATTACACTGACACCTAGTGTTCACCAATACCTCTTCTCCCCACACCTGTGCTCAGATTTGTGACATCAAGGCAGTACGTGAGTTTTTGCTGCTTTTACCACTCAGCCATGGGTCTGAATTAGCACAGGGCGTGAGGTTATTGATATAAAATGAATGGGTATTTGTCTAAGAGACCATTATTCTGCTAGTCACCCTGTGCGACTGCATTTAAGTTTATTGAGGCATTTCCTGTATAATTTAATACAGACTGTGTTTCAGAAACTTATTATTATTATTATTACTTCTTTATTTTTATTTAGTATGTCCAATTATTATTTTTTCTCCAATTGTCTCCCAATTTGGAATGCCCAATCACTTTTCTCCTCACCCCAGCAATTCCCCACATGGCTCAGGAGACCCGAAGATTCAGTGGCCACCTCCGATCCCACGACCAAGCCAGCTTCCTTTTTCACCCAGGAACTCGAGAGGGGATGTCAGCGAGCTACTGACCTCTGGAGGGCAAAGGCCAGCCCTGCAGATGTCTACTTTGCGCTCACTGGGCGCCTGGCCAGCAGGGTTCGATGTAGAGCGATGAGCAGAAAGTCCCTGCCGGTCTTACCTCTCTAATCCAGTTCCCAGCGAATACCAGCCTACTTCGCTCAGCCAGGACGCAAACCTGCACTGTATGACCACGCGGCTGTGCAAAAGTTTCTTTTAAAGATATTTTTTTCAATATATAGTGCTCCCCCTCTATAAGGCGGACCTCTATACTGTGGAACAGGTTATAAGGCGGTACGGTGATGGCTCACATTTGCCCCATAATGCCATTATACTAACACCAGCAGTCTTGTTGTTATCAGGCGGAGCACAAATAGCACAGTCTCTTAACTTTGGCTCCTGACTACAGTGTTATAAAGGGGGAGCACTGTAAGTATTCAAATCAAATGAAAACGCCTAGGCTTAACGATTATATTTTCAAATAAGAGTTTGATTTAATAGCCTATGAATGACAACATTACATTTTTTAACTCCGTTACTGTCTGTATTTCACAAGTTATTAGACAGGCCTACAAATCTTTTGTAGTAGACTTAAATATGATTAAAACATGAGCTGAAGGTCCCAGGTTCCCCCTAAGCCTCACAAATTGATTGAATAGAAGTTAGGCCTAGATGTCTGTCTGTTCCACTTAGAAACCTAAACATTACAGAAAAAAAGACATCGCATTGGGTTGACGTGCTAAAAGTGAATCAGAGTTCACTTGGCTGTTCTCTTAACACCAGGTGCAAAAGTTGGCTGGAAAAGCAATGGTAGGCAGTTATTTTAAAGCACTTTCCTGGTCCAATGTTTTTATCAAGCCCACGAGTCCTGTATTTTGCAACTACTGCAATTTCTCATTTAATTCTTTAAAGATACGCCACCACTATAAATTAAATAAGTAGACAAGGGGCTCCCATGTGTCCGTGTATAGAAAATATATATATATATATATATATATATATATATATATATATATATATATATATATATATATATATATATATATATATATATATTGTTTGAGGTAAAATATTTATTATGCAGATTAAATCAATCTATTTAATTAATTAAAGCAGCCAGCTGGTAATGTAGTTCCTGCATCCCATTTTTTCACAGAGCACATGTTGTAGTTAGAAAGCAAAGACTGATTTAAAGGATCATTGCAGTTTTATTGTGCCCGTTAGAATTTAAGAAAGAGAAATAAGTGAATTCATTGTTATGCACATATTACTTTTTCCTGATTTCTAAGCCCACAGCAACAGGAGATCATCTGTTATAGCAAACACTGCCCAGGAATCTTATTTGTGGTGGTATTGGTGCTGTAGGGATTGGTTGTAGATTACATAGAACCATCTACAGTACTATCTGCTGTTTTATTTTATTGTCTCAAAGTGGATGGACAAACTAAACATTGTTCGCTGAAAAGGATCTGCCCATGCGATTGTCTTAGAACAGCCACATGGGTCTGGATCTCATCTGTCTGATCACATGTGTATTACTATATTTCTATGCTATTTCATAAGGTCAAACAGTAATTAATCTTGGGATATATTTTCAAAGCCTTCCCTCTAGTCTTTAACTCCTAATTTTTGAAAGACATAAAACACCTGTTCATTTTACAAAACTAGAAACAAACCGCTAAGTTACATAATCCACGTTCTCTTCAGCATTTTGTAACATCAACATGATTTTTTTTCTGCTTTCAAAAAATAGGAGTTAATTAAAGAATGGAGTAAATGATTTGAAAACATGACATGAGTGTTTATGCTCAATTAAGTGTGTTTTCTGAATATGAGTAACTGCTAACATAGAACGCTTAAGTGAGAGACATGGAGGTGACGTTCACATGGCACTCAGGCGCTCGGGATTTATTTAAAGTGCAGCAAAAAAAAAAAAACACGGAACACTACCAGCAAAGGTTCGTGCACGCCAGGTCATTCCCAGCTTCTGGTTTGGGATCCACTGCTGGCCAGTCCCCAGTTACTTTTTCCACACAGTCAGACACAGCATTTAACTGTAATATTGCTTTTGTTGACCCTAAGAATAACCAGCAGCCCCGCATCCTGTGATCTCAGAGTGCAGCTTGGAAGATACAGGGTCAGTAACTCCTGCAAATAGCTAGGTGCTAATCAATTCAGGGCCTTGTAATTAACAACAGAATCAATTCTTTACTGTACAGGGAGCCGGTATAAAGAGGCCAAAATGGGTAATATGTTTACTATTCCTAGTTTTAGTCAGAATTTTAGCGGCGCTCTTCTGAACAGGCTTCAAGCTGATTGCCACGCGTTTTGGAAAACCAGAAAAAAAGTGCATTACAATAATCAATTCTCAATTCTAATAACACCCAGGCAGAAGAAATTTCTGGCTTTAGGGACAAGTATGTCTGGGTATCATCAGCTTAGCAATGGAAGTTATCACCTAATGGTAGCATATATAATGAAAACAACAAGGGACCTAGAATAGAGCCCTGTGGAACACCACAGACAACTTCTGATAATGCTGCACCTCCCTTAATCTTAATCTAAGTCTAAGTCCTAATAATAGATAAAGATAACCTGATTAAACAAATAACACAAAAAACATGATACTTTTTTAGCGTTTATTTATCCTCAAATGATGCAACATTCAATATCCATGTGTGAAAAAGTAAGTGAACCTTTAGATTCAGTAACTGGTGGCACCCCCTTGAGCAGCAATGACTTCAACTAAACGTTTCCTGTAACATCAGTTTTGAGGAATTTTGTCCCATTCCTCCTTACAGAACTGCTTCAACTCTGTGACATTTGAGGGCTTCCTTGTATGGAGAGCTCGCTTCAGTTCCTGCCTCAACATTTCGGTGGGGTTTAGGTCCGGACTTTGACTAGGCCATTCTAAGATGTGGAATTTCTTATTCTGCAGCTATTCTTTTATAGATCTGCTTGTATGTGTAGGATCAGTGTCTTGCTGCATGACCTACTTTCGGTTCAGCTTCAGCTCGTGGACGGATGGCCTGACGTTCTCCTCTAGAATCTTCTGATACAATGCAGAATTCATGGCTGTGTCAGTGAAGGCAAGCCATCCAGGACCTGAGGCAGCAAAGCAGCCCTAAACCATCACACTCCCACCACCATGCTTGACGGTTGGGATGAGATTCTTCTGTTCGAACGCAGTGTTTGGTTTTCGCCAAACATAACGTTTGTCATTGAGGCCAAAAAGTTGGCAAGTTTGGACTTGTCTGTCCAGAGAACATTGTTCCAGAAGTCTTGTCGGTCATCTATGTGCTCTTTTGGTGTATTTCAGACGGGCAGCAATGTTCTTTTTAGAGAGCAGTGGTTTTCTCCTGGCTATCCTTCCATGAACACCATTCTTGTTCAGTCTTTTTCTGATAGTTGAGTCATGAACACTCACATTAGCAAGGCGAGAGTGGCCTGCAGATCATTGGATGTTACTCTCGGGTTCTTTGACTTCCTTGATGATTTTCCGGTTTGTTCTTGGAGATATTTTGGTAGGACCACTGCTCCTGGGTAGAGTGACTGTGGTCTTGAACTTTCTCCATTTGTAGACTATCTGTCTGACAGTGGATTGTAACCCTTTCTAGACTGATGAGCATCAATAACTGTTTTTCTGAGGTCATCAGAGATTTCTTTTGATAGTGGCAGGACGTGTTTCCACACACCTGTATGATGAAGACCAAACTCACAAAGTTTCTGATCTTTATATAGGTTGGGGCCTCCCAAATTCACTCCAGAAGATCTACCTAATTATTTAAACACCTGATTCTAATTATCCCCTTAACTGAGCTGATAAAACCAGGGGTTCACTTACTTTTTCACACACCCTGAACCTTAATTACTCATTGTTTGTCTAATTCATGCATCATTTTGTTTCAGAAGACATGGAATTGGTTAATATAAACCCTATTGGATATTTAAGAAAAGACTGGTTTTGATTGAGTAAGGCTATCATGGTAAAACTGGAATTTCCATAATTCTCATTGGGATTCACAAACTTTTTTCTCGGCACCGTAAATCCCAGCCCTTCTTGCACACACCAACCAGCCAGCTAAGTATTTAAGGCCCCAGTTCTACTGAATACTTCATCCTCACCACCAACAACAGGTAGTAGACCTGAGAGAATATTCTGCATCCTAACTTGTTCAGCTGTCTTTCAGAATCTCTGATTTTCTGTTGACCAAAATCACTTGACAAAATCAATAACCCGAATGACGACAGAAAGTAATTGATACATTTATATTAACAAAAATACCATTTACTGAACACAGTGGCACCGATTTAATGTTTCGGTTGGAAAGGGTGGACACCAGTATGGATATTTTGATATGATACCGATATCGTTCTATAGCGATAATTTCCATATTGCGATACAGTTGGATATAAAAAAAAAAAAATAAATTCATGTATGCTCACCGAGACATACTTTTTATTGCTAATACTGCTAAAAATAGACGCAGTACAATCAAGTTTTATAAATTTTATATTGAGATACAACAAGCCCTATACATACCAATCCTTGTTAGTCTTGTAGGCAAACAGCACACATTTAAGTATTATTTAACCATTTTATTCTATTGATAGGTGCTTTTCTTTTTCTAAGAACCTGATTTTAACAAATGTATTTCAAACATAAAAGTGGAAAATATGATAAATTCAATAAAAAAAATGTAAAACACCGAAAAGAGCATAACGTACCAGATCTGAATAGGCGCTTCCCTGCCTTCTTAGCAGACGTTGTTTAGTAAAGCGCGAGCAAGTGCAGTGCACCGAGTACCGATTTTTAACGCATACCTGAAAATAACACTGCACAGGTAAGAAATTATTTACTTTCACATCTGACTATAACATCTACATTGACTTCAGTTTGGGTAAAATCTGCCAATCTGATTAGACTAATTAAGAAGCTCTAAAAGTATGGTTGTAGCGTATATGATTTATTATTTTTTCATTTGTTTTTGTTTTCAGTAAACTCAAAATTAAGGTGACCAATTTTCTGTTATTTTCTGTGCAAACAAATACATTATATTCCAGAGATTCATTTTTCAAGAATGTAGTTTTAGAAATATATTTCTAGAGTGCTTAAAAAAAACTTAGAACATGGTTTCAAGTAGTGAAAAGAAATAATGTGTGATTTGTGTGGGGTGTGTTTATGCTGCTACCTAACTCGCCTCCAATGTCATATTCTTACTATGACTGGCTGCAAAGACAACGGGGCTAACTAGTGATTGGATAATGTTTTGTTGGGTGGGTTTTTATTGTGCACATGTTTACTAGTATTTGTTGTTTGTGTAATGGGAAATAAAAAATAACTTGTCATTAATATCTCGCGGAGTCACGGAGCCCAGATGTCAGAGTCTGAGTCGAGTCTGAGTCTTTTGTGTGGCCGTGACTCGAGTCAGAGTCCAAAAAATTTTAACTTTTGTATTATAAATGAGATGTACTTTTAAAAGATAAACTCATTTCAAAGTTCAGCATGACACAGTACTTAATACTTTTACAGGTGTTATGAGTCATCATCTGTACGCGCAGAAGATTAAATTACTTCCAAATTGGGCTAGTCTGTGCGCAGTGAAGTATAGAGATATTTTGGTTTTGTGGTATGAAATGATGGCATGGAATAGTTAAACAGTGTAACGAGACCATGTTTTTTCTCTATGGATATTGTGAAGCAAAGCACCACGAAGTTAAGTTATTACATTTCATATGTAAATATCAGTTAACATCTATAAATGTATATATGTTTCATATTGCAGTTGTTTTATATTTTTCTGTGCTTTGGAAGTCTTTCATATTATTGATATCGATATACAATTTTAATATCATTGCCCAAATTATCTCAAACTATCAAGCTTTGGTTGAAGTATGAAATCAAAACCATTTCACCCTAGAAACTTTAGAATAACTTGTGTTTTCTGATCATGATTAAATTAAAGCCTACAGAACTACAGTATAAAAAAAAAAGGTAAAAGATAAAGCATCTGGGATTACGTATGGGAGCTGACAAAACACCTCTGCCATCTGTTACACACTCTGGGCTCCCTTGGTTTTTGTGCATGCTGTTCAGAAAACTGTGTTTTTCTTTTCAATTAGGTTCTGTCATACAGGTTTTTAGAATTCGTCAAGGGACTAGGGGCAATAGTGAAACTTACTTTTAAAAAAATCGGATCAAATTTGATTAAACATCGTAAAAATAAACATAGTATGACACCACCCATCGTGAAATACTGTAGCTGCGGAGCTGTCCGGCTTGCTGCCTGGTTTAGCCACAGAAAACTAGAATGTCTGTCATGGAGTGTGTGTGAGGCATAGAGAGTGGGTGGGGAGCACAAGAAGGGTCTTTTTACCTTTAAGACCAGGAGCCAGAGCCTCTTTTAACCCATCAGAGGCCATATGAAAAGAACTTGGCCAAAGAATCAAGATAAAATGACCATAACCAATATTATGGGGACTGTGTGTGACTCTATACAGAGAATAATATAATTTCTATTAATGAGTGAATTCAGTCCTGGAAACATGAAGTTAACCAACAAAGACCGGGTTCAGTGATTTTAAAAAGGGATTTAGTGTATGATTGCTGAGACAAGTACTTTTGCTTGATGTGTTGTGGAGACTAGAAACAAAACACTTAATTATATAGCTTTTTAGATTAAAATAGTATTAGCAAAAAAACTAAATATTGTATTCCTTTCTGTCAGACACATTATGCCGTTGTTTAGATTTTGAATCTGATTTAAGATAAGCATAGGATAAGTTTGGATTATGTGATTTAAAAAGCAGACTCTGCAGTTTAATGTAGTAGATGCATTAATAACGCCCATCAGCTATCCTTTCTCTTTCTTCTTATTCCATGTGGCGAGACAGGTTTAACTAATATCTTTGCCTTTTGTTTTTATCTCATTCAGCTTTGTTTTTCTAGTTATTTACTATAGTCATGTGGAGCAACTGCTTGTTTGAGGCCAAGTACAGGTTCATTATGTTTTCTTACTACAGCCCATTTCTGAAGGCAACATTGTCATGTTTGCTACATCAACCTAATGCCAGAGATGTGTTTGTGTCATGTAAGATTTATACTGTGTGCTGTACATAATAAAACATCAGATCACAGTGTCTTAAGTATACCAGTATAAAACTGTTTGTTCATTTTTTATGTGTAAAAACATATCTGCTCAGCAAGTTGCTGTATTTTATAAACCTGGAAATTACAGATTTCCTGCAGTATTCTGTAGCAAGACAAGCAGTAAAAGTAGAGCACCTCAAATGAAGGATTCCCTGAAGGATGTAAAACCATGTACAAGTCTAGTGAAAGTTAATATTTAGTGTTAAACAATTGATGTTGATCAGAACCAGCTGGGAGATGTCTTCACAGATGATATGTTGGGTGCGTGCATGACATTACCTCACATGCCTTGAGCCAAAGTGCAGCTCAGAAGCTTTGATTTCAAATTTTCTTGAAATTACAAATCAATTCAACCAGTCTGGCTTTCTTTTTTAAATTATGTCTTCTGAAATATTATAATGTGACTATTTTAGTTCCAAGCTACTAGATCTCCCATTTAAAAGTTTATGCTGGGGGGAAAAAATGTTTTTACAAACATGTTTACCCTGGGAAAGAAATTGGTAACTAGTTACTGAGGACTAAAATACTAATAGTCTTCTAGTGCAAGCTGAAGTTTAAAAAAAAAAAAAAAAAAGGCAGCTTGTGAGGGATACGAATAAGGAGATGATGTAGAGAAAACTAACAATGAATGTAGGTTAAAACAATACTAGAAGAAGCTCCATTTGCAGAAATTACTGCTAGGAGTCTTTTTGGATAGGTCTCTACTAGCTTTGCACATTGGGATGGTGACATAATTGCTCCAGTTCTGATAAGTTTGTTGGGGATCGTCGGTGGACTGGAATCTTCAGGTCTCGCCTTAAATTCATTTGGATTAAAATCAGGACTTTGACTGGGCCACTCAAGAACATTACTTCTCTTTTTGTTCAACCACTCCAGTGTGGGTGGCTTTGGCTTTGTGCTTCGGGTCATTGTCCTACTAAAATGTGAATTTCCTCCCTAGTTTCAGTCTTGGCTGACTCAAACAGGTTTTTCTCAAGGATTCACCTGTACTTTGCACCGTCCATTCTCCCCTTTATCCTGACAAGCTTCCCAGTCCTTGCTGAAGAGAAACATCCCCATAACAGGAAGCTGCCACCATCGTGCTTGACAGTTGGCATGGTGTTGATTGGGTGATGTGCAGTGTTGGGCTAGCGCCAGACATAACGCCTGGAATTTAGACTGAAAAGTTCAATTTTTGTTTCGTCTGACCACAAAACATTTTTCCACATATCTGCAGTATCATCTACATGCTTTTTCGCAAACTCTATTGAGATTAGGCTTTTTGAGTAATGGCTCTTTCTTTCCACCCGTCCGTACAGGCCAGCTTTGTATAGGGGCTGGCTTATTGTTGATGTGTGAACACTGACTCCCGTCTCAAACACAGAACTTTGCAGATCTCTCAAGGTCATTGTTGGCTTCACAGTGACATCCTGAACCAGTTTCCTGCTTGCCCGGCTGCTAAGTTTGGGAAGGTGACCTGATCTGGGTGGTATGATGCATCATCTTCTTCTTAATGGTGGACTTCACTGTGTTGAGAGGGATAATACTATGTAACACAATTTTTGTTCCTGGGTAGTAAGTGTTATTTCCTAATTGCTTATGCCTCAAAAGTATAGAAAATGGCTATTATTCACCACAGACTTTGCTCTTTGAAAGGCTTTATATACCTGAGGGGAATTATCTACAAGTTAAACCACTTTGAGTACACCCAGGCTGAGACCATTTCACTAATTTTGTGACCTTTCAAACAAATCATTTGCATCTGAGCTGATTTAGGGCTTGAATGCTTATGCAACTGCGATTTAATCTGTTTTTCCCTGCAAATCTTTATTTATATTCTCTATGCATTTTTTTAACTTAGTAGACTGAGTAGATTCAACATGTAAAGTCTAATTTGAAAGCGTTGTGGAGTACTTGCAGGTGCCAACAAAATGTGAAAACTTTGCAGGGGGGGTGAATACTTCTGCAATCCATTGTGTGTGTGTGTGTGTGTAATATATATATTCTTGTCAAGATCAATAAGTACACTAGAAACATCAGTGCTATAATATATATATATATATATATATATATATATATATATATATATATATATATATATATATATACACACACACACACACACACACACACACACATACTATATGTACATACACCGGTCCAGATAAGCTGCGTATCTGCCGTTAATTAAATTTTATGCGTAAAAAGTATGCATTGCAATTTTGCTGCAAAGGTGGTCTGCCTCCCCTCTCACCTCCCGGAAAACTTACACTAAATATCTAACAATCTCCCAGAATACAATGTATTTGGTTTCTAGGAAATTGCACACAAGAAAAACCAACCCAACAAACATTATCCAATCTCTACACAGATTCCCCAGTCTAACTACAAATCCAACTGGAACCATCATCAGAGGCAACCTCTTACAAAAGTTGCCTGTAATATTCAACAAACTGTTTTATAATGTATTCATGCAGTTCCTTATTTTATTTATCTGTATGGCTTTATATTGTAATTGTAACATGTTCACTGAGTTTAATAATTTCATGTTAAATTATAAGTAGTTAATTTAATTTGCAGTAATGTGATGCCATGAAAAAAATTGCATTGAGCTGCACATATATATAGATAGATAGATAGATATGATAGATAGATAGATAGATAGATAGATAGATAGATAGATAGATAGATAGATATTCATTCTGAAAATCAATCATCTAACAGTGTATATGTGTCTCTTTAGTGTATTTGTTTGGGGAAAAAAACAGAGGAGGCGTACAGTGGGAAACTATGGCCCTCGAGGGAGCAACTATAATTACCAAGAGGGGGACTATAATGCCCGAAGCTGCAGGTAACCTGGAGGTAACTATAGTTCTTCTCAAGGGGCCTTTAGTTTCCCACTATGAGCCGAGGTCTGCAGTCCATATTTGTTTTATGAATCAGTCAACAAAGTAATGTTTTTTGAAGTCCATAGCACATAGTTATTCAAGTTTTTTTTGGCATAGAACTTTCCATCTGACTTTCTCACTGCGGCATAGAATTCTCAGAGGAGTCCGTTGAGTTTGTGAACGTTGTATTTATTTACATCGCTGAGTTGGATTTGTTTGAAATTTAGGAAGTCAGAAAATGTTAGGTTATTATCATAACCCTGGTTCCCTGAAATAGAAATATAACCATTACCAAATGAGTATTTACCTTTTAAAGACCCGAAACCTGAATAACCAATAACAAAGTAGCTCAGCCGAGCCTGTGACGCAGTCATGGCCATCCCTCCCGAGGGTATAAAGGGCTGTGCGCACAGATCTCAGAACAATTTTTCCTTCGACTGATTCAATCATGGACGCAACAAAATTAAAGGTTAATGGTTACATTTCTATTTCAGGGAACCAGGGTAATGGTAATAACCTAACGATCCCTTTCCAGTACAGAATGTAACCATTACCGAATGAGTCTGTATACTCAAGCTGTTGCAAGGGCAATATTGCAGAACTACTGGAATGCTACAAGGTTAAACTGAGAGGCAGTACCCCAGTAACAAGTAGCTAGGGCTAAAAAATGGAGGGAGAAACTCGCCTATATGCCTGGGTTAAGGGTTGACTAGGAAGCCGCCCTTAACCCTCTAGTTCCAAAGCCAGGGTTTTGAGGATCCACAACATTCAGCCTCAATCTCAGTACAGCCTGCGCAGATCTGCTAGCAGGTGATGACGTCACTCTGATGACAGTTCTCTCAGCTCAGCTACACAGACTGGCCCTGTTTCTACCGCTCACAGACAATATGACTCTAGTTAAACCCAAGCATTTATCATTTAAATACAAAACAAAACTTTGTTCAATTAGAATTCTTCTAATAACATACCAAAGCTAAGGCTGGACTACAATTGTTTAATAACAGTTACACAGGTATATTTTCAAATAGCACTTCATATGACAACATGAGTGAGGTTATGAGCTTAGTTACTTTTTAACAAGGTTCAGACTCTGAGGATTTTCATACACATGTTAAAAGTGCAATTTAATATAACTATTTTATCAATTTCTATGTGTTGTAATTACAATTAATTACTCTATTTCCACAAGGGAAAGGTAAGGAAATTATACTCAACGCTTCCTTGAACAAGACCCCAAAAGTCTGCACAACAAATCTTCAGTTGTAGTTAAATGTTCACTTCGTTTCCACAAATCTTTGTTATCTTCAAAACCCAAGTGAGGGTTTCACACACAGCCTGTGTGTTTTCTTCTTTCCTCAAGTGCTTTGCCTCAAAGGCAGACAAAGTCTCGTTACGACTGGAAACAGAAGCTTGTATCCGAGCCAGGAATGGTTCTTTTCTACATATAGATAAACTGGCTCGCTTTTGTTCGACGTTCGTTTGTTGCAGGGTACAGAATCTTCTTGCAGTCAAGAGGTATAAAGCTTAACACTATCTTCTCTTATGGAGCCATGTTAGACTCAGAAACCAATTCAAAGTTCTTGCTGCAAGTTGCCATTTATTATAGAACTTTCAATAAAAACCTATAGATTACCCCTACAACAGTCTTCCATTGTTTTGGACAATGGGTTGCCTTGCCCTGCATGGGATGAATACATTATCTAATTGTGACTTCCTTCGGCTGCCTCCATAAATTCTGATCGGATGCTCCGATCTCTTTCTGATCCTGTAGAGCCCCTTTGGTCAGAGAGCTCACTACCACCTCAATTGTACTGGGTGCTCGTAAGTTGCTCCAGTCAATAGTTCATAAGAACATAAGAAAGTTTACAAACGAGAGGAGGCCATTTGGCCCATCTTGCTCGTTTGGTTGTTAGTAACTTATTGATCCCAAAATCTCATCAAGCAGCTTCTTGAAGGATCCCAGGGTGTCAGCTTCAACAACATTACTGGGGAGTTGATTCCAGACTCTCACAATTCTCTGTGTAAAAAAGTGCCTCCTATTTTCTGTTCTGAATGCCCCTTTGTCTAAACTCCATTTGTGACCCCTGGTCCTTGTTTCTTTTTTTAGGCTGAAAAAGTCCCTTGGGTCGACACTATCAATACCTTTTAGAATTTTAAATGCTTGAATTAGGTCACCACGTAGTCTTCTTTTTGTTCAAGACTGAACAGATTCAATTCTTTTAGCCTATCTGCATATGACATGGCTATTAAGCCCACATGCTGCCTTGCATACTGTGTGCTCAAGAATGAATCCAAAAGATTAGTTCAGATATGTACTTATATCATTAATTCCAGGCAAGTGTGCCTATATGAGGCAGTCATTCACTGTGATGCCAAATCAGGAAAATACGTGTTATGCGGAAACTTCTAAAGGTTCTTAATGATCCAACAATAATCAGAATTGTAATCCCTATAAAAGATTTATTACAGATTTACTGAATAGCACTTGTATGCGATGGAGTCACTGGAAACAAAAAATACTAAGGGCCAGGTGGAGCCATTTTCTTTTTTCAGGAAATAATAAATCAATGCAGTAAACAGAGCTGATATGTAGTGTAACAGTTACTATCTTGATTTGATTAACTGGAATGATAATTCGCAACAAAAATGAGCCCACTCATATTTTGTTTATTGAATGGATTTATAACACCACCACCCCCACTAAAAGGTTATTGAATTGTGTCCCAAGTGATAAAAACAAGCCAGCCTAACTGGGATTTTACCCTGTTAATTTCAAAAGACCTCATATTCCTTAAATGCTACTTCAAAATTATGTATTACACATTAACTAAAGTCCTTAATACTATAATATGATGATAGGTTTCAGTTTTGTCTCTGTAACATACAGATGTAAATAATTGTAAAATAAGAAAATAATAAAACATTTTAATCCATCATCCAGATGTGTTTAAATGGTTCAAAGTGCATTTGTACAGTATGTGATGATTTCCCAGTAATCAATAACAGTTTTGTGGTAAAAGATGTGCAAATTGATGGGGTATTAAAATGTATTTCCAATATTTTCTTTTTTTTTTTTTTTTTTTTTTTTTTAGGACATTAATTCTGGACTACAGCAAAGAAAATATTAACTGCAGTTACAACTTGCCAGGGTGTGGTGTGATCTTAGAATTCTACATTCTGTGTTAAAATTGATTTAGAAGGACAGACACATACAGCTCTTTTAAAAATATATATAGAAGTGCGTGCGAGACAGACAGCTCCAAGGATCTCTGACAATGGCAAAAGCAGGTTTCTGGTGTTGAAGGAAGTGTACTAGCCTACGATCTTAATTAAATGCGTACTTTTAATTACGGTGCACTTCCATATGATGATGATGATACCAATGAGCTGTTTCACATCACATTAACACAAGAAGAAAAGATGGTCTTTCAAGCTACAGAAGGACACAGAAGAAAAATAAACAAGCCCTCTGAACATAATTTCCTTCTTATTGACACTGCAAAGTTATGAAATAAAATCCATTATTTAGTTACACTGGAGAAGGCAACAGGAAGAGAAGGGAGTGTTCCAGTCACAACCACTCTGTAAAGATCAATTACACAACTTCCTTTGAAAGAAAAAAAAAAAACATGTATAAATAGAGTGGAATACTCCAAACAGTGTTTTGCAAGGCAGACCACTGTTCACCATACAGCAGGGTCTTTTAACCCCTTCACTTCCTTTAGGTCACATTCCATCATGCTGTCTAAATAAGGTTTTAACATAGAGTTCATTGGACTAGAGGTGCAACTGGCAGGCCTGTGTGGCTTTTCTGTGATGATTTACAAGCCTTGGCAATGTGCATTTTGCCGTATACTGTATAGCAGTTTAGACCACGTCATATTTTTATGAACAATTTAGTTTGCGCAGAGTTGGCTGGGGGGCCCAGAGCGCTGCAGTGGCCTTGGGCAATAAAAAAAAAAAAAAACAACCAACCCCTGGGCATAATTTAACTTGTGATTCGGCAACCTCTTCTTCTGATCAGGCACCCAACTAGTGCAGACAGACTTCCCAGGCTAATATTCAGTCTTCATGATCAGTGGTGAGACAAGGGGAATTTTAAATTGGGGTAAAAAAAATAAATAAATAAATAAATAATTGAACAAAAAAAAAAAAAAAAAAAAAAAACAGCTAAGCCATTTCAGATCTCTTCCCACTGTATTTTTATTGCATTTAGTAAAGCTAATGAGTGGAGGAATAATTAACTCATGTGGGCAAAAAACAGTGGGATCTAGATCTGCCAGTATTTCGATCATTAAAACAATTAAAACAGGCCCAGGGAGAATAACATTGAATATCACATGCCACCAAATTATGATTTGTTTATTTAAAACCTTTTTTTGTTTACCTTATTGAGTTAGAAGATAAAAAATCAGCATGGGTATATAAATCCTAATACTGTAGAGTTTCTTAGTGCTAAACAGAAATACAAGTTATGACATGTGCTTGAAATAGAGAAAATCACATATGCATGAATAAAGCTCAATCATTTATGTTGGCTAGGATTTAGAGTGCTAGATTGAGGCAGTGTTTGAATTTTTGTTAGTGCTGTGTCCCCAGCTAAACACACGTAATTGATCTTACTAATTCCATAGCACTGTATGTTAAATACTATCCAAGAATTTTTCATTTTCTGAAAGAGGCCTCATTCAAACATTGCCAAATAGGCCAATCTGTTTTATAATTGCAATCGTATGTGCTTTTCATTTCATTTCATTTCATTTTTTTTTTTCATTTTAGATTTTTTAAATAAAGAACTTCATAGTAATGTGCATAGTACTACATTGCCACAATTTTCAAGAAACACACTATAGTATGCTTATTATTATTATTATTATTATTATTATTATTATTATTATTATTATAAAAGGCTGAATCACATGGTTATTCTTGCTACAGAAGAATTTTGAGACATACTTTGTAATTTAACTCCCTAACAAGGGCAGTTATCAGTTCTAAAAAACTACAATTCCTAAGAGTGTGGGAAGATATACTCCTATATTACAACGTTTGGTAATTCAGATTATTTACAAGTTCCCTGCCTTGTCAGCACCGAATTCTGATATGACATATCTCCTTGCAAGAAAAACAGCCTGCTAGTTGGCCTTGAGCTAATGAACTGAATATGCAGTACATGTCTTCGCTGTTTTCCGAGTAACACTTACATCTCAATATACTGTACCTCTGCATGATGAAAACATTAACAGGACTGGTGACAGAAACACGTAATCATAGAAGTGTAATTTACCAATTCAGCTATCTGAATTTTTTTTTTTTGCTTTTTTTATTTATGAAAGCAGCGCTGTTTAATACTTTTCTTTTAAATTTGAATTACTACAATGCATTTGTAAAAGCCAATGCAGCTGGAACTACAGTGGTTTGCAGAAATATTCAGCCCTCTGCAAAGTTTTCACATTTTGTTGGCACCTGACCGTACTCCGAAAGCGTTGTGGAAAATGTATTGTGAGACTTGAAGATTGCAGTCCATTGACGATCACCAACAAACTTATCACAACTGGAGCAATTTTCCTGTGAAGAATGGGTAAAAATTTCACCATCCTACTGTGTAAAGCTAGTAGAGACCTATCCAAAAAGACCCATAGCAGTAATTGCTGCAAAAGGTGCTTCTACCAAGTACTGACTTAAGGGGCTGAATACTGAATAATTTAAACCTGAATTTAACCTCCTCTTCATAGAACAGTGTTCAGTTTAACCAGCTTTGAATAAAAAAAAAAAATTGTTTGAAAAACTGCATACATTATTTGTAATTCAACAAAATGTGACATTATTATTATGGGGTGAATACTTCTGCAAATGTATATACAGTATATTCTGAAAATCATCTAACTGCATATGGGTCTGTAACAGGGAGAGATCTGTGCTGACTCTGCTGGCGTGTTCACGGGCAACAGGCTCTTTGACCAAGCGGCGGTGGTTAATGGTCGGGTGGTCGAGCCCAGACGCGCCGCCATGTACCCCCACTTTGAAATTGATCGAGACCTACTGTACCGTGTTGATAAATTACCCCAGACCGGTGAAGTGCGTCATCAGTTGCTCATTCCTCAGCCCTTTAAGGAGGATTTGTTGCAGCTGGCTCACACTATTCCCCTGTCTGGTCATTTGGGAAGGGATAAAACTAATGTCCCGGCTAATCCGCGGAACATGTAAGCTTTTGGGAATTAAGACCATTAGGACCTCGGTGTTTCATCCTCAGACCGACGGTTTGGTGGAACGCTTTAATAAGACCCTTAAGAACATGTTGCGCAGGTTTATTCGTAGTGATGTGCGTTACTGGGACCAGCTGATTCCTCCTCTTCTCTTTGCGATCAGAGAGGTTCCCCAGGCTTCTACGGGGTTTTCACCATTCGAGCTGCTGTATGGGCGGAGACCCCGGGGCGTGCTCGACCTGGTCAGAGAGATGTGGGAGGAGCAGCAGGACAATTCGACCAATACCGTCCGGTATGTGTTGGACCTGCGCAAACGTCTTGAGTCTGTTGGAAAATGGGCGCATGACAATTTGCAACAGGCGCAGCACAGACAGGAGACTCAGTATAACCGAGGAGCCCGGTTGCGCACATTTCAGCCGGGGGATAAGGTACTTCTGTTATTACCCAGTTCTGAGTCAAAACTCTTGGCTAAGTGGCAAGGACCCTTTGAGGTTACACGCCAGGTTGGGAAGGTGGACTATGAGATCTGCCAGCCGGAGCGACGGACAGAGAAACACATTTATCATATTAATCTCTTAAAGCCTTGGTTACAACCAGAGGCGTTGTTAGTGGCGCATGCAGATGACGTCACGGACCTGGGACCTGATCTTTCTGTGTTGGCAAGAAAAGGATCGGTACAGATTGCTGAAAATCTGACACCAACGCAGAAATGTCAGGCTCACGGTCTGGTGGCGGAGTTTCCTGACGTGTTCTCTTCCGTCCCGGGGCAGACTCGAGTAGCCCATCATCACATTGATATTGAGCCGGGGGCGCTAGTTCGCCAGAGGCCGTACCGTATACCTGAGCGTAAAAGACAGGTAATAAAAGCGGAAATTGACGAAATGCTGAGACTGGGGGTAATAGAAGAGTCCCAAAGTGACTGGAACAGTCCAATCGTTTTAGTCGATAAGCCAGACGGGTCAACTCGATTTTGCATTGATTTCAGACGAATCAATGAGAAATCGAAATTTGACGCTTATCCGATGCCCCGAGTAGATGAGTTGCTGGAGCGTCTAGGCACGGCTCATTTTATGACGACACTGGATTTAACGAAGGGGTACTGGCAGATACCCCTGACTCCGGAATCTAGAGAGAGGACGGCGTTTTCGACTCCCTTCGGGTTATACCAATTCAGGACCATGCCCTTTGGGTTGCACGGAGCCCCCGCCACTTTCCAGCGGATGATGGATCGCATCTTGCGGCCCCATCAGCAGTACGCCGCTGCTTACATAGATGACGTGGTTATCCACAGTGAGGATTGGCCGAGTCATCTGTGTAAGGTAGCGGCGGTGCTGCAATCCTTGCGGGAGGCGGGGCTCACTGCTAACCCAAAGAAGTGTGCCATTGGGAAGAGTGAGTCGGAGTATTTGGGGTATCGAGTAGGGGGCGGCCAGATCAGACCGCTAGTTGCTAAGGTGAAAGCCTTGGCTGACTGGCCGGTTCCTACAACCAAAACCCAGGTGCGCTCTTTCTTGGGACTAGCGGGCTATTATAGAAAGTTCATCCCGAGTTTCGCTACGCTCGCTGCTCCCTTGACAGACCTCACCCGGAAGGCTGCCCCAAATACGGTTCAGTGGACGGAGTCGTGCCAGAGGGCCTTTCTCGCCTTGAAGCGGAGGCTGTGTAGTAAGCCAGTACTATGCAGCCCGGATTTTGGTAAGAGGTTCACCCTGCAGACGGATGCGTCAGAGACAGGTCTCGGGGCAGTGTTGTCTCAGGAGGTTCGGGGAAGCGAGCACCCGGTCCTGTATATCAGCAGGAAGCTCCTTCCCCGCGAGAAAAATTATAGCACCATCGAGAAGGAGTGTCTCGCGGTAAAATGGGCAGTCGAGTCACTCCGGTACTACCTCCTGGGGCGACACTTCACCCTGGTTACAGATCATGCCCCCTTAGCATGGCTTCACCGGATGAAAGATAGCAACGCCAGAATCACACGGTGGTACTTGGCCTTGCAGCCCTATGCCTTCAGGGTAGTCCACCGAGCAGGAAAGCTGCATCAAAACGCAGACTTTTTCTCTCGGGAAGGCATGGGGGTGTAAGATTTTCGAATGAACCGGTGGTGTCATTCTGAGGGGAAGGATATGTAACAGGGAGAGATCTGTGCTGACTCTGCTGGCGTGTTCACGGGCTGCAGGAAGAGGGCGGCAGTCGCCCAACAGCCGCCTGTGAGTCATGGCAATGACACGGGGAGGTGGGAAAGGGTGTGTGTGGACTTTCCCCCTCTCTGAATGGCTGGGAGGCGGGTCTTGGGTGATTGTTGGTCCTATAAAATAACTCTCTGTTGTTTCCTCAGGTCTGCCCACTTAGACGCGCTAAGGGTGCGGACGCTTTGATTCGGGACCGGGAATCAGCGGGAAGAAAAATAAAGAACCACAGAGAGAGAGAGAGCGGGGAACCCTTGGGCAGACCCCGGCGTATTGTGAAAGAGCAGGCTAGATAGCCGAGAGAGTAGGACAGTGATCCGGGTCGTGCGGGTAGTGGCGACCGGGATAACGCTGCCGAGTGCAGCACCTTTTATTTGTAGTTTTATTACTGTTTTATTTTCCCTTGTTCTTTTCGCCTTCTGTTTTCATTATTATTTCTTTGAGCACCTGCGAGTGCATTTGCTGTTCGTGTACCAGCTGTGGTATTTCCGTGGTGCTGTCTATCATCGTTGATAGGCAGCCCACGGTCAACAGTGCCCTCTGCCGGAGAGAAATAAGAACTGGTCCAAAAATAAAACTGGGCACCTGTGTGGTGTTTCCCAAATACACCTGTCTGTCTCCTGGTCAGTGAATTACCCACACCCTTCCACAGGGTTTCTTTAGTTTTTGTTTGTAAAAATATATAAAATGCTCAGGAGTTTCCTATTTTAATGAATAAATGGTGGTTCCCTTTCAATTCGAAGAAGACCACCAAAACATTACTTATGGGATATGCCAGCCTATTGGTAGGTATTTACTGAGCTCTTTATATTAGAGCTGCCCATAAGCCCCTTCCTGAGATGACGTTCTCATCCCCTCCAACAGAGGGATTAAGCCACAGTCTCTTTTTGCATCTCGAGATGGTAAGGTACGACCTTGGTGTTGAACTGAGCGTGTTTTGAAAAAATGCTTTTCTGAGTCAACTGCAGCTCCCCTGCATTCATGCTGAAAGCTGGCTTGCCGCCTTCGTGGAATCAGTGGGTCTAAATCAAAGCCTCTTTTTTTCCTTTTCTCCTTTCTTCTTCAGCCTGCTCGCCTGCCTTGCAGACTGCCTTTTCTTACTGTCAGTCATATGTGAGCGACTGCCTGTGCAGTATTGATTTAAAGGATTATGTGTGTGCCTTTTCTGACTTGCACCTTTGCGGAGAACACAGTTCTTCCACCGAGGCTAGGCCCTGCTGTAACCCTGCGCTTGAGCGATTTCGCCGACTGCTGTACGGACAGTAATGCGAAATATAAATACAAAATTGTATCATTGTTGAGTGACCCAATCGCAAAACCCAGCTTGCCTGCGTTGTGCTGTGGTTTAGCTGCAGTGTAGTGTTAAAAAAAAACAAAAAAAAAAAAACAATCACCACCACCACCATGACGCGTGCACATCCTGCACAGTGTACCCTGCTAACACGGCTGAGCTGTACGCGGCGTTGGGAGCCCCTGGCCTGGCTGAAGGCTCAAGCCCTTGCTCTGGCCCCAGCTCAGCCAATAATGCCAGCCCCGGAGCTGACCCCGCCCGCATGGGTCACCCTGGATGTTACAGAACCAGATGTCAGCATTGCTGAGGAGGTGCATGATGCAACTTTGATCGCGGCCTCATGGGAAAGTGGCGCCTTCCTTCAAAAGAAGCCCTACTTCCCCTGACCATTCCTTGGAACTGTGGTACAGGAATTGCTGCAGTGCTCTCACCAAGAATGCAAGGCATCTCGGCAGGTAGCCTAAGTGCTCCCCTCCTGTACTCTGCTACAGGAGAGATCGAGATGCTGGCGTCTGCCGTACTCTCCAGTCTGTCCAGCCAGGCAAATGATTTATTACAGTGGACCGAAAAGACGCGTATTTCCATGTTCTTTTCCGTCCAACACACAGGAAATATCTCCGCTTCGCCTTTTAGGGGAGAGTCTTTGAGTTTTCTGTGGTGCTATTCTGTCTCTCCTTAGCCCCCTGCACATTTTCAAAGTGCATGGATGCCACCCTAGCTCCCTTGCAGCTGCAAGGGATCAGGATAATGAACTACCTGGATTACTGGTCAGTTTGTCCCAGTCGCAGAAAAGAGCAGTGGCCCATACAGTGATTGTGACGAGTGATCTGTTGAGGCTGAGTCTTGCCCTCAACGATGCAAGAGCCAGGGAGGGTGCTCAGCCATCAGAATGGCGACTGCACCCTCAGGTGGTGCAGCGCATTTGGGAATGCTTTGGGGAACCCCAAGCTGATCTCTTTGTCACGCAGAGATGACCCATTGCCCCTATAGTTTGCCCTCTGCAGCTGCGGAGGTCAACTGGGCGTTGACACCTTAGCCCACAAGTGGCCCAAAGCACTTTTGTACACTTTCCTGCCAATACCGCTGCTTACTGCCTTCCTCCAGTATGTCAGGAGAGACAAGGCGACAGTTCTCCTAGTGGCCCCCTGATGGCCCAGGAGATTCTGGTTTTTAAACCTCTGCCAGTTGCTGCAGGGCCAAACCTGAGAGATCCTGCTGTGCATGTATCTACTGAGCCAGGTGCAAGGCACCCTCTGGCACCCAGAACCGGATAGATACTAGTTGTGGGTCTGGCCCCTGAAAGGGATCATCTGTCTGCCTTAGAACTCCCAGACACAGTTGTCAGTACACTGCAGAACACTAGGGCCTTCTCCACAAGAGCATTGTACGCCTATAAGTGGAAGTATTTTCAAAATTGGTGCCTGACCCCAATTATTGCCCTATAGCAACTATTTTTAATTAGGCAGGTCGATCCCCCTCTACGTTGAAAGTGTACCTAGCAGTCATATCTGCATGCCATGTCCCCATTAACCCAGTGTCCTAGGCGCTCAATACTAGCGCCCCGTTTTCTGAAGGGTGCTCAACGGTTACATCCTCCTAAGAAGGACGTTCTCCCTGAATGGAGTCTAGGCCTGTTTGAACCTATGCATTCCATAGAGTTGAAGTTGAAGAGGTAAAGCGGGTCAGTCGCTACAGTCGCTGTCGGTGCACAGTTCCTGCTTGCGTATTTGGGATGATGGCACCAGAACTTTGCCTGTCACGGTGTACTGACCCTAGGAAAAGCTCCTTTTGAAGCAGCAACTGTTGCACTGGATTGTGGACAGTCTTGACTGCGTATGACAATGCTGGCTTGCCCCCACCTGGGCGGGTAGCTTCGCACTCTACCAGAGGGTTAGCTAAATCTTAGGCCCTCTTCAGAGGGGCCTTGCTGTCTGATATTTGTACTGTGGCTAGCTGGGCTATGTCACATGCTTTCTCCAGGTTCTATCGCCTTAATTTGATAGATCCTTTCTTGCCTTCATTAGGCACGATGGTCATTGAGGTTACACGCTCGCACCGCTAACCTTGGGTTATGCTGTTCTGATGCATCCCTCATATGCTGCATTTCCTTCTCCTTCACGACGGCTCTGGTATACTTTCACATAAGTAATATTTTGGTGGTCGTCTTCGAATTGAAAGGGAACTTAGGTTACTTACCGTAACCCTGGTTCCCTGAAAGAGAAAACACCCACCAACTATGAGGTTGCATCGGTCACCCTAACAGATTTGATGCAAAAAGAGAATGTGACTTCCGTTGGCTACTGTTTAACACTAGAACCGCCAAGATTTCGACATACAACTGCCGCACCTGCAAAATGTGCAGCTCCATTTTAAAATGGCTTCAATATGAAAATAAAAAACAATCCGATACAACTTAATATTTTTATTTATCATACATAACATTTTCAGAGCAGAAACTCTGTATTTACATTGAAAATTAAACTTTTTTTCTTATTTTTTTCAAAAAGAGCACATATACATAAACATGAAAAACTGTAATAAAACACTTTACCCAATAAACTTGTGTAAAGAAGTGTAGAAAGCTGTATGCACATATACAATTATAAAACATAAATAACTAGTTATAAAAATAGGATAAAACAAAAATATAACAACTTATGCAGCATGAAAGCGCTTTGAGTGAAACAGATTTCAAAGGCTCGCTCAGTCTTTTCAGAGTTCTATTACAGCTATCTCATTACAATCTACGCAGAAAATACTCTTTTCAACTGTACCAGTGCATTTGTCACAGACTGCCTTTTCATAACGGACGCAGACTTCAAAAGTTCTGTTCTTATTGCGTTTAGCAACCTGACATTGTGTGCCAGTGAGCTCAGCGCTGGCTGAAGATTTGGGCATTTGCCAGCCAGCTTCCGTGTCTCATCAAAATATTTCTGCCGTAGCTCCAGGACTAGCTGCAAAATGAAGTCCCTACGAGTGATTGTATTGCTGGTGCACTCCTTGTACAAAACCAAAGAATTCATGGCTGCCAGGTCTACAGGCCACCTGCGAGTACCACCTTTAACAGAATACAGCCGTGCCATTTGATACAGTATATCCAAACCATACTTTGTTGCATTGTAAAATGCAGCAGTCTCTGGCTTTCGTTTAGTATCAGTCCCGAATGATTTGTGCAGAGAGCTTAGAATAAGCACTTTTTTTTTTTTTTTTTAAACCACCTGTACACACTCAAGGTCGTTCTGCTTGAGGAGTGCAGGGGGGCTCGCACGGCTTGAGCTGCTGGTTGTAACTGTATTCAGAGGACAGGCAGACGAGAAAAAAGTAGCGTAGCTATATCACACTGTATTGTGATTCAATGTGTATATTTTGTGACAACTAATAATAATAATAATAATAATAATAATAATAATAATATATGATGTGTAGAATAACTTTATAATACGTTCTTTCACAATGACTTTGATTTTATTACAAAGCCCAGACTAAATTGTCGTCTGTATTGTATTGATTTCAATATGCCGCATAAACTGCGGGCGTGGCGGTTGAAGAAGCAAGTGCTTATAACTTTTTTTCATTTTTACAATTCAGCAGCTGAAACACTGTATGGGTATTTCATTCAAATGTTTAGTAACACTTAAGAACAGACATGCACGAGATATTCACATGTGCTGAGATACTTAAATTTCAATTGCAAAAGCGGTTCAAAAACCAGCTGTGGCGGTGCTAGTGTTAATCCCTTGGTAGGCGTGACCAAGGATACCGCCCCAGAAAGGGACCTATCGGCAGCTCTGATATAAACAGCTTAGTATATATCTACTAATAGGCAGGCATATCCCATAAGTAATGTTTTGGTGGTCATCTTCTCTTTCAGGGAACCAGGGTTACGGTAAGTTACCTAACATTATATTTTGATCTGTAGTGATCTGATGAATCCCCATATGTATCTACTGTAGGAGTGTTGCAGTATTTTAATTACTGTTATTTTATTTTAATTATGTTATTTAGGGGATCAGTAAATCACCAGCTAGTAATCCTGACAGTTGTATTTACTCCCCATCAACTTCCCTGAACCTGATCTTTCAAGGTTTCTTATGTATTTGTGTTGTGAAATTAATTTTACAAAAATAGTTGCAAACAGCTTAGGCACACTTTTGAAAGAACGAGGTTACGTCCATGTAATAAAAATAACAAATAATAATATATATAATAATAACTATAGACAGACACAAAAAATGTTTTGCAATATATATATATATATATATATATATATATATATATATATATATATATATATATATATATATTATACTTTAAAAACAGAGGTAAATTATGAAATGACAAGTTTGTAAAAGGTTCTTATGTAGACAAAAATATATTATGTAAGTAGTTATTCATACTTACTTACTGTACTTAAATTAGTTAAATCATAATCCTATACCTTAATAAAATGTAGCTTCTCGTTCCATATTGGGTCAAAGTATTTATCCAATGTATTTAAAAAAAAAAATAATTTAAAATAAAAATCAAGAACATTGGTACCATTTTGGCTTTCAAGTGTGCTGTATAAATTTAAACTTAGGCTCTATAAAGCAGCAGTCAGGTATGTCTGAGTAAGAACATGCATTGGTATAGCAGCTGTGGATTTCAACATATTTGGGAATTTTAATCCCAAACATTTGTGATGAAAGGTTTTATTAATTCTAACCAAATTCTATTTTAACTGCTCTGCATCTGGAGGGCTATCATCTTGTGAAAAAGGTGACATTGATTAATGATGTGTTATAGCCCTAAAGCAACAAAAAGAAATCTCAGCTACAACTGAAAGGACGCTCTTCTTATCTGCCCTTTTTTCTTTTTTTTTTTTTTTTTTTGGAGACTGTTTCCATGTGAACATCATTATTTTCCTGCATTCTAAAATAACATTTTACAAATTAGGAACTAACAAAGTGGAAGGAAAGATTAGTTGTGTGCGTAATGACACAAGAATGCACTTGACAAATTGACACCGAGAGAATTTCATTTATTTATTTAACAGTTTTATTATGTTTTAAATTACTTAACTAACTAATTCCAATTAATACTAGTCTTAACAATTGTGTTATTAATATTATTGTATAGTTCTTTCAATAGTGTTTTCTTATAGGCTGTGTGATAATATTATTTTTGAACATCTGGCTTATCTTGCATTACCATTACTGGTTATTGTCTCTTGCTCTAAATTACATATTGTGATAGTTTCCCCCTGTCAAACTAGGAACACAATATTAATTGAATGTACTATCAAAAACAGTTAAGTTTTGTGTGCATGCAGTGAATGTAAAAATATATGATAAAAATGACTGGTCCAATGTAATGATTTATGGACTGGATCTCCTGCCCATTGAGCAGCAGCCAAAAAAAGTAAAAACTCCTCTTTTTTTCTAGGAATATTAGAAACAGCTACTGTTGTTGTTGACTTTTTTCTAAAACTTCTGAATAGGCTCAGTTCACGTTGTACCAGCATGGGAGCTCGAATTAATAATATACTTATTCATCCAGTGATACTGAGTGAAACCATGGCTCGTCTGAGCATGATGGATTGAATTTCATAAAATTATTTTCAGGTGTATTAATGTATTTCTTAATGCTGAGCTCAGAGGTCCTGAATTCCTGCATAAAAAAAGGATGTATAGATTTTATTGTATTTTTAAAGGACTGGTTTTCATTTATTGATCATAATCTAGCTGGTTTCTTACATGCACTCTGATTTCAAAGACACAATCAAGCTGTCAGTGTGTAGAACAGTTACTGGCCTGTTTTCATGAAGAACTTTGTGTATGCTAGACTACTGTGTGTTTATTCTATACGCTGCACAGATCCCATACCATGTGCAGGATTATTTGAGTGTTATTTGATCATTGAAAAGTCAGAAACACTTTTCATTTTGTTTTCTTTTTTCTTTTTAGTTACAGCAAGCTGCTGAAGTGTCACAGCTAAGAGGTGCTAGAGTCATAACTGCTGAAGACATTTTATTTCTTATGCGAAAAGACAAGGTAAATTGCATGGTAGAAATATGTATACTTTTCCACTCGTGAGGTTACCTTTTTGCAAACATAAGAAAGGATGCAATTATGCAAAAGTGTACTCTTCTCCAATTCTATTTACTATGCTTTTCTGTACCGATTCTTTATTAGGTTTATGTTATAAATAATTATATTTTACTCAGTGTTACTACATAAATACTTATTGGCAGACAGCATGCTGGTTTCAGAAGTGAAGCATGAAAACATTTCCTCCATTTTTAATACAAGAGTTAAAAATGGCAATGTTTTCACTCAGCTCCGCTAGTGCACAGCATCATAATGTTTCTGCTTTATTAGTTAGAAACATACCTTCTTTTCCAGAAAAAATTGAAAAGACTGTTGAAATACATGGTTTTCCGAGATTACAAATCCAAAATCCTTAAAAGTATTGACGACGAGGAAGCCCTTGAAACAGGTAATTACAACCTATACACTATCAAGATCATTATCTTGCTGGTAAACTCACAAGAAAATGCATTTTGAACTTCTGGTGTCCAAGCATTTCAACATGTATTGTATGATTTTTTTGGGTGTTTTTTCAACTTGTAAATAGATACATTAAACAGAATACAGTATGTTAAATAATGCATTCTGTAGAAAAGCTTTGTGGCTTACACTTTTTCAGTTTGAAGAAAAGTTGCTTCCAATAGTGACTCAAATTTCTGTATTTTGTATTCAAGGTATGTACTGTATTCAATATCAGTATTTTGTCTTTACTTCTTAATTCACCTTTGATTCCAGCAGCACCAATGTGAGTCTTTGTAAAAACCACATTAAAAATCACTGGTAAAATTATTTGAAATTTAACTTTCATATATAGATATATATATATATATATATATTATATATATACTATATATGATATCTATATATATATATACAAATTGTGTTTGAAACAAACTAAACCACACAAAAAAAGATGTTTTTTTCTACTTATCTCATAAAAGGTATATCATGTAGATAGTATAGTAATTGAATATATATTGTAAAAACCAGTATGGTAAGCCAATATGAATGAATAAATGATTATTGAATAAGTGATTGACCAGTATTATTGTTATTATTTTTAATAAGTATTAGTTTTAGTATTGTTGTTGTTTATTATTTATTTTAGTTGTATATTTGTGTGAATTGTAAGTGTTCCTGATTTCCTGCAAATGTCTGTAAAATAATTTGGTGGATATGTAGTGCTACACAGTGAGACTGAAGAATTTCATTTCTAGTAAAGGTTGATCTTTTTGTACTGTAGAACATTCATATACACTTAAAATCTTAAAGAAAAAAAAAACTTTTCACAACAGAATGCTTGACACTACAGTTTGTTTCAAGTACTTCAGTGTCATATCTGGCACATTTCTGATGAAGTTTGAATATTCTGAAGCTCTAACTTAAGTCGCAGACTCGATTCACGTGGGATCTTGGCTCATGGAAAAAACTAGGCGAAACCAGGGTCTTTTAAAATCATTAACATGACTTATTTTATATGAATGGGAAATTGAGCTTTCAACTCAAAGATTTTTATTCATTCTACCTTTTTTTTTTAATAATCAAACAATTTTTTCTCAATACATTAAAAAAAACAATGTCAAATGTTTTAGAAATATTGGGTGAAGTCTTTACACCAAAAATGAAGACCCAGGATTAAAACAACTTTCCAAAATATAGCTCGTCATATTTACCATGAGTAGTTTTAACCAGAGAAGGAAACATCATCTGTCCTAAGCATTCACATAAACATAGGCAAGAGGGGAATATATTTTTCTTTACATTAAAATACTCATTTAGATGTTATTCTCAAGTAATTTGAGCAATGCAATTATCATTTTAAAGGCAGCATTTGGAAGGAAACATCTAAGTAGTATCATTGTATGTTATATAGTTGTACTGCAAAACATTCAGTATATTGCTTAAATTAGGCCTGAAATCAGATACTGAGCATCTAAACTTGTCCTTAGTTCATTATTTTAAAGCTTAGCAATGTTATCTTAAAATTACTTAAAACAAACAACAAATTGCTTAGCTTGATTGTGATAGTTAAGTCTTTATCGTCCTGTTCATGATGTTTAACCCTTGCTCAAAAATAAACTTTGAATTGTGTTCACTTTGGGTTCTCTATGTATCAAAATTAAACACTTTTAACTGGAGTACCAATAGTTTACTTTAGATGGACTAAGATACGGATTTACATTTTATTTCCGGTCAATTTACAGTGTGAACGTGCATTTGATCTTCCTGGAATCATACCCGCTAATTCTAAATACAAAATCGGTTATGTTGGTTTTTCTGTTATCTGTTTGAGGTTTTGTTGAAACTTAAATTAAAATTAACACTTGAAAGCTGATAGAAGCTCATTTGATAAAAGTGCAGGGGTCAGGTGTAAACACACAGCTGTGCAGCAGATGTGTAGAAACTGTCTCTAGCTGTTTTTCCTTCCCCTTTTCTCCCACATGTAGACAAATTCATCAGCAGCAGTGTAAACAAACGGCAGAAGCTGGCTCACAGTTTCCTCGGCTCCATTGATCAAACAGGAGATTTCCTGGCCCTGTTTGATGATGATGACGTTGATGAAGTCAAGCAGGAGAGACTGGAGGTGGGTGGCAGTCAACATGCTGACCTGTTTGAAATCATATACTTTAAAAGAAAAACAAAACGCTTTTAAGGTCAGCTTTTGTTAAAAAGTGGACACTGCTTAAAACCTCCAAAAATTATAATCTCAGCTGGCATTTTGTGGTTATGCGGTTAAGTGAGAGATTTGCACTTTCCTGTACAACTTCAGAGGTGAGCAAACTCATTTTAGAAGGGCTGTTTATGGTAACCATAATTTTTGGCTAAAGCTGTGCTCCAATGCATTCCAATTTTCGTCATTCTTGTAATGAGTTTGTTGTATTACACGCCCCTATGTATGACACACACCGTTTCCTCTGCCTGAGTACCAGTTCTTAACACTGCATTCCTTTGCATACTTCACATAGCAACAAGCAGTGTACAGTAGGCTATTAACGCTACCTTAGTGCAAGAAAAAGGAGATGAAGATCAAACTCGAACACTATGTGGCACTTCAGATATTTAGATTTTGTTAAACTAAATATGTTTGAAAAATATTTAGTTTAAAATAAACTCCCCTTTGAAATTAATAGTAGAGCTACATTTTTAAGTTTTAATGTGATCCCTCCATCAGTCACCTCTCTCTCTCTGATAATTTTTTTTCAATTTAGTATTTAATGAAAAATACTAATCTAGTTAAATTCAGCTTTATACTGGCCATTTAGGTATTGCATTTGAAACCAATTAAAATATCACCAATATATTTGTAAAGTGCTAATACATTGCTATAGTACTAGTAGTATTTGATATGTTGCCAAATTCAAAACACAAGTTCATTGAATTTAACAATTAGAGTTTAATGATCGTACTTTTCATATTGCATAGCTGTTCGCAAATATTTTTTTCTAAAACTGCTTGTAAAAAAAACATTAAATAAAAATAATTATTTCACTGCATTTTAAGATCAGCCAATGTATTGGACTTTACATTAAGATGAAATCAAAACTCTGTATCTCAACTGGTTGTAATTATTTCATATAAAACGCATCATATTTTAATAACTGTATTAGACTTTCTTAAATAGACCTATGACATTATTGTTTTTAGTAAATGTCACAAGAATCAGTCACATTTAAACGGCTAGTCAAACTTTAAAAAAAATCCAATACACTTTCATTTAATGTGAAATGTAGTTTTATATGTTTTTTGTATATATATATATATATATATATATATATATATATATATATATATATATATATATATATATATGGCACACCAATTATTACGGATAACACTATGTAGATTCCAACATTTCAAACCTTAACACTACATCAAGCATTTTCTTTTTTGGTACTGTAATCAGAGCGGGAATGCAATTTCCTATCTTTAATGTATATTACCACGTCATCATTATTGTACTATAAAAGTCAGTGTAACAAGAAAAACAGCAGACGACTAGGCTCCAAGTTCAGTCACATCCAGATTTATTTTGGGAGAACTAAACACACCCAAAAAATATAGAACTGCCATTAGTCGTCTTACGTCCCACAATCCACTGATACAAATACATTTCTTTGGTTAAATTCAGTAAGTGTTTTTCTTTTCTTTTCCTTCCTAAAAATGGTTAGTATGATTCACTACTAAATACCTATTAGTACTGTTCTATTGTTAGTTTTTTATTATGATAACATTTAACACATCTACAAATCTTACATACTTTTGTTATACTATGCATTTTATTTGCAGCTACTTTAGTGCTGTATACAAATTATACAGCATGACATATTTTAGTTGATGCATTTTAATTGAGCATTATCTTCGTAAACCACATTTCCTAGCATTAGTGCTTTGGTGCACATGACTTCAGTTGTAATGTGGCACTAATGTATTTGCAAAAAATATATTTGTTTATTCTATGTCATTGGTTGCAGTAGTTCTTATAGGTCTCATTGATTAAATACTGTGTTCCACTACCAGCAGCTTGCACGTGCTTTTCAATAAGCCTGTATATTTCAGTATTATTAGTTTTAGCGGCGCCTCCTGCTGCTTTAATCTCAGCTGTGCTCTGGCAACATTCACACGGACATGGAACTATGAGTGCCTTAACTCCCGTGTGTTGTGAGGTCTGGAGGCTGGACCTCAGGCTTTCAGTGGTGTTTGGATGCTTTCCAAAAATGAGCCACATGACATCTGGTGTAAAACAAATATATTAAAGGATGACCTTTCCAACTGTTCACAACAAATTAATCAGAGCACAATCGAAATGCTAGAAATGAATACAGTATTAATAATAATCGCTATGATTTGCACAATCAATAAACATGGAGTCCACTCAGTTCAGTAACTCTGTCTCTCCCACACACACAATAAATATATCTGGGTGGAGCCAGCATCACCTATCCTTAAAGGTACAGGAATTATTACTGTATGTTGCATGTTCACAGGAAATGTACCAAATTTTAAAAACTAATGATAGATAATATGCTTCGATGCATTCCGCACACCCCTCTTCAACATCCTCAATGTTATGCAAATTGGTGCGCGTTATAGTTGGAAAACTATGGTAGTTGTGGGGGGGGGGGGGGGGGGGGGGGGGGGGGGGGGGGGGGGGGGGGGGGGGGGGGGGGTGTGTTAACCCCAGGTGCACTTTATACTTGAATTCCAAACTCACCACGGCTACTCCAAAATAACAACCTTAGACGCAGGAACCCCTCAGGCAGAAAATAAAAATTCTAACTTTTATATAGTACAGTAGGTTACTGCCAATGCTATTAAAAAATAAATAAATAAATAAATAAATCTCCATTTTCTTATATCATTAAACTTATGTACCCCATCTGTAGCAAAGAACATATTTCCTCACCTGGTTAAATAAAGACATTTATTAATTAATTAAAAATCCCCAGTCATTTGCTTAAGGATCATTTCAGTTCAACACCCACTCTCTTTGGATTTTTAAAGTTATAGCTGCGCTAATGAACAGGAGCATTCCCAGATATTGCCCTGAAATGAAGAGAACCTTAAGGTTCATTTTCAGCTGACATGTCTGTTACTTCTTCTCTTAAGAATACTGAACTAAAATACGTGTTTTGCAGTGTCAGCAGTCTTTAGTCAAATCAGGCTTTCTGTTTCTATGCAGTTATTTCAGCTTTGCACCACAGTAACCCACATCCATAGGTATAAGCAGTTGTAATAAAGCAGTGGGCGAAGGAAAGGAAAAAAAAACATTTTTATATTTTCCAGATATTTATTTTCCTTTTTACAGAGGCTTAGAAAAAGAAAAGAAAATGGTTGTCTTTCATTTGGAAAATGCCAATTAAAACTCATAACCTTCCAGGCAAAAGTTGTAATTATATGTCTTGCAATAGAATATTTTACATGCCAGAAAGGGGGGAAAAAATATATAATGAAACATAGAAACATGAGTCGTTTCATGTCCCCTTTCAATTAAAATAAAGCTCTAGTCATCTTGGAAGTAGCTGAGTGGCTGCGGTTTTCGGAGTTTTTTTTTTTTTTTAATTTAGTATTCTAATGGATATGTTTAAGCTATCAGAACAATATTAGGGAATGAAGTACCATATTCTCCAGGGACTCGCACTTTGTTTAGAGAGCAGGGCACTAAAATATTAATCAATTCAGAATGTCACATTTCCTGTGAAGTAACTTGGTGTACTTTTAATTTCAGTTTTCTTTCGGATTTATCTATTGCTGTCACTCATTATTTTTTTCTTTCTTTCTTTCTTTATTTTTGTTAATACCGGATCAAGTAAGCATTTGCTGGCATCTACCAAAAAAAATAAATAATAAACAAACAGTAATTTTATTACTAAATTTAGTAATTTCCCCCAACATATGGGATAATGTTAAAAAGAAAGAATGGCTCACAGATACAATTTAAAAAAATAAAGCCATGCATGTAGAGTAGGTCATAGAAAGTAGTCATTAATAGTCTCTTTTTTTTGTATTATTTAGGATCATACAACACAAGGATGAGTTTGCTTTGTCAGCAGCCTGGACTGTATTTCTTTAGGCAAGCTATCAATCATCTCTAGGGCTCTGTCAGATCTCCTTGCCAACTATTATTTTCTCTAACTTACTCCACCACTATCAGATGGTATTGTTTAAAAGTGTCTTTGTCAACTTGTGTGGGATCTGTATTATTTCTCCATAATGCCGTGATAGCAGAGAGACTCTTCAGGGTGCTAGTCTGAGATTTTTTGGGAAATACACAGTCTGCACTTTCCTACAAAAACAGCACTTCTGTGGCAAGAAGTTTACTTTTTTTAATCACTGGATCAAGTAGCTAAATTGGAACCGATTGTTCAATTTACCCCTGGAGCTAACTTCATAAAACTCAAGCTGTGGGCATCGCTTGCTAAGCAGAAATAAGTACATCACAGGGGTTGAAACACCTTTTAAAAGCAGCGACATGACAAGTGAATATGTGCAGCAATGTGACAAAATTAAATAGACCCTATAGTTTTGACAAGAACCTGTCACGCCCCAGGTAACATGACCAGTGATAATAGGTGACACTGGAGCGATGCAAAGAAAATAAATATCATCCAAGCAGGTGTTCTACCAGGAAACAATAGAATCTAAAGTAAAGTGTAATAATAAAATAAATCTAATAATTTATAATTGTATATCAAATACTCTGAGCTGTATGACAAAAGCCATTGAAATTAGAAGGGTTTTTTTTTTTTTTTTGGTAGCCTTGTCATTGACTTAGGAAGAAATCAGGGAATACATTTCCAAAGAACTGGATATACTGTACAGTAATTGGGGTGTGAGATTTGCAGATACTAAGTCAAATATATGTTGAGCTATTCACTCAATGTTTTTCCTTCTTTATGCAAGTCAAGGTTGTTATAATAGCAGAAAACACTTATGGAGGCTTTTAGTAAATTGTTGATGCTCATAATGCATCACAGTAGAAAAATGCAACATGTCTAAGACTTTTGCACAGCTGTATATGTGTGTGGATATTTCAGTTTTTTATTTTTCTTAAAAATATTTCCCAACATGTCAACTGGTCAAAATAACAAAAAAGATGCAGTGTTGTCAGACCTCGAATAATGCAAAGAAAATAAGTTCAGATTCATTTTTAAACAACACAATACTACTGTTTTAATTTAGGAAGAAATCAATATTTGGTGGAATAATCCTGATTTTCAAGCACAGCTTTCATGCGTCTTGGCATGCTCTCCACCAGTCTTTCACATTGATGTTGGGTGACTTTATGCCACTCCTGGCACAAAAATTCAAGCAGCTTGGCTTTGTTTGATGGCTTGTGACCATCCATCTTCCTCTTGATCACATTCTAGAGGTTTTCAGTGGGGTTCAGGTCTGGAGATTGGGCTGGCCATGACAGGGTCTTGATCTGGTGCCTCCATCCACACCTTGATTGACCTGGCTGTGTGGCATGGAAAATTGTCCTGCTGGAAAAACTAGTCCTCAGAGTTGGGGAACATTGTCAGAGCAGAAGGAAGCAAGTTTTCTTCCAGGACAACCTTGTTCTTGGCTTGATTCATGCCAAAGCTGCCCGATTCCAGCCTTGCTGAAGCACCCCCAGATCATCACAGATCCTCCACCACATTTCGCAGTGGATGTGAGACACTGTGGCTTGTAGGCCTCTCCAGGTCTCCGTCTAACCATCAGATGACCAGGTGTTGGGCAAAGCTGAAAACTGGACTCATCTGGGGGTGCTTCAGCAAGGTTGGAATCGGGCAGATTTGTCTTTGTGAAGGGCGTATGAATCAAGCCAAGTACAAGGTTGTCCTGGAAGAAAACTTGCTTCCTTCTGCTCTGACAGTGTTCCCCAACTCTGAGGATTGGTTTTTCCAGCAGGACAATGCTCCATGCCACACAGCCAGGTCAATCAAGGTGTGGATGGAGGACCACCCGATCAAGACCCTGTCATGGCCAGCCCAATCTCCAGACCTGAACCCCATTGAAAACCTCTGGAATGTGATCAAGAGGAAAATGGATGGTCACAAGCCATCAAACAAAGCCGAGCTGCTTGAATTTTTGTGCCAGGAGTGGCATAAAGTCACCCAACATCAATGTGAAAGACTGGTGGAGAGCATGCCAAGACGCATGAAAGCTGTGCTTGAAAATCAGGGTTATTCCACCAAATATTGATTTCTGAACTCTTCCTAAGTTAAAACATTAGTATTGTGTTGTTTAAAAATGAATCTGAACTTATTTTCTTTGCATTATTCGAGGTCTGACAACACTGCATCTTTTTTGTTATTTTGACCAGTTGTCATTTTCTGCAAATGCTCTAAATGACAATATTTTTATTTGGAATTTGGGAGAAATTATGTCAGTAGTTTATAGAATAAAACAAAAATGTTCATTTTACACAAACACATACCTATAAATAGTAAAACCAGAGAAACTGATAATTTTGCAGTGGTCTCTCAATTTTTTCCAGAGCTGTACGTATATATTATATATGTATATATTTTTTCCCTCTCTCTCTATATACAGTGGCCTTTGTCATCATTTAGAGCCGAAAATCGTTCAGTGTTCTGCTGTTTCCTTGATATCTTTTCTCAGCAACAACATGTCTTTAATTATTTTACTGTTATTATAACAATGTTTACCGATTATGCTGGTCATACAAGTTCTCTCATGTACATCAATCACAATCAAACATGCAAATTATAAATCAAAGGAAAAAATATAGCATAATCTAAAATCAAGTACACTTATAGACATTTTGTATTTCTTTATTATTTTTAATATTTTCCAGAATAACCACCATGTATTGTAAACAGGTGACTATTGGGGAGATTGCCTTGATTTTTTTTTCTTTATGCATTTCTCTTATATTCACAAATATAAATACAATGTTGAGCGCAGCTGTTTCATTTAAAAGCAGCTGTGTCATAGAGTACTTTATCTGATGGGTTGTACATAAAGAAGAAATGCTGGTACTGAAAACAAAGTACAATGAATATGACCGATACCATCCTGTTGTTTTACCTTATGATTACCTGTTGTGTAAACTGCAGTGTAGTAGTTTGGAAGCTCTACTAGACATAATATGTTATGTCTAGTGGAAATGTGAAATGGAAGATGTGAAATCTAGTGGAAGATGTGAAATTTAAACAGTTACAATAACAGTGATGCTTGTTTCACGTTTCAAAATTGAGTTTAGTTATCTGGGTTTCCATGACAGCTGGCAAACAAGTAATTGGTGTATGTACATTTTTAAAGGTTTGGAAATAAGGACACACTTTCCCAGACATCCTGATTGTACTGCAGTACTGTAACATTAGTTAATTGCTTTGATTAAAATTTGTCATTATCCAACATTTGTTTATTCAATTAAGGATCCAGAGACTGTAATGGTCTTTTTTGTTCCTTCGGTCTTTTTATAAACGGGTGCAATCAGACTTCATCCTGTGAAGTGGTTTTGGTACCATTTTTTGCCCCGAGTTTTAACGCCTGCGTCACTGCCACATGTCGGAAATAATAATATATCATTTCCATGCACTGCAACATCGAAATTATATTTCCAATAAAACACATTCTGTACCCTTCAGAATTACATATTTCAGCTGACAGATCTTTCCATTGTGAATGTTGTGTACAAGCAAAACACAAAAAACTATTAAACACAGATACATACAAATATGTTTAAAATTAATTTTGAGAGGTTTTGCATACCTGGAAATATAGCAATTATGTATCATGTTTGATGTGCTGTCACCCAGTACTGAACACACATTTTCCGGACTGTATTTGTTATACTATACTTTACAAAAAATGTGTTGGCCTTAAATTAAAAGAGGGTTTTTTTTTTTTTTGAATACATAAAAATGAAAAACATTAAGAAGAAATTAAGAAACTTGATTAATAAGAAATAAACAAACTAGTGTGACAAGTTTTTTACTGAGTAACAATGTAGCTTGGGAAAGTTACTTGTGTTCTAAAAACTTTAACAGTGTGAAGGCTGGAGGTATTTACTGGAATCTGTAAGAAACCGCTACTTAAACCAGTACTCTGACTTGCATCCTGTGTTTGCGTATGTTTCTATCAGCTGACTGTAGTTAAATTATAGCTTGGTTCAGGCCAACTGAAAGTGTCAGCAAAGTCTTTACTCTGCACTTACTGTGCATTAGTGAGGGCTTACACACCTCATGAAATTATGGAACGAGTTACTGTTGTAACTCCCCGCGATGTAGCAAGTAAAACTGTGCTTCTAACACATTTCAAAACTAAGAGCTGTAAAAACCAAGTTTTAAAGTCCCGGAAAAGTTAGTCATAAACCTTAAGCGGGCTTTATGACCTGTATTAAAATACATCTAGTAAATGTACAGCATGTTGTAATTTTACTGAGGAATCAGTGGTCCGAGACAGGAAATGTTTCAATACAGGTGCCAGCCCAAAACTTAACACTTGCAGTAATAAATTCAAGCAGGAGTTTAAAGAGAAGGGGTTGGCGAGTTATATATAAGAGTCTGTAGCCTGCATGGAATCTTGGTAAGGGATGGTCTCCTCGGAAAGCAGGCAAACAAAAGTAAGGAAAGTTACATCTGTCTGTTTAACATATTCACTGAATCTGTCCCACTCGGATGCATGTGCATGTAATTCAATAGGTGTATACATAGAGTACTGGAGAACTATTTAAAAAATGTGTCTCTTACTTATGGTGATGGATATTATTCTCAAAGAAGGCAAATTAGATTTTTATTAGCAGACCCTTTATTCACTCACACAAGGTAAAGCAATGCCATCCAAAATCTGTAACACTAATTTGACCTGCATTAAAGTATGCACACAAAATAAGCTTTTTACCTCTGCTTATTTTAAACAAAAATTGACATTATTAAAAAAATAATAATAATTAATAGGTAAGTTAACCCCATGAGTGTAGCAAGTGGTGTTTTATTTGACTGTAACGTGCCCGAGAATTTAACAAAAACCCTTTGAGTTGTAAATTCGATGTTTGGGGAACTTTGATTCTGGTATTTCCACGTATGCACCTGATTAAAGCACAGATTGTCTGTCTGCACGGTAACAGATGGCTGCTACTGTCCATACACAGTATGCACATTTCATTCATTGGTCAGGTGCATATGAAAGTTATGTAAAACAAATGGAGTGGTTGCCTTTCAGCAGTATGTTCGAGATGCTTTATGCTGAAGAAAAAAAGTAGTCCCCGATTAATTATAAATACTTTAAAATGTTTGTTAAAGAAAATACATGTGTATAACATGCAACGGTATGAATAGGTCAGTTTTTCGTTATTTAATATTGTATATCATTTTTCTCACAATTAGCTTTCTTTTTATCCAGAGAGCTGAAAAACAGACTAGAATGATGGATTGTGCACAATATACTGAATTTTGTGAAAGTCGACAGCTCAGCTTTTGTAAGTATTTAAAAGGATATATCTGTCATTGATCAATAAATATTCTGGGTGGTTAAAGGGCAGGTTGTTGTTGAAATTTTTGACATTCTTGACATTCATAAGACCAGTCAGACACAGATGAAATGCATTGGCTCCTACCACCATTTACAATGGAATACTGTGACTTTATGAATTTAAGCATCTATGGCTTTATTATAATTATTTTTGGTAACTTTTTACATTGTGTCTTGAAATACTTTTTAGTTACATAGTAATTACTTGGTTACTTACAATGTACTTATTGTGTAAACAGTTTTGCACAACATATTTAAGTACACAATTGTATCAGAAAAGGGGGTTTTTTTTTTTTTTTATTTGTTTTGGTTTTTTGTCTTTAAACAGTTTTGCACAACATATTTAAGTACACAATTGTATCAGAAAAGGGTGGGGTTTAGGATGAGAGTTGTATTTTGCAAAAAATGTGCATGTTAAGTACATTGTAATTACACATGTACACATGTATTTAAATACACGGTAATTATAGACACAATGTAAAGTGTTACCTAATTGTCTTTCCTTACAGTAAAAAATATCATGTTTTTATTATCTTTAGAAGTAGGGATAAGTACTATAGAAGGATTTGGGTTTAAGTATGTGGGAAATATTAAGTGGCCACCACTCAAACTGCCGAAAATAGAAGTCATAATACTTTATTCCCCACATGTCAACTGACTCAACAAACATGACAATGCTAGGATCCATTTTTAGCCGTGAAAGAGGAGTTTTACATAAAAGGCACTTGTATAGAGCCTCTATACGCCCCTGCTGCCTTACCCATTCAGTAATCACCAGTGCTGGGTGGCACACAGCATTCCAACACTAATAACATGCTGACAGAATGAAAGCTTTACCGGCACACAAACCTACTTACTGGAAGTGTTTGTAGCCCGTGACAATAACAGACTATAAATTAACAGGCTTGGTCCTGCAGCAAAACATCTTTCCAGATGCTTCGAAGTGATGACTAAGAATCAGGGTCAAAGATTTGAGATTAGAGAGGCCATTAAAAACATTACAAGTAAGCGCATGATCACCAAACAAAAGGCTGTAAGTGAAATGAGCACCAAAAATACAGTGAAATGGATGACGATTTTAGTATTTTCTAACAGTGCAATCACATGGCTGTTAAAAACAGCCCTTATTGTTCTTTAAATGTCAGTGGATATATCAAAACATGTTTTCAGCACATCCATTTCAATTTTGCTTCACTAACAAAATTAGGATCAGTCTTAATATTTAATGGTATCAGTATCTGTCATTATAATGTAATGTGCATGATGACATTATTATACAGTAATTGTTTTACTATTCAGTGTTTGAAACTATATGAACACAATTGAGATATTTTATTTAACTTAAAGAAACTACAAAATGATGCAAAAGTCTACCAGAAGCCATAATAGTAGTACAGTATTTCATATTAGATTTCAAAATGTCACATTTTTCAGTTTTTCATTAAGTATATGGAAAACTACAAAGCGGTATCTAATTCAATGTGTTAACATAACATTACTCAGCAGGTTTCATTTGACTTTATAAGGGAAAATTAGTTAATTCTATTGGGTGATGCAAAACATTTGGCCATATCTGTAGTCTACATTGCAGAATGTAACTGACAGCTCTCTATATTCTCAATATGTGAGGGATAGATGTATATACTGATACTGGTTTGAGTTGCAAATAGTTAAGGACTTGAACCTTGGCCTCTTTCTCTACGTTCATGTGCTCCGTCACTGAGCTGTTGGGGCCTCCTCTGCTTATTCTGTTACAAGTTCCAGTTAACAGTGGTTTACCTACTGTATGTACTGTGCATTTGTGTTAAGCAGTTGGTTTATATTGCTGCTTTGTCCTGGATTCTAAACTGGAAAGAAGTGTGCCAACTTTGTGTTTGCTTGACACCTTTTTTTTTTTTTTTAATAGACAGTTCTCTGCCCATTATTCAGAATTGTTACAACTAAACAAATTAATACTGTGTATGTTCTTTTTTTGTCAGCCAAAAAAGCATCCAAATTTAGGGAATGGTTGGACTGCAGCAGTTTGGAAGTGAAGCCAAATGCTGTTGCCATAGAAATCCTGTCCTACTTGGCATATGAGACAGTGGCACAGGTACTTTATCACCAAAGTATTCACTGCTGTGACATGCTCTTAATTGTACTGATACAACAATTATGTTTACAAAAACGGTTCTTTTACACGGCTGTTCCCACATTTACTTTTTTTTTTTTTAATTGAGCTTAATTTGATTTCTCTGCAATGTTATTACAGCTTTGCAACTTAGATCACTACTGTCTTCCCTCATAATTTGCAAGCTACAGATTTGTGATTCTTTGCTTTTGTTTGATAGATTTCTTAGTGCAGCATTATTGCAATGATTAGTATCTTAACATTTTTGTATTGACATTGTAACCTCATTTTTTAGGTGTCAATAATACTTTTTATGCATGTTTGTAGTTGGTTGACCTGGCTCTTTTGGTGAAACAAGACATGACAGCTAAAGCTGGAGACCCATTCAGCCACGCAGTGTCAGCAGCTTACATACAGTACCATAGTGCTACAGCTGAGGTAATGTCTTCTGCAGCTATTGTGTTAAATTAAAGGGTAAAACAGTGATGTATAATGTTAATAAACTGTTGTAAGGTAGAAATGCAGTCAAATGAATGTTAATTTTTAATAATAATAATAGTAATACAGGATAGACCTCCTTGTCTAATCATTTTTTATACTATAGTTTAATTTATTTGAGGTGGTTTTGTCATCACACTTTGACCAAAAAAGTGATATAACATAGCAGTATTATTCCTGTGAACAAATACACCTGTTTGTTTGTTTGTTTGTTTTTTTTTTTTTTTTTGGGGGGGGGGGGGGGGTTTTTGAATCCTCAATTAAGTTATTTAAATAAGTTTGGTGTGAGGAGATATTAAAACATTTACAATGTTTATTTTTTAATTTGCCGTTGTAGACAGTGCTACGTTTAGGCAGAAAACTCTGCAATGATCTTTAAGTGCATTATCTTGTATTGCTTAATTAATCCTGATTAGGTCCCACATACAGTAACGGGAATATTCGGATTTTCAAACAAGAATGCAGCTAATGTTATATTTTTAGGCTGACGTGAAAACACAATTGTATTTTTCTTCTGGTAACATTTTTTTTATAGGTAAGCAAAATTAGATATTACACTGAATCTACAGCTGTTATAATATAATTGATACTTCTTATACTGACACTACTGTGATGTTTTTCATGTCGACTAGTCAGTTACCTGCAAGCAGATCGGTTTGAAAAAGATTCTAAATAAATTTTGCAATAATACATTTTTAGAAAATGTAATTAAAATCGTTGTAGAAGTAGGTTACTGCCTAGAATCTTCAATTCTATATTCATGGCATAAAACTGATTTTCACACCCTGGTAAAAATACATATTCACACCTATATATTAAAAAGATGTTAAATTCACCTGAAAAGTCAAATAATAATATGTTTTATATAGTAGTTGATGTACTGTAGCACCATCATTGAGGTTTATTTGTGGTTTAATGGCTCTTTACTTTCCTGCCAGTGATAGATATGATTATCCACATTAAATTGATTTGGCAGCCATGCATGACACTCATAGTGGCTATAAAAATTAAATATAACAAACAACTATTTTTTTTAAGTAACACACCACCAAACTTGTAATGACCTGATGCTGGTGCTGAACTGGATATATATCCAAATGAAACTGTTCCTGTCATTAAAATATCCCCTTTTTAGAGACTTTATTAAACCTGCTGAAATGTTCTTATGAGTTGTTTTGATTGTACTGTTTTTATAATAATATTGTTGATAAATTGTTGATATATATAACTATATATATATATATCTATAATATATATAATATATATATATTATATAATATATATATATATAATTTTTAAATTTTAGATGTAATAAACTCTATTATACAAATAACATCTGTTCTTTGTCATTGTGTTTTATATACAAATGATCCTAGATGTGATTACTGTAGGTCCAAAATAACACACATATTTGGGATTATTTTTTTTTTTTATTTTTTTTTTACAATAATTTATACAGAAAATACAATTTGAGTGAAAGAGAGTATATATAGGGTATTTATTCTTTGCATTGCAGTCAGGGTGGTTCAGATCAGGTCGCCCGGTCGTTAAATGCGACCTTCGATTTTAATGTGGCCAGTAGATTTTACCATAAAGTCGCCACATTGGCGACTAAGCATTCACAGTATATACAACAGAACTTCGGTTCTGTAATGAAGGCTTACTGCTTAACTGTTAGAAATTTTGTGGATCCAACCCCCTGTTCTTGTTTCCATAGTAACGTGTACTAGCCAGTCAAGTTAGGGGAGAACAGTGGAAATTGTCATTCCAAATTAATTCTGTGTTGTTGATCCTCCTCACCCCAACAACAAGAAGGGGCAAAATAAGGGTTGAGCTGTCTGTGCTGCCTTACAGCTTTAAAATAACTACACAGCTTTAAAAAAAAAAATAAAAAAGATCTGTGTTACATGAGTGCTACAGTTTTACAGACCATTGAGTTTCCCTGACTTGATCGGTTCATTTGCTTAGATGGTGTGTGAAATACAATTTGTTGTATGTAGTTCCTTGGCATTTTATGCACAGAATATAGTTCCCTTGAATTTTATGGAGTTAGTTCCCTGGCACCTTGATTGTATATCGTTCCCTTCCCACAATTTAAAGATAATAAATTAAAAAAAAAAAAACACCCATTGCATGAAAACAAAGCAATGTGTGCAAAATATACATCCCCTCATATTGTTCCTGTTTGAAAATGTTGGCCACCATAAAGGTTCACGTGCCACTGTGCGTGTTGAAAGCTAATGGCCACCAGCATACAAACGGGTTTGTCCCACCCTGATTGCAGTACATTTTAAGCATCCCACATAAGAAGTATGAAATAGCACAAACACATATTTCATGCAGCTAATTTTCTAGTAGCCGCTGAGAATATAACAAATGTCAGCTTGGTATGTGCAGTAGTAAACCACAGTTTTTCTTATATATAGCTGATTTCTCTAACATGTTCCTTGTGTGCTGACATTGCATGATTTTCATCATATGTTTAATTTAAATAGAGTCTGCTAGATTGGAACAAATTTCAATAGTGGTTGCTTCTTTTGTGGACTGTCTTTAACACTGTAGTTTTTGTTTCAAAATGTATTTAAAAAGTAAAAAAATAAAAAACCAAACATATAAATCATTTTTAAACCTACATAATTTTTAGGCACATCTTCATGGGCTGTCAGTAGCTGTAAAGACCAACCCAGATTCACCTGAAAACACCCCTCCATCTACACCAACCACCCCAGCCTCTGGGCAGCAGAGCCAAGGAAAGTCTCACTCAAATACCCTTGGGAATGGTGGATTGGGACACAATTCCATCAGCAAGGCCAAACAAAGGAAAAGAAAGAAGGTCTGTGCATGTCATTTTAATTCACTTTGTACATGCATTAAGGTGAAAGTAGAAGAGAGATGTATCAAAATGTGAGTCATCAAAGATTCAAGACAAGCTAGTTACTAGGTACAAAGTACCATGCACAATATCAGTTTGTTTGTATCATTATGTATGTTTAATTGGGTTTCACTGACCTACAGTAAAAGATCAGGTTTTTGTTTACAGCGATTTAAAGCAGATTCACACCTCCCTCCTGTAGTTTTATATTCTTCTTCATTTTCATCGTTGTCATCAAGTTATTTGTAGGATTAGATTGGAGAAACTAGTAATAATCGAAAACAAGATCTCAAGGAAAGAGATTCTGATAGTTAGTTCTTTATGGACAACATATGGAAAACTGTAGCTGAATGTTGTGGGGGGTTTTTTCTTGCACATAATACTTTACTGCTTACAAATGTAGAAATGCACATTTCTGATATTTGCTTTTTACGCATTTTCAGTAAAGATGAAGTTCAACTTTGAGTCAGGGTGCCCCTCTAAATGGATGTGGATCTGTGGCTGCTGTTATAAATCATTTTTAATAAGGAAATTGGACCACTTTTAAAAAAAGGATAATTGACTTCCATTTTTCTTTTTTAAAGTCTGTGTTTTAATATTGAGATCTACACAACATCCGGTTTCAGGATCTCAGCCAATACATTTCTCTGCTGCATTTTATGAATTAACTTGAAGCAGGAGTGAAACGTTGCGATTCAATGATAGCTCAACAGGTTGCATAGGTTGAAGAAGGATTAATCAATTTTAGTAATCTTTATCAACCAAAATGAGATGTTCAGTATGCCTCATAATAGTTGTGTGATTGTGAATTAATGTCTGTGCCTTTTGTTTTATAGTTGGAGTTTAATTGTGTTATAAGATTTATGCGCTGCATTTACAGAGGTTTCAGTTTTCTAATTGTGTGTACTGTAGGTCTGTTGTGCAGAGCCATGCAGAAAGCAGTGTTTTTGATTTAGTAACAATTGATGTGTTTTTCTGTTGCAGAGTGCTGCAGCCTGTGGTTTCGAGGCTCAAAGTGATGCCATCCAGCCCGCCCACATCAGAGAGGCGATCCGACGCTACAGCCACAAGGTTGGCCCACTCTCCCCATTCACAGTACGTAATAACAGAGCCATAAAAAGTTATATTTATAATCTTAGAGAAGTCTGATTTTAAAGTGGTCAAGTTAAGAAGTATTGGAATTGTTGAGAGCAATTTGTGGTTACTGTAATTTTCTTTATAAAAGTGGCATAATTCTACTGGGGAATAAAATTCAATTTTGTCCATTTTGGAAACACAAAATACGCTTTCAAATAGAATTGTCTTTAAATTGCAGTTGAAATGTTACGTGTGTGTGTGTGTGTGTGTGTGTGTGGTGTATGTATGTTGCTTGTGTGTGTGTGTATGTGTGTATGTATCTCATTATAAGAGTAGATTGCAGAGTTTAATATTAACTGGCATCCATTTGTGTCCTAGGGGCATAATAGAACAGTATCTATGGATTCAGTTACATGACTATAAAACGTTAAGGCAGGTATGAAAACATCAGGAAAGGGGGTACATGGTAGGTTGGTTTTTGTTAGGCTTAATGTCAGTTATATAGATTTATTTTATCCACATACAGTATAGGCTAAACTGTCTGTATGCATGTGCTCAAGTGTTTCTAGTGATGAGTATCCTGTTGGATCCTGATTCTGCTTTGTTATGGAGCTGTTTCTCTCTCTCTCTCTCTCTCTCTCTCTCTCTCTCTCTCTCTCTCTCTCTCTCTCTCTCTCTCTCTCTCTCTCTTCTATACTGTATATGAGATCTAGATTGTGAATGGAAGAGCACTATAGATAGGATTTATGTTAGATGATACATTGTGTGCCATTTTATTCTGAGAAAACATTGTACCTTCTCAAAAAAATGCATAACATTTCCAGGGACAAATTGAAGAATCATCGGTTTATTAAGACAAAAACATACACTTCATGATCTTCTATGATCATATTGCAAGTGTTAAGAAATACTCATTGCAATACAAATAACTCAAAGGCCAATTATACTTGGTGTAAACCAGGTATCCCAACCAGGCACAGTGCATCTCTGTTAATTGAAGAATTTCACAACTTCCTTGTTTAATTAAAAACATACATTTTCATATAAATGTCATGGTATAAAAGAATAGGTTATATTATTTCCTGTAGCAAACAAAAAACCTCAATTATTGCTTGTGTGCTGCAAAACTACCCATGATAGCCAAGTAATATCAGTTACAGTATACACATGTATTACCAGTTAGTACCAAATGTAGCTTGTTTTTTTTGTTTTTTTTTCTGGGTCTTGCATTTATATTTAAACAGTCAGGGCACTGAACATGCTTTTCATTCATTTTGGCTTTTATTGGTCCTACAGTTTTAGTGAGGTCTTCAGCCAAATTATTTACGGTTGTGATTAAATTAAGCTTTTAAACTGGCTCATGTTGCAATATGCTAAAGCCTTATGATGTTATAATCAATTACTGTTCAGAAAGAAGCAGCATTTTAAAGATTTAATTATAACATCTCAATATAAATATTTAGATGTAATAATTAAAAAATGCATGCATTTTATTCATACGTTATGCATTTAAACAACTTAATATATATAGATTTTTTTTTTTCCCAGAAATATCCTTTTTTTCACACTGCTTTTTAAATGTTGCAAGATTTCTTCTTGTGCTGGTTCAAGCCCTTGACGTAATTTAGAGAAACTGCACATATATATAATTGGTACACATCTTGTTTGTACAATGTTTGTTTACATCATTGAATAAATGAAATCTTTTTCGACTAAAAAATATTGTTTTACTTATTATCTGAACATATATATATAATATATATATATATATATATATATATATATATATATATATATATATATATATATATATATATATGTGGTTCTCAAAAGTATTCACCCCCCTTGGACTTTTCCACATTTTATTGTGTTACAACATGAAATCAAAATGGATTTAATTAGGAGTTTTTGCCACTGATCAACACAAAAAAAGTCCATAATGATAAAGTGAAAAATAAAATCTACAAATTGTTCTAAATTAATTACAAATATAAAACAGAAAATAATTGATTGCATAAGTATTCACCCTCTTTGCTATGACACACCTAAATAAGCTCTGGTGCAACCAATTGTCTTTAGAAGTCACATAATTAGTTGAATGCAGTCCCTCTATGTGCAATTAAGGTGTTTCACATGATTTCAGGTTAAATACACCTGTCTCTGGGAGGTCCCACAGTTGGTTAGTACATTTCCTAACAAAAACTACATCATGAAGATGAAGGAACATTCAGAGCAAATCCGGAATAAGAGGTAGGGTATAAGAACATTTCCAAGGCATTGAATATCCCCCGGAGCACAGTGAAGTCCATTATTAAGAAATGGAGAGAATATGGCACAACTATGAATCTATCTAGAACAGGCCGTCCTCAAAAACTGAGTATCCGGGCGAGAAGGGCACTAGTCAGGGAGGCCACCAAGAGGCCTATGGCAACTCTAAAGGAGTTACAGTCTTCCAAGGGTGAGCTGGGAGACTATGGCAACAGTAGCCCGGGTGCTTCACAAAACTGGCCTTTATGGGAGAGTGGCAAAAAGAAAGCCATTGTTGGAGGAAAAAAAAACTCACATCAAATCTCGGCTAGAGTTTGCCAGAAAGCATGTGGGAGACTCTGAGATCAAGTGAAAGAAGATTCTATGGTCTGATGAGACCAAAATAGAGCTTTTTGGTCTCAACGCTAAGCGCTATGTTTGAGAACACCATCCCTACCATGAAGCATGGTGGTGGCAGCATCATGCTATGGGGATGCTTCTCTGCATCAGGGCCTGGAAAGCTCGTGAAGATAGAGGGCAAAATGGATGCAGCAAAGTACAGAGATATCCTGGAGGAAAACCTGCTGAAGCCTGCAAGAGACCTGGGACTTGGGAGAAGATTCATCTTCCAGCAGGACAATCACCCCAAACATACTGCCAAAGCCACACTGGAGTGGCTTAAAAACAAAAAGGTCAATGTCCTGGAGTGGCCCAGTCAAAGCCCGGACCTCAATCCAATTGAGAATATGTGGAAAGAATTGAAAATTGCTTTTCACCAAAGGTCCCCGTCCAACTTGACGGAGCTTGAGCAATTTTGCAAAGAAGACTGGACAAAAATTGCAGTGTCCAGATGTGCAAAGCTGATAGAGACTTAGCCAAATAGACTCATGGCTGTAATTGTTGCCAAAGGTGCTTCTAACAAATATTGGCTCAAAGGGGTGAATACTTATGCAATCAATTGTTTTCTGTTTTTTATTTGTAATAAATTTAAAACAATTTGTAGATTTTATTTTTCACTTTGACAGTATGGACTTTTTTGTGTTGATCAGTGGCAAAAACTCCTAATTTTTTAAATCCATTTTGATTCCATGTTGTAACAGAATAAAATGTGGAAAAGTCCAAGGGGGGTGAATACTTTTGAGAGCCACTGTATAGTCTAAAGAGATGCTCAGAGTAAGTTGATAATGCAGGTTTTAAAACCTAATCACTCAGAAATAGTTTTCTTGAAATAACGTCACAGTGCTTTGGGGGCAAAATGTCAAATGTTGTATATATATATAATACAAATAAATGAAATCATATGAAAACCTCTTCAGAAAAAAATAGCTATATTACATTTGGATTTCAATTAGATGTTGACCTTTACCATGTATGATTACATCATTTAAATTATAATAAAACTAGCCTGCCATACCACTCAAGAAGATGAGATGCTTAATCTCATTGAGGCCTGGTTGTGGGTAAAAACATGTTTTAAATTGAACTTGTAAGCAACAAAGAAGAGAGCAACTTTTCTTTTTTGTCAGATCAAAGGTGGAGATACTTATTGGCAAGCCTTTGTACTTTTCTTGCGCTCTGCTTGAGTTTTGTTGGGTTATTTGTAATCTAAGTTACTGTGTTTCATGTTTATTTTTATTTACTTGAGCAACATCAATAAATGTTGTTAACTTATAGAATGGCTGAGTCCAAGAATCAGTTGCAGTGGCATGGGTGTGCCTAGAAATAAATTGCAACCTGATGCATTTTCTGGGATGTTATTTTTTTGTGACGGTGCTGTTTCTTTGTGACTTGTGACGTGTTTTTTTATTTATTTATTTATTTTTAAGTAGTCCAAAAGAACATGTGCACAAATGGACTAGAAAGCATCCATGAAATTTTAAAGGATTTTTTTTTTATAGTTTTTTTTTTTTTTAGTTTTTACTTTTTTTTATATAAATATATAGAACATAATAGGCATGAATTGGCTCCTAAAAATTCAGGGACTGGATATAACATTACTGAAGTGTGAGGAACTCTGGCAGTGAACAGAGAGCAGAATAACGATTATTAAAAAAAAATAAAAACTTTGACCTCGGTGGCATTTCTATTGGATGATTAACATTGATCCCAGATGTGAAGCATTGTAAACAGGTTGCTATTTTGGATTAATACAAGTACTCAGATAGCAGTTATCCTTTAGACCAGTAAAAAAGAACTGCGACAGGTTTTTTTTTGTTTTGTTTTGTTTGTTTTTTTTTAAATATATACTGCATTATAGCTAATATATTTGTTTATTTTAACTATTTCCCTCTTGTTGATAGCGCTCCCCAATGCCAGGTTTTACAGATTAAGGGTCAAGGCTTTTTTTTTTTTTTGTTTGTTACCAGTTATGTAATTGTTGAATGCGCCATGATACTTATTTTTGATTGGCATTGTGGTTTCTAACAGTCCAATAAAATGAAACTTTTCTAGCAAATTACAGTAAATGTGTTCATTTGGCACATACCCACATTATGCAGACCTATATTAGAAGCCAAGTATTTAGAGGAATGGAATCCAAGGTTACACTTTCAGAACTTGATTGCACTGTAGTTAAACTGACAGCCTATATTCTTTTCTGTGCCATAGTTTAAAGTAGTTATTTCTAATGAGCACAACTCAAGGTATTTTAACTGAAGAGAATTTCAAATCCAGTACATTTGACTGTTTGATATGTTTTGTCACCTTCTCTTATCATTAAATTGCCTTTTATATAGCAAGCCACCACTGTCTGTTCAGCAGCTTTCACTTATGTAAAAAAATCAAACATGCATGGGTTGGTATATTATGGTAATTTTTATAGGCTTTTATCAGGCTTCTTGCAATAGCAAACTAAGCAAGATTAGTAGATGTGGATATTTTCCTCACCCCAATGGTGCTAAGTTGGCTAACCTAATTAGAGCATATTGCTTCAGCTAGACTTGGTCTACCAGCCACAAAACAGACAGCCAAGTGCAAGTTTGACAGTTGTGTGCTGTTTTCATGCCTGCTGATGTCTAGATCCAAACTGCGAGACATCTTCTTCCACCTTCATTGGGTGGAATCTAACTTCGATCACCTGCTCCAGAGTTTAACTTGGAGATCCTGTCCATGGGGTCACCATGCAGTGACATTAGTACAGGTTTGTGCATGCTTTTTTTTTTTGTTTGTTTTTTGGTTTTGTTTTTTTGTTTTTTTAACCATCAGATTATGATATCAATCTATCATTAAAAGTGCAACATTGAGTCGTATCTTTTTTTAATTTGTTTTATTTTTTATGAAGGCTTAGTAATCTCTTAAATGTATTAGACAACCATGTCAAAATATATATAATATTGCCTACGTTTTTTGTTTTATTGTATACCTATATTTTAATTCTGCTTTGTGTTCTATAAAAAAACAGTTTTGTTGCATGTATTTCACTGGTGAAGCAGCACCATTTAAGGCAATCAGTACAAATTCCCCTTCAAATGCTGGTTTAAAAAGAACATGATATGTAGCATTTATAGTGGTAATAAACAGTAATTGTAATTGCGTTTATGGTAGCTGTGGCCTGTTTCCAATTACCTTTCTCACTGACTTCTATTCTGCCCTATTTAAGTTTGTTTTACTGTACCATAAAGTGCATCTTTACCAGAGGGTTCAAATTACAGAGGACATACAGTACAGTATGTTTAGTCCATCTGTACTGTTGATCGTACTGTATATAGCATGGCTATAAAAAACCATGGCAGGTAAAAGTATACAAAAAAGATGCGATTGACATTTACTGTCATATCAGCATGTTATGAAATCTATACCAAAGAAATCAAAAGATGTAAAAGAATAGACATTTCAACCGTTAGTTAGACCGGGTGTAGGAAAGTGAATATGTACATATTAATGATTTAACTTTGAAATAATGGAATTTTTTTCTGCAAGGAAAAAATATTGTACAATATTATCATATTGTGCTTTCGAACGTATGTGGACTCAATATAGATCAAACTTTTACACACTGTCTTCTGTGCAGAAAGGCACTGGTTTAGCGATTTGTGGTTAAAACCTAAATATTGTGGTATCTCGGTGTAACCGGAGGAAAACTGAGTCAGAGTGTGCTGTAATTTTGTAAGAAACAATTAAAACCAAAAGATCTAGCTCTGAGCTCAGCTGGTGTACATCGTTAAAGGGCTCTGCAACAGACACAATCTGTTCTTTCATCATGTATAAACAAGCATATTAATAAGTTTGTTTTTAAAACAACACTATTGTGTAGCTCAGGAATCTTAGAAAAGCAGAATGAGGAGCAAGCGATGGGAACCAGCACAGAAGTAAGAGAAAATGAAGTATGTTGACAACCTTGCTTTGTACCGTATGTGTACATGGGTGTGCCTCGTGAGTCATGAGGCAGTAATGAAGCCAGTGAGATTTACAACTAAGAAACCGTTACATTTGCAAAGGTATAGTTTGGTAATCCTTATAATGTTTTGACAAAGCAAATACCCTGTGCTGTTTCTATAGCCGGTAAATGGTATATATTGATGGCAAACAGCACAGAAACTTACAATTTAACTTGTAAATTATAAACAATAGTTCTGCATTTCTAGGTGATTTATGTGATATTTTTGAAGCAGATTAATCATAAAACAGTACAGTTCATTCCTAGACTGTCGTCTTTAATAAAAAAAAAGATTGAACCCCTGTTCTACTGTAGATACATAATACATATAAATGCAGTTATACCTTTAATTCTGTATTAAAACTGAAGTGAAGATGCATTTTTGGTTAGGCAAAAACAATGGCCAAGAAGCTATCAATTCATAATTATTATTGCATAAATATCTTGAAAAGACTTATGAAAAAAAATTGTAGGAAATCAATAATAAAAAAAAAATTAAAAAAATTATTGAAACACATTTTTAGATTTATGAAAGCAAACTTTTCCTTGTGTAAATGGTTTTGTGTATGATGGCATCTGGAAGCGTTTATCTCTGTGGCGTGTAATCTATCTGTGGATCTAGTTAGCAGCTGCAGCAGCCCTCTTTCTTGTGTACCTCTTGACTTAGATTTTATAAATTATCTTGTTGAAATTGTTCCAGTTTGCACATAGTTTGGCTGATTGCTGCCTATATACCTTACCTGCCAGTCACCTTTGATTTACATTCCCCTCGGCCCCACTCCCAAACCCCCCCCCCTCTCAGCTTGAGACTTCTGACTGTCCACTAAATCATTTTAGTAGGTAAAATACTCCCTAGATTTAAACTGAATGGATGAGACTGTGCCGGGGCCTGAATTTCTAGGTCTGGTAGAAGCAACAACTTGGGCTGTCTGGCTAGGGCTCTGTGAGGCTCTGCTTCATTGTAAATCACGTTGACTGCTCTTTCTTCACTGACCCTAGCTGGGGAAAAACATAAACTTACCATGTGCATAGGAAAGGCTGCAAAAAGGAGTGAAGACCCGTCCTACTAAATCTGTGCTTTATACAATACATTACCCATTAGTGATTGTTTTCTTTTTCCCCACCACTCACACCTGTAGTGGTAGGAAACCTCCCTGACATATTATTATTATTATTATTATTATTATTATTATTATTATTATTATTATTATTATTATTATTGTTATTATTATAAACCTGCAAGTTAACAAACCCGAGATTGCCCAGCACACGGACACCTGCTTACACAGTATATTGTTTAGAGTTTATTACAGAAGTCTCTTAATTCCATTGCATCCTAATTTCTGATAACATCTGAATACAGATTTATTTTTACTGCAGTTACAGTATGGCTGTATTAGTTTTTTGATGCTGTACTGTATTTTAAAGTTTATTTTATTTTTTATTTTTAAAGCATTATTGTCCATTTTTCCAGTCCTGTGCTTTAACAACCACTGAAAGACTTTCAGTGACACATGGAATCAAAGTTATAACTATATTAAGTAGACAGAGGTATTGGCTAATATCTTCGTCATTGACAGAAAATCTTTAATTTTATTTTCATTCTATTTGGTAAAAAGGAAACAAACTACACTGACCAGTAAACTATACTTTATTGTTATGTTCACATAGAACTTGGAAGGAGTGATCTTGACTCTGTCTTGAAACCATCTTTGAGATGTTCTTGAAACCATGATTTCTCCGGTGTCTTTCTAGTTTATACAAAGTTTATGCATGGGTTGCCAATTGGCAGTCCACGGAACTTCGTTATAACATTGCCGCAAGGAAGCTTCTCCGTACGAATGGTATACTGTATACGTAATATTTCTTGTGTTGTCCGCTGATGTGAGTGGGTGTCTGAGGTTAACAATCAGTACACCAAAGCATCTCAAACATGTCCAAGTTATGCATTGGCCAGTGTTTTAGAAAACAATCTGTAGTCTGCACATAGCAGGGCGACAGGTCTCCAGTTCTTCACTCAGGTCCACCTTTATGGGCAGCAGAGTGACAACTGTCCCTTCTACAGCTGAGTGGCAGTTTGTTTTCCACCAGACTTTCTTTTAACACTGACAGCAGATCTTCCACAAGTAGGGACCAAAAGCTCTTACAAAAGTCCACTGGGAGCCTGTCAATGTCGGGGGCTTTGCCATTTTTGCTCTGGCCCTTTCTTCTCCAAACTGAAGAAATACTGCGTGGGGGCATCAACCTGCGATACACTCTGGAACCTCGATCTTATTAGTGCCCCCTGTCCAACAGGTCATTCAGCGACACTTTTTTTTATTTTTCAGGTCTACAATCATCCTGCTATTAAGAGTGGACTACAGAGCTCGTTAGAGCTCCAGGATGCCTATCTCCAGTGCACTCATTGATGCCCTTAGTGACACTCACAGTGTACTGTTGACAGAACTGGCAGATCTGCAGTTTCCCTGTGTCCCACCATTGCCACAGGGAATTGGAACTCTGCTGCACCCTCCATGTCTGCCAGAAATGAGTGTCACCGATTAAAAGGGTGTTAAAATGCCAATGAGAACTGCACGCTGTTTACATTTTTTTTTTTTTTTTTTTTCTAATGAATTTAGTCATGACCAATGTTTTACCCCGGTTTTCTTCCCAATTTAGTACTCCCAGTCATTGTATGTATCCTCGGCTCACCGCTCGCAACCCACCCGCCGACTTGGGAAACGGCGGCTGGAGCGCGTGTTCTCCGAAACATACTCCTGCCAAGCCGTCATTTTTCACACTGAGGGTCCACAGCAATGCCAACAGACCTATAGTGCCGGAGGACAACACAGATCCGGTGGCTCCACTGCAGAACCACAGGTGCCCTATCAGCCACACGGGTCGCTGATGAGCGGTGAGCTGTGGATTCCCCTGCCGACCTAAGCCCTCCCTACCCGGGCAGCGCTCGACCAATTGTGCGCCGCCCCCTAGGAACTCCCAGTCACAGTCGGCTGTGACATCGCCTGGATTCGAACTTGTGATCTCCAGGCTATAGGGCACATCCTGTACTTTGCAGGAGCCCAGAACTGCATGCTTTTAACAATGACATTAAAACACTGGAAAATACAAGGCAGTGATCAGACAGGCCAGTTGGTTCAATAAAACAAGATTTAAAAGTACAAAAATTATGTTTAAAACAGTAAAAACTGTCTAATCTGGCTAAGGAGAGAGCATTATCCCTAACCTTTACCCAAGTATGCTGTCTTTGACTTTAATAAAATATTCTCCAGACATCCTGGAGTTTGCACTTTTGTATTATCTTGTGCAGCTCCCTTGCAGACTGTGTGTTGGCCCTATGTGATTTCTGTCTAGTTTTTTGTTTTAAGTTCAGTTAAAATCACCACCCAAGAATAAATATTCGTCTGCTTGTATATCAGGTTTTGCATACAATGACATATTGTAGTACATTTAAGTCTCGCTGTGGTACTGGAACCCTCATACAAACATGCACAAAAACATAAAGTTAATTCAAAAGTAGCACACGTTTTTATTTTAAATGCTTCATTACGTTACGTGTATGCCTCGCTGTGTTGTTGGATCCTCATGCACAGGAACACAGAAATGTTATTTTATTTTATTTTTTTAAAGTAGCATACATCTGGGAGTGTTGGGTTGAGGACCTAAGTGGCCCACTCTGCGGCTGCCCGCAGGTCATTTGGCCCACCATGAAATTTAATTGCCGACCCCTGGTGTATTGTATGATTAAAGTTACAGGTGTTAAAAATTATTTGGGATGTACACGGTATTAACTACTTTAGAATCAAATCAAGTAGCTAACTTTGTGGTTGATAAACACCTTATTTATTATATGGATAAATTGCTTTTCCTGTAAAAAATAATTTAGCTTAATGAAATACTAATGGCAGTATGAAAATAATTAACAGTTTTAAATAAAACACATGACCACTGTGCACAAATGAGTTTCTTCTACTGCTTACCGTTATATATAAACCAGATTTGAGTCTAGTTTCATGAATATCTGCACAAAATTCATGTGTTGTACTAGCATATTGATATGGCTGTGTAATGTGAATTGCCTTTATCCCTGCCTCAAAGCCAGTTACTACAGCCAAGTTCCTAAAAAAATGTCCATTGTTATTTAATCTGATTTAAGAAGAGTTTCCAAAACCATGTCAACACAACACATTGAGATTGACATCTTGTTCAAACAGCAGTCCAGAAAGACAGTACAGTCAGCACTCGCATATCCTACCCGAAAATGTTTACTTCAGTGACCGTTAAACGTGTGATTATTTCATTTTGGTTTGTTTCAACCCTTGTATCTTTTTTGTGTTCCCTGAAAAATGTACAATATCAAAAATACATATCTGAAACAACCGTGTTTTAAAATAAGTAGGCTTCCATTTAAATGTACTGTATTGAATCTGAATGTTATCTATGCACAGAACAGCGGAAAACGTAAAAAGCAAAAAGCAATGCAATTTAGCAAAACCAAAAGACAAAAAAAAAAGTTTCCAGAATTAACAGTACTCAAAATAGTAGAGTATAGTGCTCGATAAGGTCCTAATGTCACAGTTCACTTGCAAATGAAAATACACAAAACAACAAAAGATCACAATTCTAAAAATATATATATATATATATATATATATATATATATATATATATATATATATATATATATATATATATGGGAATTGATTTTATTCTTAATACAAATGCAGTAAAACGCAACTTGCGTGTATCTGGGTAACGGATACCCGAGTGCTGACTGTAAAACCTTGTTATTGTCTTTTGGGGGTACACTTGTAACACACTTTTTTTCGTATACAATTGACAGAACACACTTTATTGCTTATCTTGCTTTATGTTAAATGTGTCTATGGCTAGTGCCCTACCAAATTCATGGTACATTTCCGGAAATGTCACAGTCATAACACTTTAAAAATCTTAAATTTCACGGTTTCAGCTATTTAAATCTTACATTTCACGGTGGTGTAACAAAGTACGAACATTTAAAACCCTGAAGTTAGCAAAAGCACGTGACTAACAAAATAGAAATGCTAAAAGAAAATAAAACTGAAATCCAGAGGATCGCGCTATGATTGCTGCATTTATATTATTGTTATTATTTTGGACACTCATTTTAAAACGTAGGACTAATTTGACTCACTTGATGGCACTACCAGTTAAGATCCATAGGTCATACTAAACCCGCCCCGGATGCCTGTGTCTACTAATCACTGAGTAGAGCCCAGTTATTGGCTGTTAAGTGTCAATCAATAAATCTTGTCCTGTTCATGGTGAGCTTTCTTTTTTAAATTGAAACAAGGTAACAGTCGCATCAGGAACCTGTACTGGTACATATAACAGCATTGGACTTTACTATAGGGTGAAAGTATGCAAAAAAACAGATTTCACGGTCCATGACGAGTTTTTCACCACCGTGAATTTGGTAGGGACCTATCTATGGCTTACAACCACAACTGAATAGGTATGTTTAAGAACAGGCGCAAACTGAAATATCTCTCTATGAAGACGGCCTTTCTGTTAGTTATCATCTCCGCTAAGCGGGTCGGTGAGCTACAGTCACTGTCTGTGCACAGTTCCTGTATGCGCATTCAGTTATTAGCGCTTTGTTTTGTTGGTGTATGTGACGGTGCAGTGGGTGTGGAGCAGACGTCACAGAGTCACTTCTGAATTTGCAAATACCCTACCACAATGGTAGGGTGAACTTTATTAACAAAAAAAACACGGTTCAAAACAACAAAAATATAAATCATAAGTCCCAACAGAGGAATCCCTCTCAGCTCCTTGGGTGCACTCCTGGGGTGGTGAAAAGTGCAGGTGCTCAGGTGCTTAAGTGTCCAGTTCTGTTGTCCGGGGTGTGTGGTGTCCAAGGTGAAAAGTGCTGGCAGTGGTGCGGCAGCTCCTTGGCGTCAGGGATCACTCTGACAATAAACACAAACACATAGCACAAAAATAACCAAATAAACAAACACACAGCTCAGGAACCTAGGTCCAGTATTACCTCAACAAGCCTCGCACTTACAAAATGACAGCCCTTATATACCAGGGGATCAGCGCGACTCAGCACACCTGCCAGTTGTCTAATGCAACACAGCTGATCACAGTGATTTTGTCCCCTAATATGGTCATTCTGCCCTGCACCAAGATGGCCGACTTCCTTTTCCGCCCCTCTCTCCAAGCCGGCCCATCTCTGAACAGGCATGCAAGTACCTCTGCTTAGTGCCCTCTTGGGTCGGGAGGGAGATTTTCAGCTCAGATCCTCATGCTCCCTCTCACAGTGTATCATATAGTAAACAAACAGAAGTGTTTAGGTAAATTGCAGCATTTGTATTGAATAGCATCATTTCAAATGTAAAAACCGTAGCGAAAAAGTCAGACCTGCTGCCACTTTTTTAGCCTCCCCAGTTTTGGGGCCACCAGCCACTACTGCATGTGACAGCTCTTTAAAGTTAGTCTTCTCACAACGACATCTGACTGACATCTGGTTACATGTTCACCACCACATACTGTTGTGAAAGTGGATTTTCTGCGCTTGTTGCATTGAATTCAAAGTACCAGATATTCAAGCTGTGACATCGCTGAAACAGCACCAGTGATTTCATTAGGTAAGTTAGTCAATTTCCTGTATGGAATCGTTATCAATTGCCACACTTTAGTGGAAAGCAAAATGAATAGAATTTCCTTGTATAGTGGCTGTGTGTCACTATGATAGTACTGTAGTATGTGGTGTTCCAAGACATTTTTGGAGGTTCAGAAGGGGTCCACACACCCAAAAAGGTTTTGAACCACTGTATTAGACGACTATGTAAGAAAATAAATAATACAATGTCATCATAATAATACAATTTACTAGATTCTACGGTAAAAAAAAATGTACTCTTATTTGTATACAGTCTTTAGATATTCTCCGTCTTGTTAAATGCTGTCTACTCTCTCTCCATCCCTGCTTCAATACTCTACACCCAATCACAGCAGGGTAGCCTCTCAGTTAAAACCACACCTTCGTCACTCCCCCAGCTTCATTGGGGCATGTATCTTCAAAAATATGTGTTGGAAAAAAATGATGTGAACGGGGAACAGAGAGGAAAGTTATTGATCGTTTTGCCAAACCTAAAACAGATGCAGACCTATCATTGCAAGCAATCGGTTTTCGAGAAGTGTAAGCTTGTTTGAATAATAAAGCCAAGAAAGAAATGCAAAAGCTGAGTATAATGTCTGTAATTGATGATTTACAATGTAATGATGAAATTGCTTTTGTTGCTCAAAAAAATAAATGTAGTGCTTCCTGTTTAAACTTGTAATGAAAAACTACATCTCCCAGAATGCCATAGCTATCCAAGAATACTGATTGACTGGCAATCTGTAAACTAATATATGTGTTTGAAATTTAACAAGCTAGGCAGGTATAAAAGGACAGATTTCAAAGACAATAATTGTATGAGGGAAGGTAAGGAACTGGGTATAGACCTGAATGCGATATAGTATATAAAATCTGTGATTTGTGTATTTAAAGCAAGTAAACCGGATTAGCGTCTGACTAAAGGTACAGCAGGGATCCTGTGAAATTTAGTTGGCTTTCCAAAACATGAGCTAGGGTTTCCTTTTGTTTATTTTGTTTGACATTAAAAGAAGCTGTGTTCTCACTGGAAACGGGACACAGCGGGAATATAAACATACAGGTGTCATCCTGTTTAAACCCATCCTTTGTTGTTGAATGTGCTTTATCCACCAAAGACGTGTTGGGAACCCAGAACTGAGTTCTAAGTGATGCAGTCGGCACTGCCTAATCAGGATACTGATAATCAGGATTTCTGCTTAAATGGGATACAATTAGGAGACTGTTGTTTTCAGTGTTATTTATGTTGTTTAATTGGGACGTCACTTTGTTTAATTGGGATACAGTATTTTCAAATGATGAACAGAGGTCGCTTTTCAGTGCAGTGCAGTGAGTACTGATTACGCTGTGACTTGCGTAAATTGCAAAGAAAGTTGGTGTCTCGACATCGCAGATGCCTGGTGCCTTATGACTAAGGTCGTCTCAAATTGTAATTTATTTATTTTTTAATAGTTTTATTAATTTTCCAATTTTCTCCCAATATTGGAATGTCCAATTATTGTTCAACCTGGCGCACGCCTGCAACTCCTGAACTAACTGGAGAGATGAAGACGAGCGTCCTCCAAAACAAGTGCTGACAGCCGTTTGCTTTTTTTTTTTTTTTCCACTCTGCAGCCCGCCGTGCAGCCATAGCCAGAACTTATAGCGTCGGAGGACCACGCAGTTCTGAATTGCGTACAGGCCAGCCTGCAGGCGCCTGGCCAGCTACAGGTGTCGCTGGTGTGTGGTGAGTCAAGGGCTCCCCAGCCGACTTAACCCTTACCCCGCCCGGGTAGAGCTTGGCCAATTGGTCGGCAGTGGCATAACTTTGATTCGAACCAGCGATCTCCAAGCCATAGGGTGCATCCTGCACTCCAGGCCGAGTGCCTTTACCGGATGCGCCTCTCGAGAACCACAAAATATTAATGTATGACTCTACTTTTAGCAAACAATATAAAATGCTAAATTGAAAGAACAAGCCATTTTCTAAGTGTTACGTTTGCGATGTGTAATACTAATTAACTAACTGTTGAAATGATTGTTGCATAATAAAATGGTATTTACTTTTCTGTTGAATTGTTGTGACTCACTGTGGTTTCGTTAATGAATCCAGTTTTCTGTGAAATGCGTTACACTAACTTTGGATTTGTTAAAAAACAATATATCTGCCTTGCACTCCCATTCTCTTCAAAGCCACTTTTAGTTAGTTGATTTATAGAATTAATCAATCAAAAGATCCATTTATTCAGCACCTGTCAGGCACGTCGGGTCCAATTTATTTTCACACACATTGTATAAAAGTAATTTTAATCCTAGTAAAACAGGTTTAAAAGGCACTGCATATCAACAGGACACTCAGTACTGCATCTCCAGCCCTGCCCCACTCCTTGTCGCTGTGTTTATCACATATCTCTTCATAGTAGTGGATACTGATAAATCATCTCCTGATCATTCGTTTTATCACCAAACTCCTCAATAATGCTATCCAAGTCATTATTTTATTAGTATATCATCTCAGAAAGCTTGGCAAACGTCTGTGATATTCTTTGAGCGCTAGATGTGGAAGTAGCTATCTTGTTTGTTTATGTCCGTGTTATGTCTGTGGTGAAGGGACTCTGTGTATTGTTCAGATCCGCCTCCTTTTTGTCGGCCATTGAACCTTTTCTCTGCTTTTTCTGGAGAAAAAATTACTAGAGACCTGTGCTTGATGCCTTTTTGATGATGTCTGACATAGGACCGCAAAGGGTTAAATATATAACTACTCAAAGAAGCCCAAAAAATCGTAATTGCAATTATTTCAGCTAGAAACATTGAGAATGACTTGCAGGCATTTGTTATTGAATGTATTAAGCTTATTTTGGTATTTCCAAGCAATTAAAACAAAAATGCCCCCCCCCCCCCCCCCCCACCACCACCACCACCACCACCACCACAACATCCAACTGCAAGAAAAGAGGTTTTGTTAAATTCAGTGAAGGTAGACAGATAAAGAAGTCTTTTATCTTCATAGCAATGGCAAAATACAAATTGTATCCAGCTAGAGAAACAACATGTTGTGGTATTGCCTTTATCAGTTTAATGATTCACATTGTCCAAAACGGATAAATTAATTAATTTGAATGATGAGCATTCATCTAAAGGTATGCTGATTTAGATTATGAGGATAGTCTGATAAAAGGTTCCTAATTTGTGTACTCTTCAGTACCCGTATACACAAAATCCTTTTGATGTACTACTTTAGGACATAAACTATTTTTTATAGTACTCAATCATTTTTGTATTTATGCTTTCAAATAAAATATCAAACAAGTTAAAAGTGAAAAGAAAAGGGTATAAATAGAAATAAGTATATTCTATTTGGAAACTTAAGAAGCAGTAATATACTTAAAAAATAAATAAATAAAAAAACACAGTTCTGAAGAAAAATGTACTGCCTGTATATCAACACATAAGATACTATAGTTACATGAAATACTTGGCAGCATGGCTGTTACACTAAAAACCATGTCTAATGATCTTCAGTGTAGTGAGAAGAAAAAAATATGATATTTTTTATAATAGTTTGCATGTGTGAGCTGCTCCTTCTGGCAGAAGCACCGTAATTAGAAAGTCATCTTTTGTAGAAGAGACTGTCCGTCTTTCAGATGCAGTAAATGTCTTGGCTGCTATGGCTAACCAGAGGACTTTTTGAAACTGTTCAAAGATTAAACATATTTGCTTTCCAGTTATTCACCCCTCTTCATCCCTCTCCTCTTCCTGCTCCCTTGGCAGAGATGCAGACAGAGCAGGGAACAACTGAGCGCAAACAATTGTGGAGACAGTTTCTGGCTTCCTGACATGGGCAACTTTCTTTGCTGTGATTCTTTGTGACATTAGTTAAAATAAATAAATAAATAAATAAAAGAACTGCCCAAGAAGTTTGCACTTCCTTTCTTACTAATTAAGTAGCTAATTTGACAAAGTCCTACTTTCCTTTTGATATTTTCTTTGCTCTGCCCTGGAGGTATGAGATGTGGAATATTATTTCCCAAAGCAGTCGTTAGGATGCTTTATTTAAAAAAATAAATCAGCTGTTGTGTTATTGTAGTAGGTCTTATTGCTGTGTAAAGAAACCTTTGTGGTTTTACTCTTTTAATATTTTGTGAAAGCTAATGCTTTGCACATGGTTATTTTTTTAATTTAATTAATTTTTTTTTTTTTTTTTTTAAATAAATGTGTCTCCTGCAATACTGAGTGCCCTACATTTCCTCCTTTGCTATTTCTCTTTTTACTTTGTGTGTTAATGTATTTTAGACTTAAGGCTCTGTAATAAATTCACCTCCTATGGAAACCAGCAACAAAGTATAATGATCATTTATAAAAATGAGGACATTTGTTTTAGAAAATATATTTAGAATCCATATATACATTTCAACAACAGGGTGCCCTAGAATAAAGACATTTTATTCAAAACCGTTATTTTATCCACAGTGCCATACATGCCAACAATCCCTATATGGTCGGGACAGTGTCCCGTGTCCCGATGCATAGGAAGAAAGTCCCAATATTTACCCATAGAAAAAAAATCATTTATTCTGCACAGTAGAGTTAGTGAAAACCCCACGCTGTGCTGTTCGTGCGGCTGAGACACATCTGCTGATCACTAACTTATACAAAGGTAAGAACGCTTCATTATGTCTATTTTTACTGTCATGATGATCATGTCATGGTGTGTTTGGGGGGGGGGGGGGGGGGGGTTGGGAATACGTCTATTATATGATGAGTGTTTTTTGCGTACAAGTCCTCCCATGTGTATGATGCATATAACCCCCCTCAGGAGACGAGCATCCTGCTGAACAGTTTCCAAATGTTGGCAAGTATGCAATGCTTCTAGTAGAGGATGGTTCAATAAATGAAATAAATACATTTTTTTTTTTTTTTTTTTTTTTTTTAAATAGCAAATATTGATGTTAGCATTTTATGATGATTAAAAAAACTACTAAGTTTATTCAGTCCGTATAAGTCAGTTGCCGGGAGTCACTCACACACGTTTCAAAAAGTTGTTATATATATATATATATATATATATATATATATATATATATATATATATATATATATAGGTGCTATGCTATTTAAGTAAAGTATAAAATATCTGGGAGTGTCAGCAGATGTCAGATGCTGCACTTCACTACCCAAAAAATCTCAGTTAAAGTAAAATCTATAATGTGTTCATTAAGTAAGAAATAACCCATGGCAGGGTGTGGGGCAAGACAATTACAGCACGCCCTGGGTGCATTGTGAGGCACAAGGCCACAGGCCTCGTGCCTTCAACCACCCAGGAAGTGTGGTTATTTCGCAGTAACTGAGGAATGTATTGCTGATCAGATATATGTTATCTTTTATAAAATTGGGTTATTTTGCTTATAAAATGGCAAACAAATTGAAAATAGTTACACAAACTGGCTTTTTTTAAGGAAAAAAATAAGAAATATAACAACAAATAAGCTTTTTTGACAATATTATAAGAAATAAGTTTACAATAAATTCCTTTCCACTGTAGAAAAAATAGTCATTTTGAAGACTTTTTACAAATAATTAAACAAACTGGCTTTTTAAAGGAAAAAAATTTATGTATGTATCCTTCCACTTAGAAAAAATAGTCCTTGAAGACTGTTTGATTGTAACATATTTTGTACATTTTTTATTTGCCATGAACATACATAACATTATTATAAATTGCCTTTTATAGTAACATTTTTTCGAAATGAAATGACATTTGTGAATTGAAAGCAGACTGATTTCCCACTTCTGAGGGAGGATTCAAGGAACAGCCAAACACTGCACTGCAATGGCACTGGAGGGAGGAGCTTCAGAGTGTTTTTTTTTTTTTTTTTTTTTTTTTGCAGTCTTCAGGAGAAGCTGACAAATAATTTATGAGGCTGTTTTCACACAGATGCCGGTAACTAGATTGTAAACCAGCATTAGAGGATATGTGGACTAAACAACTTCCGTGTCAGTTTGCACAGTGCTGCAGTCCTTCCCGTCCACGGCAAGCGCAATAGAATTCTATGTCGAACCCGACCTTATTTAAAAGCCCAACGATTGTTTCAGCGAGAGCATGGGAGATTTTAATTTTGTTTTAAATATGTTTCTGAAATCAGAGGGTAGTGGTGAGATGTATCTGTTGTGTCGAGTTTAAATATTGCATACACACTAGTCAGTTTTATAAGGCGGTATTTAGTTTAATAAGTAGATGCAACTGTTGCATATACAGTATATTACATGCTGAGTGAGACTTTGATTTCTCAGATGACTTTTGAATAGTGTTACTGCTACTGCTTGCCTCTGAGTTTTCTTTGTTCTGTTCTCTGACTAAATAAATACCACAGTATATTTGCTAATTTTTCTGTAATTCTTAGTGACAGAGATGAAAAAAAGAAAAAACAGATTGTTGAATGATTTAAATGCAGTTTCAGTTGTATATTGACATTTTTACCTACAGAAACACTGTTTAGATAATTGTTACTATTAGTAATATTAATAGTAATATTAATAGATCAAGTAAGTAAGTTGGTCTATGATGTCATAGCCGTGCAGTAAGAGTTATTACAGCACGGTCATGTGATCTTGTTCAGCCAATCACAGCATTTAATTTATCCACACCATTTTATAAAAGATAATATATATATGATCAGCAATGCATTCCTCAGTTACTGTTTCTACATCTGCTTTGGATTCCTGTTGAGTCTGTAATATATGGTCAATGAACTCATCCAGGGTCATTCCTTGGGTTAAAGGAATGCATTTTATTTTTACACATTTGAACTTCTGTGTAGAGTTTGGTAACCACAGTACCTCTACCTCCTTGTCCTGTCAGCAGGCAGTATTTCACCAAAGATATATAATACATCCAATAAGCCTTTCTAACATGCCAGGCCTCCCTGTTTCAAGGGCTGACAAATTTTTGTTGGACTTGTAACCAGCCACACACGTAACTGTGGACAGGAACAGCTAACCACCTTGTGTTGGTCCGGGGTCTAAATGCAGCTTAACGCTTGCGAGACACACAGACCTCACTGATGAAGTCTGAGGTTTGTAGATCCCCCCTTTGCCCATCTGTCTTCAGATCAGTCTAAGAAGCTGCTCGGGATCTTCAGAACACCAGCTCACTTTGTGATGATTCCTGTTTCCCTACTACAGAGGCTGTGTGTCATTTTTTATTTTTTTTTCCCCAAGGTATGTGGTTGTCATTTGTTCATGAACTGTTGTAATTGATAATCTTGGACCATCGTCCTGAGAATCTTGGACCATCGTCATTTTTTTTATTTTTTTGTTTTTTTTTTTTTCACCCTGATGAACGTGCCATATCTTGTCTGTACAAAGAGAAATATCTTCAAAAAAAAAAAAATATATATATATATATATATATATATATATATATATATATATATATATATATATATATATATATATATATATTTATTTATTTTTATTTATTTTAAATTTTTTTCCTTAAATAACCATTTATATATAATATATATATATATATTAGTGAGAAAGTGTAGTCACAGGCTGAAAAGCCTTCATTTCATTATTTATTATTACTTCTCCCCTGCACCTGACTGTCATTGTAAATTAGATCCAGGTGCAGGGTATTTAAAGAAAGCAGCCAGTCTGTTTTGAGCTGCTGTTGTTGTGTGTAGAAGCCCGAATGTTGGTGTGTGTACAGCCATAATTATAAAAGAAAGGTAGTGTAAAACCTTTTTATATTGTACTGTGTGTCCAAGTGTTTAGTCGTGGCTGGGAAATGGCTTAGCCGTCCGGCAATAGATTAGGTTCCTGATGTATGTAGACAGCTTTCCAAAAAACAGAGTTATGTTTTTTTTTCGTTTTCGTTTTATTTTTGTATTATATTAAAAGTGGACGTAAGCGCTGAAAACTCAAGTTCTGTGTCTAGGTCTGATTTTAAAGGGGCAATGACCATGAGTGACAGCCTGTGTACTATATATATATATATATATATATATATATATATATATATATATATATATATATATTATACCTATGATATGGTACAGGTGGGCATCCCTGTACATTGCTACCCATGGTGACTGTGAACCGGTGGACCTATCCGAGGTCATGGACCCGCTTCTAGTCCCGACCAAGGTTACCACACCGGTACCAGTACCGTCCCAGTGCTAAAATCTCTGATACAACCCTGTACTGACCCGTGCTAAAGTAATCAAACCGGTACCGAACCAACATGAAATCAAGTCTTCCTGAGACTATCCAGCAACAGCTCCTGCTGTTTCCTGTTCGATGGTCAACCTATGTTGTGTACATGATGCGGAAAGGCTGGGCCTGGCACATTTTCAGCCTATTCAGCCGTGGCATTCGTCGCAGACCTAGGGAACTACAATAGCAACCTGGTAGCCTACCAGTCGCATTTGCAGCGGGTCCCTCGTGGAGAGCCACAGGCCCTCACAGCAACAGCTGGATGAGCTGCATCTTGTGAACAAAAATTTGATCCGTGTCTCCAAACTCAACGGACAGGCTGTATATAGAAACATGGATGTGCTGGAAGCTGCTTTGGCTTTCTCAGGCACTTGTGCCTGACTGGGATAAAGCACCACTGTTGGACTCCCCGATCACTCCAAAGAGTCATAAACTAACTGCTGAACAAATGGCTTATCTTCACGATCGTTAAATGACTCTATTGGCGCCTCAACTCAGACAGTTCTCTGTGCTTTGACACCTATGACAGGAATCAGTCCATCACGTAAATCCAGCCGACGGGGCGGAATAGCAGACCAATGGAAAACAAGCCTCGTTGGAACAAGAACAACCAATGAAAAACATTCCACGTGGACACAGGCACCGCCCAAAATAACCAAACTGTCCAATGACAGTGATAAAGAGAACATTACAAAAGTATGAGCGCGACACTCAAACAGGGCTCAAAACACAAAATCCAAGGTCCTGATACACAAACCAGTCTTTGAACTGTGACAATCTGGAAATCCAGCCTTTGTTTGTATGTGATTTATACAAATTGGTATGGGTTTTACAAAGCAATTATGTTGCGTTAGAAGCTAGAATCCAAATTTAGTTGTCTTGAGAATAGATAATTCTCGATAGGTTGTCTGGACGCAAAGAGCATCTTTATCTCGCAAGAGTGAGAATTGCCTTCTGAACCAAAACTATATATATATATGAGACTGATTTAACAATGATTTGATTATCAGATATTAAGGAAAGTAAATATTGGTGTTACTAACGATACCCGTGTTAAGACTGACCTTCGAATGCAGTTGTAACCTCCAATAGATTGCGTTGGATCGCTAATCAACCAGCAGGAGTGGAGTGTTGTTGTTTAAACATTCTTTTCTGTACTGTTTAGTTTAGTTAATTCTTCCTTTCTGTATTAGTTTTGTTTAGTTGTTGCACTTTTAATTTTTCCTTTTTATTTAGTTTTATTTTCACTAAAACTGTTCCTTTGTATTCACTGGAAACGTTGCCTTGTCTGATTTATTCCGATAAAGTTCAGGTTCTACAAGACTTGACTTTAAAACAAGGTATTTTATTACAATTTAAATTAGTCCAAATACAAATATACCTTGAACATTACTTGCAGGGTCTGACACAAGATTGCTTCTTCTCCCACAGGATAACTAGCAACAGGCTGTAGTGCACACAATAGAAAATCGTAATAGAAAAATATTGCAGTGATTCATTTAAATATCACTTAATTTTGTGCAAAACATGGAAAAAAAAAAGAAATATATACTGATAGAAGCAACAAAGTACTTATCTGTACAAGGCTTTCTGATCAGGTCAGTCTTGAGAGTTAAAATGGCGCTGTGATCTGCGAGTGCAGTCTTTTTGCTACTTCGGGGGCAGAGTACTTTTATATCAACAGATGTGCAATGCATTTAAAGATAATGCATTTTGTATAATTTTTGTTTCCTCAAAGGAAGGGGGCCACATATGATAATAATTTGTTTTCTTTTCCAGTCTCAGAGTCTAAATTATTCATTCTGGGGGTGTAGACTTTGAAATTCCTCCCAGTCTCAGAGCTGTTAATGTGCTACTTGTGTGTAAATTATAAATTAAAACACATTTTGCCCAGGAAGGAACTGTTCCTTCAGATATTGCGCTATTATTTCCCTAGTTACATCCGCATATTATAAACTTACCAAGTTGAATTTGGATTGCAACCCACTTCCAATTAAGCGGTCTATCTTTGCATGTGTAATATGTATAGGAAACTACTCACTACTTGAAGCTTTGAAAGCATGTTGTTCTGCGCATTCAGGATTTCCTCTGAACGCTAAATTTGTTAGATCAAAGATAAACTTGGCTGCAGTTCTTGCCAAAACAAAGTTCGATCTGTAATCTGTGTAGAGAGTGGTTTATTTCTTTACTTCAAAAAGGTATTTGGGGTTTTTCTGCTTTTGGGATTTTTCTTTCCACAGCTGACCATTCCAGGTCCTGTTTATTCATTTGTAAATAAAATTCAGTCGGACAGGATTTTGGAAAATATGTGAATAATTTTATTTGATAATTACCTGTGGTTTTATTAAAGTTCTAAAACAAACATTAGATTTTCAGCTAATTGGTGTGGTGACCTCATAAATAAATTGTTTTTGTATGGAAGGAGTTCTGGACTTGTTTTTCTTGGTTCTTAGTTGGATGTACAGTGGTGTGTATTTTTATATTTAGAACACAGAGATCCATTTAAGTCAAGACAAATATAGAAAACATAGCTGGGTTGTACAGTGCAGCTGTGTGTTAGTTACAGGGGGGAAAAATATGCCATCCTGATTTTTCTGTCTGGGCCAAAGTAACTGGTTATGATGATAAGAACTTTATTAGTAGTGCATAAAAGTGTGTGCATTGAAACTGATCCATATTAAGTATGTTGATATATGAACTGTATGTGCTTCTGCAGCTTTAGGAATTGCTAACTGCAAGGTTGCAACCACTTTGTCCTTAGCCTTATGAAATACAGATTGACTTCTAATGCAGGCCTAGTTTACAATTCTAGCTGATCCACTCATCTTTACTTAGTTTAATTTGATTAATTCCATAGTTATTTCGTAGTCACACAAAAATACGTATTATTTAAGTGCCGTCAAATAAGTGATGAACTGAATTATATGGACTACGAAAGCAATTCATAATGCTTAAGACATTGTACAGTCAAGTGTTCAGGCCCAGAAGAGACTACAGTGGCATCCAAGCAAGACTCGTTGCTTTGGTTTGGTAAATGAAAAACAATTGGCCCTTGATCTTCATACCTCCTCTTCAGTAAGAGGGTTGCAATGGTGAGGCTTGACGGGGGAAAAAAAAAAAACAAAAGGGTAAAATTATATATATATACACATACAGTACTGAGCAGAAGTTTTAGGCAGGTGTGAAAAAATGCTGTAAAGTAAGAATACTTTCAAAAATAGACATGTTAATAGATTATATTTATCAATTAAGTGAGTGAATCCATATTTGGTGTGACCACCCTTTGCCTTCAAAACAGCATCAATTCTTCTAGGTACACTTGCACAAATTCAGGGATTTTATAGGCATATAGTCAGGTGTATGATTAAACAATTGTATCAGACAGGTGCTAATGATCGTCAATTCAATATGTAGGTTGAAACACAATCATTAACTGAAACAGAAACAGCTGTGTAGAAGGAATAAAACTGGGTGAGGAACAGCCAAACTCAGCTAACAAGGTGAGGTTGCTGAAGACAGTTTACTGTCAAAAGTCATACACCATAGCAAGACTGAGCACAGCAACAAGACACAATAGTTATACTGCATCAGCAAGGTCTCTCCCAGGCAGAAATTTCAAGGCAGACAGGGGTTTCCAGATGTGCTGTCCAAGCTCTTTTGAAGAAGCACAAAGAAACAGGCAACGTTGAAACTTACTGCACTAGATGAAAGACACATCATGCTTACTTCCCTTCGCAATCGGAAGATGTCTAGCAATGCCATCAGCTCAGAATTGGCAGAAAACAGTGGGACCCTGGTACACCCATCTACTGTCCGGAGAAGTCTGGTCAGAAGTGGCCTTCATGGAAGACTTGCGGCCAAAAAGCCATACCTCCGACATGGAAACAAGGCCAAGCGACTCAACTGTGCACAAAAACACAGGAACTGGGGTGCAGAAAAATGGCAGCAGGTGCTCTGGACTGATGAGTCAAAATTTGAAATATTTTGCAGTAGCAGAAGGCAGTTTGTTCGCCGAAAGGCTGGAGAGCGGTACACGAATGTGTCTGCAGGCAACAGTGAAGCAAGGTGGAGGTTCCTTGCAAGTTTGGGGCTGCAGTTCTGCAAATGGAGTTGGGGATTTGGTCAGAATTAATGGTCTCCTCAATGCTGAGAAGTACAGGCAGATACTTATCCATCATGCAATACCATCAGGGAGCATCTGATTGGCCCCAAATTTATTCTGCAGCATGACAACGACCCCAAACATACAGTGAAAGTCATTAAGAACTATCTTCAGCATAAAGAAGAACAAGGAGTCCTGGAAGTGGTGGTATGGCCCCCACAGAGCCCTGATCTCAACATCATCGAGTCTGTCTGGGATTACATGAAGAGAGAGAAGCAACTGAGGCTGCCTAAATCCACAGAAGAACTGTGGTTAGTTCTCCAAGATCAAAAACTGTGTGCAAGTGTACCTAGAAGAATTGATGCTGTTTTGAAGGCAAAGGGTGGTCACACCAAATATTGATTTGATTTGATTTGATGTAGATTTTTCTTCTGTTCACTCACTTTGCATTTTGTTAATTGATAAATATAAACTATTAACATGTCTATTTTTGAAAGCATTCTTACTTTACAGCATTTTTTCACACCTGCCTAAAACTTTTGCACAGTACTGCATATAAATGAAAAAAAAATGTTACATCATTAACTATGTAATAATTTACATCACAAACACATTAATAGATTTAAATAGAAAAAAGTGAGCATAGTTACCATGGCATCAAAAACCTACCTGCATTGTTTGTTTTCAAAAAAACTTTCCTTCACAAATGTGTGGATAACATACGGCAACGTTTAGGAAGTTGGCTTTTCATAGCTATAAAAAGCTCAGAATAAACACATAATGGAATGCCGTAGTAAGGGAAAAAGGGAATATTTCATGTTTAAAATGAGGGAATCTCTCTGTTTTATAGGTTCCAGGAAGTTAATATTTTAGCCTGTCCTATTTTTTTCCAATTTGCCAGCCAGTTAATGTTCCAGGAATGTCTCTTGTTTAAAGGGCAGGGTTCCCTTCTAATGTTAAATAAATCCTTCCGCTGTCTGGGTCTTGTCTCACTTTCTTAATTTATATTTTCAAAATTTATGAAAAATTGTAAAAAAAAAAACTATATAAAATGTGCCATTTTTTTAAACTAAATTTTTCAAGTGTACGTGTGTGGTACCGTTGTGTCCGTCGTAGACCAAACTACTATATATATATATATATATATATATATATATATATATATATATATATATATATATATATATATATAATAGATATATATATATATTACACACACAAATACAGTCACAATTTAAAATACACATTATGTCAGTGTTTATTTTATGTGTATGTATCAGAATGCTTGAGTTGATTTGACAGCATAAGCATACCACTAGTTTTAAGTGATTTTTTAAATTTATTTTTTTATCATGAATTATGATGAGAAGATTAAATGTAAGATGCTAGTGCTCGGTTGTAAAAAATAAAAGAGCCACCTGCGAGCAGATACGGTATATCTTGCCACCATTAGGACCACCCAAAGAGGGTATTACATAAAAAAGGCTAATTTAAGAAAGTAAAGTCAAAGTAAACCCCAAATGCACACAATGAACTTTCATTTAAAACTTGCATTTACTCCTGCTCCTGATTTCTGACCAACCGTTATAGCAGTCATTAGCGCACACAGCCTTATGCACGTTACACTGCCCGTACCTTTGATTTGCAAAATTTCATCTTCATAGTGTGGCCTCGCATGCAGTGGTCCAGATAAGCTGTGTACCTGCCGTTTATAAAAAAAAAAAAATAATAATAATCCTGAATATGCAATCAATTTTAATAAATGAGTAAAAATGCGCATATCGGTAAAAATTTTGCTACACAGCTTCCACGAACAACTACATCTCCCAGAATAATATGTTTTCAGTTACTAGGAAACTGCCCAATAAAAACCCGCCCAACAAAACAACATCCAACGTCTGGCTAGCCCTGTTGTCTTTGCAAGAAAAATTTGAAGGGTAAACACCCCAGTCCAGCTATAAGTCCAAATGGAACCATCATCAGAGACAACCACAAATTGTCAGTTAATGAAAATGACGACCAAATTTCAAAATGTTACAGATGAAAACAGAGACATGTTCATTGAAAATCAGGGCAATGCAAAGAAGTTGTGTGATATACATTTACTAAAACTTTTAGTACAAGTGTAACTGGAAGAAAATGGAGAAAACATCAAAATTCATCATATACCAGAACAGCGACTCCACAACATTACGGTATACTGGGAATCAAAGACAGCTGTTTAACACGACACAAATACGAAAGTGCAATTTACTGTGGTAACCAAACGGACTTCACAAAAACAAAGTTTAGTGGCAAAACAAAAGCATTACAAAAAGCAAAGGAAGGGAAATGGTCATATGCTACTTTTTCAAGCTATTGTAAACGGCTACAATGAATTATAACAAATAAAGTACTCAAAGATGTGCAGTAAATAGCCTGTAATTGTGTCTCAGGCTTCTGGTGACATGGATCCTCCACGTTCGGTCCCATCCTTTATTTTGCCACAAGAGTTTATTCCTTTTATTATTATTATTATTAATATTATTATTTTATTTTTTGAGCTGTCTGTGTTGTGTAACAACAAATGTTTATGTTTATAGACCATGCGTAGGGGATGAGTAATGATTAGTTATCATTACTCATCGTAGTAGTATCACTACTGAGTAATCACTCATAGTAGCGATTGTGAGAGTAAAACGGTTAGAAATGGAAGCAGCATACATATTTGAGGTAGCTTTTCCCCTAGTTTATGTCTGTATTTCAAATAGGTTTATTTGTAGCTTTTATTGTTGTTGTGGACTATTTGGCTGTCACTGTAGTTGCTGCTCTGTCACAATGGCAGTGTGCTGTGTTTATTCATTTTTAAAAAGGAAATTCAGGAAATAACGAAAATGCAGCACTCTGATAGGCTGAACCACTTTACAGCACGTTGATGCATTCTTGGCATGAGATGGGATGTCGGTGTGGTTTAGTTGTGCGTACCATGTGGAAAAATATCTGGGGGCGCCCCCCTAACAGCAGTTGTGAGGGTTTTGTGTGCTTTCTAGACACCATTTAGTCTCTGTCAAGTCTCGAAGGACTTTTCAGTGGCCAGTTTCAGTGTCTGTCACATGTATTTTCCGCGTAGAGAAGATTGGAATGTTTGTTTGCATACCAGGCTACATTAAACCAATTCAAAATACTTATGAACTCATTTGCCTGTTAAAAATGACTTTGTTTTATGTGTTCTAAGAGTGTAACATTTTTATTAGGAGGTAAGGTCAGTTATTCTGTTTTTATTTCACTAGAAAGGGCGTAAGTCCCAGCTGTAATATGGTCAATTTAATACATCTGGACTTTTTTATGTTAACTATAAAATCCAGGGCCTCTGTGAATTTTGAAATATTTTACCACTGACCTGAAAATCACCGCCATGTGTATACTGGATGAACATGACGTGTACAAACTTAAAGAAACCTCTTTTAAAGAGATAAAGGTAATGTATATGACCTATAACAATGCACAGACTGTAGCTTTGTACCAGATATTCTTTGAAGAATATGAATTATTGAAGTATTGACAGTGTCGACCCAAGGGAGTTTTTCGACCTGAAAAAAGAAACAAGGAATGGAGTTAACAATTGGAGATTAGACAAAGGTGCATTCAGAACAGAAAATAGGCACTTTTTTACACAGAGAATCGTGAGGGTCTGGAATCAACTCCCCAGTAATGTTGTTGAAGCTGACACCCTGGGATCCTTCAAGAAGCTGCTTGATGAGATTCTGGAATCAATAAGCTACTAAAACAACCAAACGAGTAAGATGGGCCGAATGGCCTCCTCTCGTTTGTAAACTTTATGTTCTAATAATAGTATTATATTATGGATGATTCTTTTCCTACACACTTTGGTGTGTTTACCTGCTTATTGTACACGGTGGTGGCGCTAAATATTAAAATTTTATTCGCAGAAGAGAGAAGTGCGTGGAAGAGCAGAATAATGCAAGTACTCTTTAGAAAACAATAAACAACATAAATTTAGTAAAATTATCTCTGCCACTTGCCCTTTGTGCAATGTTAGGCAGTAACACTGATGGCCCTTAGTAAACAGGCTCTTAAGTAAGCAAGCGCCCAAGAATTTAAAACAAATTATTAAAAAATAAATTGTTAAAAAAATAAAAAAAATGTATTCTGTTTGCCAATGTTATTATCAACACTTCCACTCCAATTACTAAAAAACACTGGTATTTCAGCAATTTCTGGTGTTATGTCACCATTAGGGGTGTGCTTATCCTTGTACTTTCAGAGAAATTACCTTTTACAAAGTATTTCCCAGTAGGTATTAAATAAAAACACCTATTTATTAATGTGTTGATTGCAATCACAAGAAAGGTTGTCCTTCCATCACCTTTACAACTGGGTACCTATCAATGGCAAGTAACTTACACATTGAGTGTTTTAAAGGCCAATTGGAAGCAAATTTTCCCAGACGATTGTTACTGCTGTACAGAGACTGTAAACTGACAATGAAAACGTGTTGGAAAAGTAGCAAATGCAAGTGATTAGTCATGTAAATGTGACAGTTCTTTAAACCTAACTCAAGCAACGCTGCGTAAACTGGGATATGTATTTCTTTGTTGAGTTTAATCAGGCCTAACACCTTGCTCAGGACTACAATCCCACAATTGACTGCAGAGATAATGTATTTTTAAGGAAAGTAGGGGGAACTCGTATCAGAATGATAAAAGTAAGACAAATTATCATTTAGAAAATATAAATGAGTTTTAGTCAATATTAAATATATTAAAGTCTATATTAAATAACACTGTCCGATATTTGTTATTGATTGAAACTCAATAATTGTGCAAACAAGGGAAACTGAGGGGCTGCATTCATTAATTAACATATTTTATTCCATTTAATTAATACCTAACATCTCAACATTTCTTAAAGGTAATTACTTGGGAAGTACAAGTTTAGGCATACCCCTAATCACCATGTATTATACAAAATAGTTTACACTAAAACTGTACATATAACGCTGTAATTCTATTGAGAGTTTCAGGTGACGTTGATTAATCACTATAGCTAGCACTTTTGTGATTTAGATGTCATAGAATAACAGGGGTACAGGGGATACAAGTAGGTATATTAAAGAACGCAGTGGTTTTGTTTTACATGCACTCAGAAATGGTAGTATTTAATTGTCTGGAGCATAGCCATACCGACCTGAGCAAAGGTCCGTTCTTCACCAAGCCAGATAACTGGATACAAAAGTTACGTGGTTAAAATGTGACACTATACTCTGTCATTACCTGTAATAGACTAACACGCCACACATCATTGTTAAGAATTAAGCCCTGTAAGCAAAAAAGAAAGTCTGATCTCTTTCGTAATTATCAGAAGTACACATTGCTTCAGTTTAATAAAACTGTTTGGAGTGTTAAAGACTTTTTCATATCATTATTTTATCCAATGTGTGACAAGAGGATTTTGACTGAATTTACAACAGATAGTAATGCTCCCCTCTGCTGACATGTGCATCACAAGTAATTAAAATGTTGCATCCACATACTTTTAAGTGTCTACTGTTTTCCTGAAATAGTACTACAAACCACTTGTTAACCACACTGAAGATTTTTTAACAGACAAAGTGGTCGTTTATAAGTCTACCGCCAGAAATGTTCAAATTAAAACAAAATATTACATTCCAGCCAGCTTTGTCTACAAAACCGGAAAAGTGGCCTGCCTCTCTGGAGCTGAAGTGATAATTCATTGCAGATTTTTCTTCCCCCTCCCTCTTCCTGTCTTTGACAGAGTGCCTACCACAGAAATGGGATGACATTTCTAGCCTGTTGATTGGAGATGGCTGAAGAAACTGGAAAAGGTGGTACTGTTTTAAGGTGACTTTTCAGCATTAAAAAAAATCTATATATATTTTTTGTGTTTATTAAAAAGTGTATATATATGTATGTATGTATGTATGTATGTCTTCTGTCTGTATAAATCACAAGAGGGCTGATTTGTAGTGACTGGGTTCTGCATTTTAATTTATACTTGTTTACTAGCTAAAACATTTGGCTAATTACCTACAGGATGTTTTTGGGACCCTGTGTATGTGGATAAGTATGCATGATTTTTATATTGGATCTACATTTATAGCAGTTGGCCAGCATCACAAACCAGCTGTGTTAAATTATTAAATTGGCAGGCTTAATGTATAATTGGTTTGTTCTTTTGATATAGTACTAGATTTAAATGTTTTAAAGGTCATATTAAGATTTGCCACTGTTTTGACATTAAAACAGACCCCTTTGTCTTTTATTCTTTCTAGACTACAAAAAAGTCTGCTGGTAATTCCTTCATGATTTTATTCATCATCTGAAACCCTTCATACAAGACATTCCCTGTGTTCTTGAAAATGGTCTTCAGGGACTTGGAATCAGCACCCATATTACAATTGTTTTAGTTCAACAAACATTAGTTAAAAGGAATGTAATATCAAAGTATTAATTTATTTTGCAGTGTTGATTATACAAACAAAACAGGACACCTTACAGCAGGTTGATGTTTAAAATGCTAGTGGATTGTCACCATGTACCGTTTTGGACTGAAGTAAAATGTAAAAAAAAAAAAAAAAAAAGAATTGACATTAATAATCTAAGTAAATGTTTATCTCATTATGGAATCTGTTCCATTAGACCCTCATATAATATATTAAGTTGGAGTATTTTGTTGCTAACATTTGTTGTTTGGAATCCTAAAGTGGGTAACCTATTTTTAGGGAGTCATTGTTTTTTATTTGTTTTTGCATTTCAGTCAACTATGCAGAAGGTAGCTCAATCACAAATGTGCATGTGGCTACATTTTGATTTATCGTTTTTGATGATTCAAACCAAAATAAAAATGGGTCCAAATTTACCTGTTTTTATTGAATTTTTATTTTCTTAAAATGCTTTTCCCCAGCTATAGTTAATTAAACGTGCATTAAGGGGAAGTATTAAGAGTGCTATCAAGATTAAAATTTCCTGTGAAAATGTCCTAATTTGTCATCATGGGCACTTTTCACAAAGCTTTTACTCAGGAGTCATTTTAAAGAATATGTTTATACAGTTCAGCCCTGTTCTTGAATGCTGTTTAAGAAGCTTGCAACTAGCAGTCTTCACAGGTCCAAAATATTGACGGAACCAACATTGATTTTAACTGACCCAAACTGAAGTGAAACTCGTAATAATAACTCCAGATCTGACCCGAACCCAAAGTATACTGGTTTATGTGCATCTGGGCTTTCCCCATAGTGAGTGCAGTCCCAAAAATGTAAACTACACAAGGCCTTAGAAACACTGTATGGAACATACACAGACGCACACAGAGCAGGGATTAGAGTCCGGAACTCCATTCCATAGACACACACACACACACATACACACACAGAGCGGGGATTAGTCCAGAACTCCACTCCCCAGACACATACGCACACACAAAGCAGGGTTAATGTCCAGAACTCCATTTCCCAGACACACACACGCATACAGAGCGGGATTAGAGTCCAGAACTCCACCCCAGTCATGCACACAGAGCAGAGTTAGTCCAGAACTCCACTCCCCAGACACACACACACACACACACACACACACACACACAGAGCAGGATTAGAGTCCAGAACTCCACCCCAGTCACGCACACAGAGCAGTGTTAGTCCAGAACAACACTCACCAGACACACACACAGAGATGGGTTAGAGTCCAGAACTCCACTCCCCACGCACGCACACACAGAGCATTGTTAGAGTCCAGAACTCCACTCCCCAGACACACACACACACACACACACACACACACACACACACACAGAGCAGGGTTAGAGTCCAGAACTCCACTCTCCAGACGGACACACACAGAGCAGGGTTAGAGTCCAGAACTCCACTCCCCAGACACACACACACACACACACACGCCCACAGAGCAGGGTTAGAGTCCAGAACTCCACTCCCCAGACACGCAGGCACACATACACATACAGAGTGGGATTAGAGTCCAGAACTCCACTCCCCAAACACATACGCAGACGCACACAGAGCGGGATTGAAGTCCAGAACTCCACTCCCCAGCCGCACACACACACAGCGGGATTAGAGTCCAGAACTCCACTCCCCAGACACACACACAAACGCACACGCACACACACAGAGCGGGATTAGAGTCCAGAACTCCACTCCCCTGACACACACACAGAGCAGGGTTAGAGTCCAGAACTCCACTCCCCAGACACACACAAAAGCACACGCACACACACACAGAGCGGGATTAGAGTCCAGAACTCCACACTGCCCTGACACACACACACACACAGAGCAGGGTTAGAGTCCAGAACTCCACTCCCCAGACAAACGCACACAGAGCTGGGTTAGAGTCCAGAACTCCACTCCCCAGACACACACACACACACACATGCCCACAGAGCAGGGTTAGAGTCCAGAACTCCACTCCCCGGACACGCAGGCACACATACACATACAGAGTGGGATTAGAGTCCAGAACTCCACTCCCCAAACACATACGCAGACGCACACAGAGCGGGATTGAAGTCCAGAACTCCACTCCCCAGCCGCACACACACACAGCGGGATTAGAGTCCAGAACTCCACTCCCCAGACACACACACAAACGCACACGCACACACACAGAGCGGGATTAGAGTCCAGAACTCCACTCCCCTGACACACACACAGAGCAGGGTTAGAGTCCAGAACTCCACTCCCCAGACACACACAAAAGCACACGCACACACACACAGAGCGGGATTAGAGTCCAGAACTCCACTGCCCTGACACACACACACACACAGAGCAGGGTTAGAGTCCAGAACTCCACTCCCCAGACAAACGCACACAGAGCTGGGTTAGAGTCCAGAACTCCACTCCCCAGACACACACACACACACATGCCCACAGAGCAGGGTTAGAGTCCAGAACTCCACTCCCCGGACACGCAGGCACACATACACATACAGAGTGGGATTAGAGTCCAGAACTCCACTCCCCAAACACATACGCAGACGCACACAGAGCGGGATTGAAGTCCAGAACTCCACTCCCCAGCCGCACACACACACAGCGGGATTAGAGTCCAGAACTCCACTCCCCAGACACACACACAAACGCATACACTTACAGAGCGGGATTAGAGTCCAGAACTCCACTCCCCTGACACACACAACGCACACGCACACACACACAGAGCGGGATTAGAGTCCAGAACTCCACTCTCCTGACACACACACACACAGAGCAGGGTTAGAGTCCAGCGCTTTGCCTCACACACAAACACGGCACAATATTGAACAAATTTAAAGTAAAGGCATAATTTAATCAAACTAACAAACAAAAACCCAAACAAAACATATACTTGCATGTAGTGTACTTGCACATATACTTGTATATACTTGCACTTCATTTCATACTGCTGTTCAAAAATAAGAGATAATTAGACATGCTGTTCCTATAGAAGTGCACTGATTCTCCAGCGTACTACGATCGGCAATAGTAAAAGCAGCCTTGCTAGCAACACTTGATGGTAGAACACATATGCGCACGTTTCAGAATAATTTGTCAAGACAGCAGTACTATGAGAAGTTTAATATTAATGCATTGCCTTTTTTCAATATGAACATTTTTTTTCAGATTATCCAGAATTTTTACCATGATATGTTGAACTATACTATAACAAACAGTGTGGTAAGTGCTTTCTTGATTATTTTGAATCCAAAATGCAAGACATTTTGGGTATTTTATATATTAATTCAAATACACAGCATTGTAAAACGTTGCTGTTTTTTGACAGGTGCATTTACTCATGAAGAAGCTGAAAAAATTCACCTATGCTATAGATAGGGTTTCCTTAGGTAAAACACACCTTTTCCAAGCTCTACAATATTAGCACACTCGTTCCACTTCTTACTGTAACAGTAGTTATTTTCAGGGAAAGCTATAAAAAAAAAAATAATAATTAAAATAGTGTGACCATCTGCTTCTGAAGAAGACATAACCGGCGGCATTTTTACACATTTGTGTGAACAAAAACAATCCATTCAGCAGAAACCAAGGTCTCATTTACAAATCATGTCACATTTAATGGTAATCTTCCACACTGTCTAGTACAGTAATCCATTGTGTTGGTAACCCACCCCTAATTCCTTTAACCTTTTTACCTCACAAAGTTATGTTATTGGCAGGTGTTCTCTTTGGAGCCATTGTGAAGTTTTCATTCCTTCTTTCTGGTAATCGTTTGTTTCTGGATACGCTTTATAATTATCACCGGACATTAATTGTTTGGCCTTTATAATCAGTTTTGTTTTGTGTTATCAGTGATGTTGTAGTTACATAATAACAGATATGCCTGAACATAGCAATACAATTTAAACTCTGTCAACACATATCATCCAGGTGAGGTGCTTCTTCACAGAATCTGGATGTGCAGATCCGTATTGCAGCCCGAGGAGAGAGACTACTGCTGCCGCTGCTTACAGAATCCGATGGAATATACTATGGAGGGGAACTTAGTCTGATGAGCATCTCATCTGATTATGCCTTTGTACAAACCATCAAAGCACGCTCCTGGCCTGGCCTGCAGTGAGAGTTTATGGATCACGTTTTGCAAACTGCAACATGACATACTGTAGCAATTGTATGTCAGGTTAAAAGTTTCGTTTACTTTTTTTTTGGGCATGTGAAGCAGTGTTTTCCAGCTTGCAAATTTGCTTTTACTGTACAGCACAGTTTCACCGGCATCTACAGTGAACAGTGAATAAAATATTCAAGATGATTGTGGAAATAGGGAATGTAGTTTTCCAGATTTTACATTGCCTCACTTAAATAACTGCCTGTAAGTGATGTTTTGCACAGAACTCAACACAAAGGCATTACGTGATTGCAGAAGGTCGTCCAGGAACGTTGTTATCCTATCCAAGCAGGATGCCTGTTAGTAAATAGTACATTGGAGAGGTGAATGGGGGAACTCGATAACCCACAATTTAATCCTTGTGTCCTATTTTCAACTTAATACAATATTCAAAAAATTTGGAAGAGTTAAATCACGTTTTACCGTCTTTTTTCAAATGTTCAAGAAAATAGTTTTTTAAGGTAATATTAAGCAACTTTGTGAGAAATTGTTTTCAATGACACCCCTCCTTTAACTACATTGTTGCAAAGGTCCACTCAAGTATCTGCTTCAGTTCCCTAACTCCTGTCCATATCAAAGAGATTAATATTACCAAATATATTACTTGCTCTGTTGCAACAAAGTAGTGAACTTCCCCAACATGCTAAGTGAACACAAAATAAGTAGCAGTTTCCAGTGTTCTTTAAGGGTCTAACTAAAACCAGAAACTTTAGAAGTAATATAGACAGAGCCTTGTGAAATTGTTTAGAAAAAAGTCTTCATATTTACTTGCTTCAGACTCCCATAGGTATGGCCAGTGTGCCCTCTGGGGGATTCACACTGCCATACCTTGAATTCAGGATGTATTTATTTTTTGCATGAAATATCAGGAGGATTTTTTGATCTGATCTCATGAAGGCAACATTTCTGTTTTTTTTTTTCTTTTTATAGCTAGGACTATTAACAGGAGTATGATTAAATGCAGAAAATGAATGGAGTAGTAATATTGCTTTCATCTGAAAAGAACATTTTACTTTTTAAAGCTACATTCCGATTTGTTTCTGTTGAAAAACATTGTCACAGTAATTTGCCATGTCTAAATCTGTTCATTTGTAACTTCAACCTAGTGTGCAGGACTGAACATCAATTACAGTGGTTTGCAGAAGTATTCACCCCCTACCAATAATGTCACATTTTGTTGAATTACAAATAATGTATGCACAGTTTTTCAAACAAATTATTTTTTTTATTCAAATCTGTAGTGGTTAAACTGAACACTGTTCTATGAGGAGGAGGTTAAATTCAGGTTTAAATTCATAAGTATTCAGCCCCTTAAGTCAGTGCTTGGTAGAAGCACCTTTTGTAGTAATTGCTGCTATAAGTCTTTTTGGATAGGTCTCTACTAGCTTTGCACAGTAGGATGGTAAACTTTTTGCCCATTCTTTATGGGAAAATTGCTCCAGTTTTGGGGGATTGTCGATGGACTGCAATTTTCAAGTCTTGCTATAAATTTTTGATTGGATTCAAGTCAGGACTTTGACTGGCCCACTCAAGAAAAGTAAAATTTTTGTCTCGTCTGACCAGAAAACCTTTTTCCAAATGTCTGCAGTATCATCTACATGCTTTTCTGCAAACTCCATACGTGCTTTAAGATGAGGCTTTTTGAGTAATGGCTTCTTTCTTGCCACTCGTCCATACATGCCACCTTTGTGTAGGGACCAGCTTATTGTTGATGTGTGAACACTGACTCCCATCTCAGACACAACTTTGCAGATCTCTCAAGGTCATTGTTGGCTTCAGAGTGACATCCTGAACCAGTTCGCTGCTTGCCTGGCTTCTCAGTTTGGACGGGCAACCTGATCTGCGTAGATTGCATTTTTAAATGATGGACTTCACTGTGCTGAGTGGGATAATCAGCGCCTTTGAAATTTTCTTGTACCCTTCTGCTCTGTGCCACTCTACCACTTTATCCCTGACTTGTTTCGAAAGCTCCTTGGTCTTCCTGGTTGCTTTGTTGGATCACTATGTGAGCTGCAGCTTGAAAGTCTTTATATACCAGAGGGAAATTATCTGCAAGTTAAACCACTTTGATTACACACAGGCTGAAACCATTTCACTAATTTTGTGACCTTTCAAACAAATCATTTGCACCTGAGCTGATTTAGGGCTGCAGTAGCAAAGAGGTTGAATACTTATGCAACTGAGATTAGTCTGTTTTTCTCTGTAAATCTTATTTATATTCTATATGCATTTTTTTGATTTTATCAATGTGGAGTAGTTTGTATATATTCTACATGTAAAGTCATTTGAAAGCATCGTGGAGTAAGCTCAGGTGCCAACAAAATATGAAAACTTTGCAGGGGGTGAATACTTCTGCAAACCACTCTACATTACTCTAGACATGAGACTATATAGAAACAATTGTTCAAAGACGTTGTTCAATTTAAGCCATCAGTTGACATTGGTGGAATAAGTTGCATTTACAATTTTTCCGAACAAGTTAACTAGGCTGAGCATTTTAAGTCTGGAGCATCGGTTCCCAAACTGGGTCGTTGCCCAAAGGTCAGTGGCTGGGAAAGCAAGAGCAAAGAAAAGGCTAACATGCTGAAGCGAAACAAGTAGCAATACAGTACAGCATGGTTTCTATTTAACAAGAAATGCATCTTTGGAATAAGGAATTAAAATCTGCCCAATGAACGCCACACTTAACCTTATGAGTTTCCCTTTCAACAGAGGCCCAGCTGTTCGATCTGTCATGCTGAAGAGAATACATATAAAGTTTCATACCAAACACAGGATATTTTTCTTTCAGTAAGATCATGTGTAATCTTACTGAAAGGGGTCATAAAATGGATGAGACTACTCCGATTGTATAAAAAGAGCCAGGACCAATTCAGCCACACGTAAAACAACACTGCAAGCACATTAGTGGTCCCCATTTTCCACATAACTTTATACAGGAAACCTGGGCTGTTAACTAGCACTTTCATGCTTCCAATAAATGCTGATCCTTCAAAAATGGTTTGTCAACTTTTGAATTTTTATTGTTATGAAAAATCAAGAAAATAAATCATTGTCATACTGCAGCTCGGTTACCTGTTATGAAATCACAGGGGAAAATTTGAAAAAAATCCCAGGCGTTATCTTCATGATGAAAATCATCCATAAAGTTAACTGTGAAAATGCTATATTTAAGTGAGGAGGAGGTGGACATTACTAAACTCATTTGTCCTGGCTTGAGAATAGGGCACACCACTACATTTTGAATGGCTTGGTCTTTTAAAAAAAGAAAAAAAAAAAGAAAAGGTTACCATGGTGCCGGGTATGACAAAAAAGCAAAAACAAATATGATAAATATGACAAAAAAACAAACAGTTGCCCGAGTAGGGATTTAAACAATCTAGACATCTGAATGTGTGCAAGCTCTACACAAACGAAAAGTACAAACCCTCCTAGCCATGCAAAATAAAAACTAGTGGAACATTAGTTAAAATAACTAGTAAAATAAAATAAAATAGTTGTCATTTATGTACAATGCAAATATGAAATTGCATGTGATGGCTGTTAGGATCCTAGCATCCTTGGCAAGATTTACTGTAAAAGGAGAAGAGTATGTGGCTGCAGTCTTAGAAAGCCACAATGTCTTGAATCTCGGTCTGTGAGGAACAATGTCTCTGGGTCCTCTGGAACTCAACATATCTAATTTAAGTAACATGTTATTAACTTGTCAAATCAAAGCAAGCCAGTTCTTTTATTCATGAATAAGTAAACCTCTCCCAAAGACAACCATTTCAGTTAGATCAGAGGTCAAGACTTGCTTGAAAATCTCATTCTGACTGATTAAACCTTTTTTTTTTTTTTTTTCATGCTGTCATAAAAATGTGAAGACACTCCCATTACGCTGTTCCTTTTCTAGCAACACTTGAAAATACTTTTATACTTAAAATGCATTGGGCACTTTCCTTAGTTTGTGGTCATACCTTTTTGAAATATTATAGCAAAATTCTGCTTCCAGTTATTCTAGTTTCAGTTCAGGACAACCCCCTACACACATGCCCCCACAGGATTTACTGTCACTTTTGGATTTAATTTGTCATATAGGCCTAGGGTTTACCACTAATTTGTTTTTTTCCAGGAATAATTTCTCAAGAAACATTTGTGTGTTTTTTTTTTTTTGTTTGTTTTTTTCCCCTCAAACCCAAATGTTATTCCATTACAGGGCATAAAAAGCCACAGTTACGCCCTTTGGATGCATGGTTTACACATCCATATTTTTAAGAAGGATCCATACATTTATGGTATCATGATTGATGAATCCAATGTTGGCAATCATAATTATTATTATTATTTTTTTACTTTTATAAATACTGTCAAAAGCTTTAATATCTCCTTATTTGTGCTCAAATTTTTACATTTCAAAGCCATTGAATTAGCAATTAGTAGTTTCATAATGTTTCATAATTGGGTTTGTTTACCCAAAATGATGGGTTCCAAATAACCACTCACTGTTAAAGATTTATAAAAATTCCAGTACCTTATCCTACAGTTGGCACACATTTCATCCCATCCTTAGAGTACTACAGCACAGTTCTGAAGGGATAAAATAACGCTTTTATGTTTAATAGATATTCCTGAGTTTGTTTTTGCTGTTTATGTTAATGCTGTACAAACTGCATGAGGTGGCATTCATATTAAGACACCATCCACACGACATATAATAATATAAACATGAAACAGGACAAAGGTTCCTAAAACAAAACAAGAAATGTTTAGCTAGAAAGCCCAGGTGACCTTTTTCAAGTGCTGCTATGTGTAATTGTGCTTAGAAATAATATTACAGAGCCATGCTGTGTTCCTCACAGGACAAGACTCCTTGATTTATGAAAGCATTTGTTCAATTCTTTGCTTTATTAGACCCTAATGCAAACCCTATTACATGATTAGCACATGCAAAGGTGTTCCTCACAGGACAAGACTCCTTGATTTATGAAGTGTTAAAGGGACTAGGAGCTCTTTTTTAAACAAATCCCCTGGGCCGGTTGGCAACTCTTTACATACCCTTTATTACACCCTAAGTGCAAACCCTAGTATCAGTTCCCTACCTGCTGTAACATCTGGATATTGAGTTAGCATGCTCTGCTTTCAGCCAAGGTGTGCAGGATGAGATCTTTCCCTCAGTTGCAGTGAGGAGTCCTAGGATGAGACATCATTTATGGGTGACTTGGGTGATATGTCTGCGTGGAATTTAAGCTAAGATATCATGGGGTTGCAACAGAAGGTTAATCCCAATAAAAAATTGGGAAGGACATTCGGTGAACGTAACCTTGTATCTCCTGGTTCTAACTTTGTTTTCCACTTTTTTGTTTCCCGTGAAAAATATTGGCAGCACAACTGCTGTTAAATTAGAATTTGACACATAATCAACATGCCTATAAAGGTCTAGAAATAGGGAATGGCACTTTCAAGAGAGGTCCATGTTGTCAGAAATTTTAGGTAAAAAGGTGCTGATACACACACAAATTACTCATGCTAAATGGTTTTCCTACTGTACTGTATATTTCTGTAGTCGCACCTAAACTGTATTTTTCTACCTTTCGGCATAAATTTGGAAGATTTGTTTATCTATTACACCATGTTTTTTTGTTTCTTCTTGTAGTGAGTAGATCTTTTCATGCAATAGATATACTGTGTCATACATCCTGCTGTTAAACACTCAATAGCACTGAACTTAGAAAAACATAAACATTTGTGTTCATAATTTTATTACTGTTTTTTTTTTTATTTTTTTATTCTGCACTATTAAATCAGTAATGTGATAATGTATCTCCATCAGTTTAGTTTGAAAACTAAATAGATCTTTTGGACTTGGATGAATGTCTGTGGAATTCTATATCTAGCAACAAATTATGGTAGCAAAATATTTCTATTGTAACAGTATCTTGTTCAACTTTGTATTCCACTTTCAAGTTTCCCGGGCACATTGATTGGCAGCACAACTGCTGTTAAATTAGAATTTGACACATAATCAACATGCCTATAAAGGTCTAGAAATAGGGAATGGCACTTTCAAGAGAGGTCCATGTTGTATTTTAGGTAAAAAGGTCTGATACACACACAAATTACTCATGCTAAATGGTTTTCCTACTGTACTGTATATTTCTGTAGTTGGTAACGTAACCTTGTATCTCCCGCACCTAAACTGTATTTTTCTACCTTTCGGCATAAATTTGGAAGATTTGTTTATCTATTACACCATGTTTTTTTGTTTCTTCTTGTAGTGAGTAGATCTTTTCATGCAATAGATATACTGTGTCATACATCCTGCTGTTAAACACTCAATAGCACTGAACTTAGAAAAACATAAACATTTGTCATAATTTTATTACTGTTTTTTTTTTTATTTTTTTATTCTGCACTATTAAATTAGTAATGGATAATGTATCTACATCATTTAGTTTGAAAACTAAATAGACTTTTGGATTGGATCAAAATGTTAATTCTATATCTAGAAAAATTATGGTAGCAAAATATTTCTATTGTTACAGTATTGCAAAGTATAAAAAAGTCAAGAATCGGGCACATTGAGTTTACAATTGGCAACATTCATATATTTGATCAAAATTGTTTGTCTAAATATATCCGTCATAGAAATAGATATAAAAAAATATGTTACTTTTATATATATTGGCAAGTATATAATATATATATATAAAAAGTCACAAAAGTGTGTGTGTGTGTATAATATATATATATTTATTTATTTATTTATATATATATATAATTATATATAAGGATATTAACAGTGTGGTGTGAATGAAACAATTGTTTATTCCCTTTTTACGCTAAGGGGCATATTAATTATTTTTCCGGACTGTATTAAACTGGAGCTCATCACAAAGACAAGTATAAACACTTTCTGCTTAACATAATGATCTGAAGTTTGTATTGTTTCACATTCTCACGAGAAGACTGTTTTAAATGAGCGACAGCTTTTGTTTCGAGTGCTAGCCAGAACCACGATATAAGTGATCTTTGTTTCCTAAGAATATTCCCTTTGTTTTCTTGCTGTCTTACTTCCTGTCTTACCCAACATTAATGATATGACGTTAGAGCTAGTTGTAATAATACTTTGACCTCTGTAGATATGACTCATAAAACACTTAATATAAATTGACAGTTATGAACATAACTGACCAAGTATACTATCACACAAAGCCTATAAAAATAAACTGCTGAAACTAAAGAAAGATCTTTGCAGGTTTGGCACTCTGCCAAAACCCCAGGTAAATGTGAGCATGCTAATCCTGGAAAGGTCATTTTTGTGTTTGCCGTATGAAAGTTGGCATTGATGGCATATCGAAGATTTCAGACGAACAGCCTAACGTCTTTATAAACTATTTTGTATGCTTTGTAAATAGTATAACTTTCAATACACATGGTTATTTTATTGCGCTTAGTATATAAAAGGCATATTTGAAAAGCTACATGATACTTTTTTGGCTTCCTTGAGTAATTTTTCCAAGTTTATGCAGAATATATATACAGTATATATAATTTCAAATAGTAATATTTATATTTATGTAAAAGCTAACAAAAACAAACACTGTTCTTGGTATTTACAGGTTTTTTTTAACAACTCCATCCCTCCACAGACATTCATTAACAATGAACTGCTTTGTCTCTTGAGGCAGTGCCATTGTCTACTAATCACATCAAAGGCCTCATAGTACAGACTTCTTATTTTATATGACAGAAAGTTACGTTGCTTTGTACATGAGTCAGCATACAATTAAGTAGGTAATGCTTTTCACTTGTAAATGGCTGACTAAATAAATTCATTTGCCTGACTTAAAGTTGCAGTGTCCAGCAATCGTACTCGATTTACACACTCAAAAAAATATATATAATCCTGTGTTTACTAAAGTCGTTCTTTATCCTGACTTGTGCTGAAACCGGTAGATCACTAGATTGAAACTATAACATAGGAACCTAAAACATGTGTGATAATATTATAATTCAAATTGTGCATACCTTCTACAACTAGAAATGTAAAAGCCAAAGTTTCTCCTTGCTTTTCATGTTGTGTTTTGTATGTTACTGTGCGATAGCAGGGAGGGGGTTAATATCCTCCTTGCTTAAAAAACCTTGTGAGAATGCATGTTTGGGTGAATGGGCTAAGGGTTTTAAATTGTTTCATTATTTAATTCTTTAATTGAGTGATTGTTTTATTGTTTAGTTATTCCCTGCACCTGGTGGTAATTGTAAATTAGAGCAAAGTGCAGGGTATTTAAGAGAGGCAGCCAGTCTGCTCAGGGCTGCTGAGTGAGCAGCTTGACTGTGTGAGTGAGCAGTGGTATTAAGGTATTGTGAAACTTGTGTGAGTTTGTATTTTGTGTGGTTTTTTTGGCAGGTAAAAGGCTTATTAGTCGTGTGAGCTAGTTAGGAACTTGTAACGAATGTTTAGTTAGTGCTCCAAAATGGAGTTAGGTTTTTGTTTCTGTTTTTGTTTGTTTTAATGTCTGTTTATTAAAAAAAATGCACAGCAGCTCTATTTTTCTTTCAATGTCGTGTGTGTCATTTGTGATTTGAGAAGGGAAAAGAACCCAAGCGGGTCTGTTTGGAGAGCCGCCTGTCACAGTTACATTTTAGAAATTTATGACAACATTGTATGAATATACTTAGGGTGATTTATAGTAATACTTTGAAATGCTACTTTTTTTTTTTTTTGTAAGGAGATGCTTACAATGAATTTCAGATGAATCAATTCCCACTGTCTCTGGTATGTGAACTGCAGGACATACTGAAGTAGTAGTCTTGATATGGGTCTAAAGAGGCAGTGAAATTACTGGCAATGTACAAAGTGCATTTTTCTGTATTTAAAGGGAGAGTAATAAAACAGAGAGTGAGGGAGCAATAAAAGTCGAGACAGATTCCATCTTCTCAGAATTAAAACAAAGAGGACAAGAAGAGATACAAAATTTAGTTTTCTGACCACTGCTTACTGTGCCAGAGGCATTTTTCAGTGGCTATGAATTTAGAACAGCAAAATTACACAATGCTATTTGCATATTCATGAACATACCAGTGAGTTCCATGCATTGCTGTCAGTTATAAACCGAAATACATTATATCACTGAATTTCAACAAATTAAACTATTTTGACATTCAAAAGCCAATAATAAATCACTGGACTGAGATTCATAGTAACTGAGTAGCACATTGTTAACATGGCACCCTCACATAAGCTGACCTTAATAATATCAGTACAGCTAAGTACTGATACTGTGTGCGTTATACAGTATATCATCATGGAAAGGAATCTAGCATTACAAATGTATTTTTACAGTTGTAACTGTATCATATACTGCCTTCCATGTTATATATATATATATATATATATATATATATATATATATATATATAGTTGTAGTCAAAAGTTTAAATACCCTAATGAATATGTATAATTTCTAGAAATTTCTCAAAAACAAAGAATTTTAGAAAACATTTTGCATTACCAAATTCTAGAAAATGCTGGATTGTAGGTGAACATTCTGAGAGTATAAAAGGGTTAGGCATAGGATGATTGCTGTCATTACCAATATGGGAAAAAGTAAAGCGCTATCTGAAGACTTTAGGCAGAAATGTTTGTATTGTCATTAAGCTGGAGAAGGATACAAGAAGACTTCCAAGCATTTAAGTATCCCAATTTCAACTGTTGTTTCTATTATCAAGAAGTACAAGACTCATGGTACTGTCACAATGCTAGAAGAACTGTAAACTTAGTTGCTTTTCTGGAAGGAGATTCCGCCCATAACCAATACATCATCAGCAAGCGCATAAAAGCTCTGTGTACTATTCATTCTTGTCACTTCTTTTTTGTTTCGGCTGCTCAGTCAAGCCTGGGAGGCTGAAACGGGAGTTGACCGCTTAGAGCCTGGAGGAAGGGTTGCCCTCAGCCACAGATTCCCTGAGGTTTCCCCTAAAAAAAAAAAAAAAAAAAAAAAAAAAAAAAAAATATGTGAATAGGGTTTTTTCCTTACCTGAGTGCTGAGCGGTTCGTACGTAGTAGTTCTTTGGGGTGCGTGGTCGGGTTTGAGAGGCAGGGCTCTCTACCCCGGCGCAGTCATGCTCTGGGGGACGGGCGTGTCTCAGCTGCTGATTTTCATTAAATTCAATAATTGATGGTTAGGTGGCAGAGTGCCACTGTGGACAGCATTAAATATTTTTCATTGTTCATTCATGGTTTGGCTGCCTTATTTCGGGGAGAGGTGGCTACAGCCACTTATCTGCAGCACTGGGGTGCCTGTATCTGTTCGTGTATTTCCAGCCGGCCTCACGCAGGTAGTTGTCGGGCACCCACGGACGATGCCTCCAGCCAATTTTATCCCTCAACTAGCGATTAATTTCATTTGACTACAACTGTGAGTGTGTGTGTGTGTGTGTGTGTGTGTCTCTCTCTATATATATATATATATATATATATATATATATATATATATATATATATATATATATATAGAGAGAGAGAGAGAGAGAGAGAGAGAGAGAGAGAGAGAGACATATATATGTATGTATGTGTATTGATAGATAGATAGATGGATTGATTGGATAGGAGGCTGTAGTGGAAAATTATTGAACCAAGGGATTATTACCGACAGGGGGCTATAATGCCCGAAGCCGCAGGCAACCCTGGAGGTAACAATAGTTTTCCTGAGGGGCATTTCTTTTTCCACTATGGCTGAGTCTGCAGTACATATTTAATATATGAATCAGTCGTGAACAAAGTTAGCTAGGCAAGGTTGGATAGTAAATACAAATGAAAATATAACCAGACCTATGGAAACATAAGGATGGTACTGTTGGCTAAATAAATAAGACAAAAAACCTGTATGTCCTGAGAAAAATGACAGTGGTAAGACTAGTGCATACAGGGGGACCTGAACTGCTGATTAGGAACATGGATGGTGGGAAGAAATGTTGCATTTCACATAAAGATTGACTGCCAATTGGTTTCCCAACAGGGGTGGAACTTCCCATAACCTGACTCATCCTGGAAATGACTTGGACTCTTCACACTACACTGACTAAATAAACTACTGTCTGAAACAGAATCAACATGAACACACTGAAGGCCTGCAGGACTTGAATAGAGGGGGGCAAACAGGTCCTGTCACGTCATAAAAAATGTTCTGTTTTCTTTTCACTTTGTGGGTAATGCCACAATCCATTAACCACACCAAGAACATTTCAGCAGTTCAGCACAAAACAATGACACAAGTTTGTCTTTAATTAAAGTCTTTTCGTTCAGTAAATTCTAATAAACCAAATTCTGAAACGGTTTCACAGTCAATATGCTGTACCCATTATTACAAACCACAATTAAGGGCAATAATATTTTATTTACCTTGTATTCTTTTTTAATTTTTTCACTTTTTAGTATTTCATCGTTTTGTTTTGTTTTTTTATGAAAGTGACAGAGTTTAGTTTTTAGATGTTTTACACAATGTGGCTTTGCAATTTTACAAAGGCTGTTTTTATATAATTTTATTAAACAATAATCTCAATCTCAATTAATACAACCATGCCCCACATTGTTGTGCCCCTTATAATTTCTTTTTTTTAAACTGAGCCTGTGAGTTTAAAGTACTGCACTCAAGATTTTTAATGAGTCCTTAAAACCAGCTTCTAAAATAAAACACAATTTTGGTTCATGCAACATATATGTGCTAACTGATGTTATTGTAATACTCAAATGTATTGTCTATTGTTTTGGCTACATTACAATACATAAATGTTGTTTATTTTCAATGAACATGGAAACAGAACGGAGGAGCTACGAGAAAGTGCCTAAGTAATCAAAAGGGGAATCATTTTTATGGGGGAAAAAATGCCCACGTCCTAGTAAACAAATTAGATGGGTATTTGCACAAAGGGAAAATCTGGGGCGGATAAGACATTCTTTAATTTAATTAAAAGTCGATATAAAGACCTTTAACTTACTAATAACATGAAACACCTCATGTTTCAGCATGATAATGCACGGCCCCGTGTCACAAGGATCTGTACACAATTCCTGAAAGCTGAAAAAGTCCTAGTTCTTCCATGGCCTGCATACTCACCAGACATGTCACCCATTGAGCATGTTTGGGATGCTCTGGATCGACGTGTACGGCAGCATGTTCCAGTTCCCGCCAATATCCAGCAACTTCGCACAGCCATTGAAGAGGAGTGGGACAACATTCCACAGGCCACAATCAACAGCCTGATCAACTCTATGCGCAGGAGATGTGTCACGCTGCGTGAGACAAATGGTGGTCACAGCAGATACTGATTGGTTTTCTGATCCACGCCCCTACCTTTTTTTTAAAGGTATCTGTGACCAACAGATGCATATCTGTATTCCCAGTCACGTGAAATCCATAGATTAGGGCCTAATGAATTTATTTCATTGACTGATTTTCTTATATGAACTGTAAATCAGTAAAATCCTTTGAAATTGTTGCAAGTTGTGTTTAGATTTTTGTTCAGTGTAAATAAATATTCCTAACAATTATAATAGAGATCCAGCAAATGTGTTGCTTGGACCCCTAATAATAACAACACAGAAAGCTTTATCTAGTTATTGTCCAGATATAGTTTCTTACCAAAAAGATCAAATACTGTAAGTAGCCTTTATTTACAAATAATTAAGCAAATAAGTAAAATTAAAATAAAATAATGTGGAACACACTAATTGTGCTTCCTCCTTTGAACGAACTATTTCCATATCAGAGTTTGCAAATTCCATTTTCTCCTGCTTGGTAAAGTAATTTGACACAATGCTTTCCTTGGATGCCATTGTTATGTAGTCACAAGACCAAATTTAGTGATCAGGAGTGGTACTTTATTGTTACAACCAAACTGACGCACGTGTCCCGCTAACTCTTTTGCATCTGCAGTCAAAACCCAGCTGCCTCCATTTACGGTAGCTATTGCAACAGTCCATAACGCAATAGCAGTGCTGTACTATGTAAGCAATAAGGCACGACAGGGTGTGGGATATACTCTAATATCCACATGCCTCAGGTGCGTTATAAGACACGAGGCGAAGCCAAGTGGCTTTAACCACCAGGGGCGTGTGGATATTAGAGTATATCCCAGACCCTGTCGTGCCTTATTGCGCTTATAAAATTGATCAACCAAAAAAAAAAAAAAAAAAAACGTAAAAACATGTTTTAATTAACAAAAAAAGTAATTTTTATTAAATATCCTTCCACCTCTGCCTGAACTTAGAAAAAATAGTCCCTTAAAACATAAAAAAAATAAAACCAAAAATGCATTAATTAAAAAATAATTTCAGATGTTGAATTGAACATTGCCATGGAAAGAGCAGTTTTGATTCGTTACACTTCTTGTAATTCTTGGTTTATTCATTACATTTTAAAGTCAAATATTACTGCCCATTTTCATCAAGACACAGCACAAATGAGTCTGCCTTTAAATCATGCAGCACAAATAAGACTGCCTTTAAATCACGCAGACCCTTCCTCACAAGACCTGCAATAGTATCAGGTGAGAGTGCGTTTTTTTTTTAATAATCCTTTGTTATCTGGGGTGGTAACGGGAGGTATCCTTAACTGATTTGTGCTACAGCTTCGCAGTGGCGAGAAAGACGTTATTTGCATGGAATACCCGGTTACTTATCAAACTGCTGCAATTTACAGCTTGGTAACGTGGACAACTACTGGACCAGTGTTAAGAAACAATTTTAAGCAATGCAGGGCACAGCAGAAAACATGATACCATCGTACCTGGACACATTTAAACGGTACGGCAGGAACTGTCGAGATGAATTTATAAATGTTCAGCATCAGATCACACAGCTGCGCAGGGGGTGGGTCCAGTGGCAGCAGGCAGGCAGACCGGAGAACGGACAGCAGGAGCAACGACAACAAAACATCTTTTAACCACAAAGTCTCTTTTAAGAGGGACCCAAATCTTTTGAGAGCTATTTTTTTAAACTATTTATTTTCAAAATGGGATATGGAAAAGTTGTAGTTCAGGGAGAAGGAACAGAGCGATCAGAATGGCGAGTTTTGAATTTATTTGAATACTTTTGTTTGTTTTTTTCACAACTTTAATCATTGGTGCCCAGTTCAGATTCATTCAATATCTCATGTACACTTCGGTTTCCCAAAAGTTCAACATTTACATACATCTCGTCGGTCATGTTTATTGCAATGTCTGCCCTTTTTGTTTTTAAATTCTAGTGGATGGATATCTTACAGTGATTTGCCCGTTTTTGAAAAATGTGCCAACCCATGGTGATATGCTAGAATATCAATATCCCCATGTGACCTGTTTTGACCAATCAGGATAGAGTATTTAAAATACCCACTTTATAATGCATTTTAAAACTGACATAACAGTATTGTTAATAAAAACAGGATTATGGCAAACATATGTTGCAAAGAATCCCGCTCCATGACTTACATTTATAACTGTATTTAAATGCATATTATTGTTGTTATTATTATTATTATTATTATTATTATTATTATTATTATTATTAATTATCATTATCATCATCATCATCATCATCATCATCATCAGTATTTATTATTATAGTTCATTTATTCATCATCATTTATTTTAACCTTGATATACAAACACAATGTGATCAGATGTGTGTGTGTGTGTGTGTGTGTGTGTGTGTGTGTATATATATATATATATATATATATATATATATATATATATATATATATATATATATATACACACACACTGTAGACTAGTATATTGCAAACACATAGTTCCAATTTAATTTTTTAAATAAAGGTTTGGCAAGAGTTTTCAACTCTAATCTATTAAATGGTTTCCATGAGATAGAATATTCGTCAATCACTATCTCCTGGTGAAATTGTACACTGCCTCTTTAATTAGACAGAAACCATAGTTTATTCCCTGGAGTGCCCTGCTAAAGTAGCCATAGGGCCCTGTTTCCTGGGCCACTTCATTGCAGCACAAAGCAGCGGCTTGCCAAACTCTATTAGATTTGTGGTAATATCTATTGACCATCTTGTCCATTGACTTGAATACATTTTAGAACGCCAAGGTGTTTTAAAGCCAGCTTATCGGATTCCGTAGAAACTTTATTGAGATTACTTAATAAAGTGTGCTTTCACAAACAAGATGCTTTGTTTTATAAGCTTATAGACTGCAGCAGTCGGGAACACCACAAATCTTTTTTTTATAAGCTTATAGACTGCAGCAGTCGGGAACAGCACAAATCTTTTTTTATAAGCTTATAGAATGCAGCAGTCGGGAACAGCACAAATCTTTTTTTATAAGCTTATAGACTGCAGCAGTCAGGAACAGCACAAAAATTTTTTTTTTTTTTTTTTTTTTTTCGTAAAGTTACAGACTGCAGCAGTCAGGAACAGCACAGATGTGTTTGTTGCTGAACTTTGTCCTGCAGTCTAAAAGCAGGAATGATACATTGGTCCAAAATTATAGAGATCTTTACTCCAAGTCTTTTTTTTTTTTTTTTGAAAGATTAATTATTTTTTTATATTTTGCGTCTATTTTTGTAGACATTCCGGTAAACACAAAAAAATGCTGGACTTCCGTGATGATTCAAGTTTATGAAGTAGATGCAATACATCTGCTTTTGTTTACAAAGAGTAAAGTCTACATGTAGACAACCCTGAGCAGTAGATTTTGTTACAATGTTGGCTAAAACAGTAACTGTAAGTACATGTATTTAACGAATTGTGAACAATCAACCTTATAGTTTTTATAACTACAATCATCTGCTAATAGTCAGAACCTTCTGAACCTAAAGTGATTGTCTCAAAAGACCAGGAAATTTTCTTAGGAGTCTTTACAGAACCAGATTGATTGTCTTACAGACCGCAGTCACAACTGGATGTTATTCATATTTATTTCTCATTGCACTGTTGATATTGTGGTGAACGGGATGTAGTGGAAATAACGAGACCACAGCTTCGACTTTCACTAACGTCCAGAACTCACAGCTCAGGGATTCTTTTGTTAAGACCCACACAGTCAAATTGCAGTTTGCCATTCCTTACCCATACTTTACTACGCATTTACTGTTAATTACAATGGTTAACCTGTGCTGTTACAGTACTTTACTAAAATATACTATCAGTTGTGCTTTACCATGATTTACTACACATTATTAACTGTCTCCTCACAATCCACAGCAATATTAGGCTCCATCATGCTCAGGTACTTAAAGCCCATATGTCACCTATTTCAGGCCTTTTTTCGCTGAATATTTTTTTTAAATTGCTCTACAGAACCATTTTTGGCTAATTAATAACTAATTTAAAATGTTTTTGATGTGGTATCATCACTTATATATATATATATATATATATATATATATATATATATATATATATATATATATATTTATACTTTTGCACTGTAACTGTAAAAAAATTACAGTCGTTAAGCTTGTTTTGAGTACTTCTGCCAAAAAGCCCTGATTTCAAATCTTGACATCTGTGTTGTCACTAGGGGAAAACACGAACCGTAAACCATAAACATGCATGCATATGTCTACGGCATAAACAAAACGATCATACATACAGGCCTATTCCTCGATGGTAAAACGGTGACAAAAATACATTTCACCTCAGATAGGTGCAAGGGAACGCGTAGGCATGAAAAAAAAGTACTGTATTCAGTGAAAGTAAAGTCAACGAGTTTGTCAGTGCACAGTGCAGTGATCACTTCGTACAACACAGAGCACGGAGACTAAAGCTTTTGTTTGTTGGTTTCTGGCAGGTACAAATTTTAATTGTTCTCTTTTGTAAGACACTGGTACACAAGTTCACAAACACACGCAGACCTTTACAAAGACAATCATCAAGTAAGTAACCATTGATTCATTTTCCCCTGACCACAGCAGAACCATTTAGAAACTAAAATACTTTTTTTTTTTTTTAAACCAGCCTTAATTAAACAATTCTGTACTGTTTACTATTGTATCAAAAAAACAGTTTTAAACAGCTGCATCTATAAGATACTTCATACAGATATAAAAATGATTACCAGAGATTTTCTTTTTTTTTCTTACCCTGTGCACTAGTGCTCATTACTACTAGGCTACCCACTACGCATAATCAGTTAATTTTTTTAGACATCAGATATTACTATTTAGATATCACTAAATCTGGGAAAGCATAAGTGTTTGTTTCATGAATGAAGTTGATGAGCTATACATGGCCATGCAAGTCATCTCAGCCCTGTAATATAAACAATGCTTTATTATTGAAGTGGATGGGAAACAGTAAAAACTTTTTGCAAGATATAAATGGTACAACAAACCAAATATAGCAAAACATTTTTTTTACTGCCATAATGAACTGCTAGCCAGGGTTAACTATACACAAGAACAACATTCAGAATCACAGACCTGTAGACAAGGGGGCGTGTCGCTTACATTACTCATGCCAGCGTGGTTATTTTCTCCTTCTGGAGGTTCAAAACCATTCGGAATCGGGCCTCAAACCACTTATTCTTCCTCCCCACAATTTCTTGCATTACACACCACACTCCCACTGTCCTTACTGTAATACAGACTACTCAAAACGTCAGAGAAATGTGTAATAGCTTTCACAGTCTGAAGCCATGTATATCTCATCTCATCCTGATATGTGTTTCCCTACTTACGTCACGCCAGCTTTGTGCATCATCGGTGCATTGTCTTCCATAAGGTTAGAGGGAACTATTAATTTCGGAGGGAACTTTATGACATTATATTAATCTTTATCTTATTCACTGAACAATAACTCACACGTCTGTTTTTATATGCTTAATTATTAGTATGTATACGATATGATTACAAACTAGATTAATCCGTAACCATAAAGGTAAAATAAAAAGGTTGATTCAGGTCGGGATGATAATAAACCTGGCCCCAGTCCCCTAGAATAAGTGGCCACAGTCAAATTCCATCAATGCATGCAACACAAGCTCTTGCCAAAATCTTCTAACCATGTATAGCACTCATACCTGTTTTTATATGCTGCCTTACTAATTATTTTAAAATAACAGCCAAGTTGGAACAACACTGTGTTTCTTCTGGAGGAAAACTCTTTTTGCTTAGCTTGGCATTTGGAACAGGTTCTCGATATTTGACACCTCTTGAAAGCGAAGTTTGGCAAACAGAAATCAACAGCAGCTCCCAGAGTCCCAGCACAAGGGCTGCTGTGAAAACACCTGGGTGTCTCACTGCTTGATGAGAAACAGGCCACGATTCACAAAAAAAAAAAAAAAAAAAAAAAATACTACACTGTTTCTTTAAACAGGTGGTCCTGGAGCGAACAATGTTGTTCTTGATGGTGAGAAACCTTCCTGGAGTTTCTACTCTTAGTGCTGCCTTCACAGAATTCATGTGCCAAGTGGCATTGATGAATTAATTAGCGGGGGTATGGCAATTAGGAAACATTGGAAGTAATCACTGATTCCACTCAAGTTGTGCTTCCTCACGATTGCTGCGCTGTACGAATAAATATGTGACACAATGAATATACTCAATATAGAGGAGGCACTGGAGGTCTTAAAGCTACAGTCACTTCCTATACAAATGACCTTTAAAAAGCCATGATCCTTTTAACCTTTCATGTTCTTTTTTTTCTTATATACCAGTACCAGTATTAATGTACATGCATTTCTCCACAAGTACTGGTAATGATATAGTTTATGGTCTGATGGAATGGCTTGATGGTATGTGTTGGCTTTATAAATTAGGCACAGGCATGAAGTATTTGTTAGTAGAGGGTCTTGCACTCAATCCTCTCATTCTCCTCAGGCTGGTTGACCTCTGTCTTGGTGAGGAGATGCATTCTCATCCATAAAGAAAAAAAAAAGTCAAAGCCAATGGTACCAGCAAACGGTTTACCAGGGTGAATGATCCTTACAGCTTAAACTGGTCAAATTGTTATTTATTATTTTGATTTGCACTTTTGCATTTCAAGACGTCCTCCAAAATGGTTATGTTCTGCCAAGCAGCAGTCAGGATGCTCTCCACTCTCCAGCTCTACTGTGATATTCCACGCCAAACTCATGTTTGCACATATGGAGAACAGGCTTCAGGTGCCTCATCTGAAAGCTACTGTATGTTATAATGCCTGAAGGCAAGAGGAACTGCAGGCTCTTCCGCTAACTGAGGACACTGTTGTTATTAACTTCTCAGAGAATATTAGGTATGAAAGTGTGCACAAAATGAATGTAATGAATGAATCAGTACACTGTATAATGTTATTTCACGGGACGGGAGCCAGGCTCCTGTAGAGATGTCAGACTTAGAGTTAGTAAAGATTGAAGACATATAGCAAAGAGGACCCCTCTATTATTGGGGACTGAAAACATATAAGAGAGGGCCCCACTGTTATCGGGGCTCTGAAAACATATAAGAGAGGGACCCTCCGTTATCAGGGCCCACCAGACATACAGGGGTTTGAGTACCTGAAAGGAAGAAAGAAAGTTGAACTCTGGCTCGTTGAGAGCTGCCATCAATGAGGTAAATTATAGACTTCCAAAGTTGGGACGAGGACTCACCCCCAGAGAAACTGAATCAAAAAGATTACTTCATATTACAAAGGAAGAGATCCTTCTGAGAGGTTAGTTAAAATAATCTTAGATCCTCAGATTGCGAGGGGAGTGATAGCGCATGAGATGAAAAAAAGGTTTGGCTGGAGGTGCCCTCTGACGCTGTAAGAGAACCTCCCTTGAGTAGGTAGTTATAGAAAGCGTTGCTTGCACAAAGGTCGGGGAAGTGTGACTCACTAACCCCCAAAAAGGATGGACCCCCAGCTCCCCGCTAAAGATTCCTACAAGTGCAGACAAACAAAAGAACGGCCAATGCATTACAAAAATAATAATAATTAACAGAACAAAGAAGGTTAGTAACTGGCTTGCTACTGGCTATGTGAAGACCCTCTGCTCAGTGGAAAGGAAAAAAAAAAACTTTCTTTTTATGGGGAAAACCTTTGGTAGACCAGGTGAAAGGGTCGTCCCCACTCCAGAAATGCTAACAATGTATGTATGATTCAACTACTGATGAGGTCTAGCGTCTCATATTTTTAATGAGATGGCTGTTAATCTTTGCTCTTGCATGTGATGTGGCTGCCTGGATTTTGACTGTAGAATTGCTGGGGAAGTCTTACTCCAGAAACCGATGTGGATGGATGAGATATGAAGCAATGCTAAATATAACACTGCAGCTGAATTGATGAAAGGGGTCTGAATTGCAGCTGTTTCAAGATGTAAATAATCATTTGTGTGCACTATAAAGCTTTAATCCATTCCTGGTTGACTGTGGTGGATTAATCCTGCTTTGGGAGCAGATAGTCAAATAAGTGGTCAAGCCAGTGGAATAAGAGGATCTGTTGGAATGGGCTAGGCTGCATCCCTGTATGTTTGTTCTGCATTGAGTGTCCTCTGATAATTAGGTTTAGCTAAAAATGAACTCGCTGAACTGGGATTTTACTGCTGGATTTGTCAGGGCTGTAAGAACCAGACTGTGAAATCTGGAAACGAGAAAGGTCATCAGCTGCATTATTATTATTATTATTATTATTATTATTATAGTAGTAGTAGTAGTAGTAGTAGTAGTATTATTATTATTATTATTATTATTTATTATTATTATTAGAATGTTCCTGTTGAGCTTCGCTTGCAGCTACCAGCAGGCAGCCGCTGTAGCTTGCTCTTAGACAGTCTAGACAGTCTGCCAACTGTCTGACCTGGGCCGCTGAACAGCTGAGTACGGCTGGGGAGTTTTCTTAGGTGGAAAAATTGGTTCTGCCGAGATGGAATTACAATAGAAAATTAAAAGAGATTCCCGATTGCTCCCTGCAGTGATCTCACTACCATTATTGAGGAGGGTTTTTATAAGTTTGTTGAGAGTCCAGTCCTTAAAGTACAGTCGCTCTGGAGGTATACCCTGGGCAAGGAGCCACTTAGACCGACAGGGATTGACTCCTTGGACAGTGGGTAGTGATATACTGTCTTTTGTCTGTGGCTGTATTGGGATTAGTTATACCTGGTAGTTAGTCAGTTGGGGACAGAACAGCAATAGTGGAGAAAGGTATTAGTCAAAGAGCAATGGAATTTATTTGATAGTTTCCACATGATGTTCTTCACTCCAGTAAAACATAAAAAAATGTAAATTAAGCAACACTATCATAATGCAAGATGGCCTGAGGTAAATTATAGTTTAGGATTTATTTTTTTTTTTTTTTTAATTGAGCGTATAAATATATAAATAACAGACATTTATATTTAGCTCCAGTTATTTTAACTCCTTGTCTGTGAGAAGGAATGTCATTGTTTCTTTCATCTCTTGTTTTTCCATGTGGCTTTTAATTCAAGGTTCTCATTTACAAATACACAAAATGTAAACTCGTTTGGTTTCAACCCCTCAGTGGTCTTGCGATTAAAGGGATTCTTTCGGTGCTAGGGATGGCAACCCTACATTATCTCAATTAAGTGGTTGAGCTGAAATTACATTTTCATCTGCCTCAAATGGGCAAAGCTATTTGTCTAAACATTGTTCTCTAAATATTGTCTTTGATGAAGCATAGTACAATAAAAAAAATTGACAGTGAAAGCATAAGTTTGTTGCCACAAAATGGACAAATTAAACTTCTTTTTAAGAGGACTTCAGGCACACACAGACGATAGTAATATGTACTGTATGTATACCATGGTGTAATCAAAATCTGATGTGTATACAGTGGTATAATGATATGGTGCCTTTATTGTATAACCATACATGGTTTTCTAGAGGGGAAGTCTCCTTTGAGTTAGCATGCACATTTCCAGTCTTGGGTAAAAAGAGTCCACTGGTCAGACAGTGGAAATGGGAGATGTCCATTGATTTTCAGTCCTCCTGTGCTGGCATATGGTTTGCAACAAACTTTATAGATAGGATGTTATGCACGAAAGAGTTTTTGGAGGGCACCATTTTGGATGGATCGTTGGCCTGCGAAATAACCTCTAAGTCATGGTGGTTTTGCAACTTTCAACTTACCTGCAGTTATACTGTAATAAGGCTTTCAAATGTTTAAAATAAGGGCGTATTATACAATGGTGCGCCTTTTTATACTGTATCTGTTCTACATGTTAAACATGGCATGGAGTTAAAAGCAATTTGAAATGGATCCTGGGCATTTCCATTGGCAAGTGAGTACTGTCAAATCGATTTGAACTGGGATGCACAGCCAGACATGGTATGATCCAAATGACCAAAAAAAGCAAAGCACAGTATACAGTGCAGAGAAAAAGTTTGTGAACCCCAATGATAATTATGTAAATTCTATAGTTTTACCATGATAGCCTTCTTGAAACAAAACCAGTCTTTTCTTAAATATCCAATAGGGTTTATATTAACCAATTCCATGTCTTTTGAAACAAAATGATGTATGAATTAGACAAACAATGAGTAATTAAGATTCATGATATGTGAAAAAGTAAGTGAACCCCTGGTTTTATCAGCTCAATTAAGGGGATAATTATCTTTATCTATTATTAGGACTTAGATTAAGATCTAATAACATTTTAGGTCTGAAATATGTGAAAATCCTAAGGGGTTCACAAACTTTTTCTCGGCACTTGTATGTGTTTTAATTGTTAACCTAAACCGATCAGCATATCGTTCGGACGGGTGGCATGCAGGGGAGTGTAGGCTAGCGTGAAGTCATTGGTCTTCACTGGGGGGGATTCCAAAGGGTGTGTAGCATTGTCAAAATCAGCAGGGCCTGTTTCTTTTCATCACACTGCAGCAGACCATACTGGCCAGGCAGCCTGTGGGATCAAGCAGCTCGGAGGATGCCCAGTGATCTTCAGTTCTTCTCAGCTGCTGTGGGGAATTGCTGCGGTGAGGGAACATCACAGGACATTCTAAATTGGGGAGAAAAATCGGGGTGAAAAAAATGGCCACTCTAATGTAATTCTTAACTGCTGATGAAAAAGGTAGCAGTCTGACTGGCCACCGTTTGAGTTTAGATTGAGTTGATCAATTCAAATCTCAATAGCATTTTGTGTACTGTTATTTAGTTGTCTCCAATTTTTAACCCTGGTTTTCTCCCTAATTTAGTGTGCCCAATTATTATCTGTATCCTCAGCTCACTGCTTGCAACCCCCCTGCCGACTTGGGGAATGGAGGCTGGAACACATGTCCTCCGAAGTGTGCTCCTGCCAATCTGTCATTTTTTGCACAGTAGATCCACAGTGAAGCCACCAGACCTATAGTGCCGGAGGACAACACAGATCTGGCTGCTCCTCTGCAGAACCACTGGTGCCCTATCGGCCACAGGGGTTGCTGATGCATGGTGAGCAGTGGATTCCCCTGCCGACCTAAGCCCTCCCTACCTGGGCAGAGCTTGGCTAATTGTGCACCACCCCCTAGGAGCTCCTGGTCACGGTCGGCTGTGACATAGCCTGGACTCGAACCTGCGATCCCCAGACTATAGGGTACATCCTGTGCTCCACCTTTAAAAAGCTAGTTTGAAAAATAGAACAATTAAAAAAAAGTCTAAAACAAAAATGTAATACAATTGGAATTAAAAAACATTTTCCGTCTTGATTTAAAAAATGTAAGAGTCCCAGCTTCCCATGCAGAAGGCAGCAGAGCATTCCATAAAGTTGAAGCTTTCCAAGAAAATGCCCTTCCTCCCGTAGTATTTTTATTCACCCTGGAATAACCAGCAGTCCCACATCCTGTGATCTAAGAGAGCGGTTAGGAGTATACAGGGTCAGTAATTCCTGTAAGTAGCTGGGTGATAATCCATTCAAGGCCTTATAAGTTAAAAGCAAAATCAATTCTAAATTGCACAGTGAGCCAGTGCAAAGAGGCCAAAACAGGGGTAATATGTTTACTTTTTCTGGTTTTAGTCATATTCCTAGTGGCAGTGTTCTGAATGAGCTGTAATCTCATGTTTTGGGATACCAGAAAAAAAGTGCATTACAGTAATCAATTCCATACAAAGTCACGCATTAGTCTTTCTGCATCAAGTACAGAAATAACAGGGCTAAGTTTAGCTCTATTTCTCAAATGGTAAAAGGATAATTTAGTAACTTTCCTAATATGAGTCTCAAATGATAGATCAGGGTCAAAGATGACCCACAAATATCTTAGTCTAGTTTTAGTTCTGATGAGATACTGCTAAAGTTTAACTCAAGTAAACTGACATTTTTGTTGGTTCTGAGAGACCACTAGTATTACCTGTTTTATCAGAATTCAGCACTAAAAAGCTCTGAGACATCCAACACTTGATGTCTGCAAGACAAGTAGCTAATAACTATCTTTTAAAAGAAAATATAGCTGAGTATCATCAGTGAGCGTAATAATGGAATTTGGAATGGAATGGAAAGTGTATAACTGATTATCAGTAACTCTCTCTAGAACTTAACTAAAAATGGTAGATTGGAGATAATTGATAAGGACTTTGAGGTCCAAGTGCTAATGGAACTAACCAGAGGTAAGTAATCAAGTTATAATTTTTTAAATGTAACAAAATTAATATATACATTATATATATATATAATATATATATATTATATATATATATTATATATATATAGCTTATAGATATATATATATCGAATCATCCTTATCCTAGATCAAGTGTGTTGTGTAGTGGGTCTCATATGCAGTACTGGCTCTGTCAGTTCATGTCCTCAAGGAAAAAGCCTCCATAGTAGCCTTAACAGGTCTAATTGGTACAATTATGGAAGAATCTTCCATGATATGAGGAGTCTGTAGAATCTGATTTCTGATGTCTAGAATTTTATTTAGAAAATCATTTAAGAAGTCATTGCAGCTATAAGAGGAGCCAATGTTAAGGGTGGGAGTATTTTAGGGAGAAGCGTATCTATGGAAGCAAAAATAAATCTAAGATTGTTTTTATTGGTTTTGATTAAATTAGAATAATGCACTGATCTAGCCAATGCCATAGCCTTCCTATATTTTATCTAAAGACTTTTCCATGCAAAGTAATAAACATGCATTTCAGATTTCAGTGTATGAGTCGTATCATTAAACTATGCCAATCTGAGTTTTATCTGTTACAGTATCTAGATACTAGTCAAGGAGGTGTTGTAGGTGCTGATCAACTCATCTAAAGAGTAAGTGAGATCAGTAGTTGTGACATTTTGAACAACTAAACCATGAGAAATTGCTAACTCTAAAATGTGGCCACATTTATGAGTAGGACCTTAACATGCTGGAAATAATCTAGGGAATCCACCAGCCTAAAATCCATTAGCCTAAAATTCAGATTTAGGGGCTGATGTAAGGTTTGATGTAAGGACATGCGTAGTGGAAAAAAAATGAGGCTGCAAAATCCAAATTGCCAGACTAAGAAAAGTTTTCTGAGAAGGAGTTGAGAGTCCTTAAGGCTGAGGTCACTCAGCATGAAATTGAGTTATTTAGAAAACCCTCAGCCAACATTAGTTATGCTACCAAGAGGCGTGTCGTAAATGCCATATCGATGTCGGAATTATGCAAAAGAGTTGTAAGTGCCGTGCGTTGTAAATCCAAGCATTGTAAGTTGAGGATCGCCTGTATAATGTTTGCACTCGCTTAGTATTCCAGATTCCCACCAATTCCATGCTCATTTCTTCATTTGAATACATTTCAATATCATTTAAATGGATTATTGATGGTGGGTACAGAACACCAGATGAAGATTATTCTTTACATGTGTCGCATTTTTATTGGCCGCTAAATTCACACTTTACGGCAGCTAAACATAGTTTGCTCGTGCAAATGCCGATTTTGGCTGCAATATGAGCATTTTGCAGCCGTAAATCACTTTGCATGTATAATTACACCAGTCCAAAATGTCAACTAGAATGTTAAAATCTCCCAATAAAAGAATCCTATCATAATTGACAGACAATATAGATAAGAGATCACCCAATTTGTTCAACAATTTCCTGTTTGAGTCTATTCAAACAGCTGACCCTAATTATCCCTTTAATTGGGTTGAGTTAACTAGGGGGGCAATAACTTTTTCACACCTGAAGATTGCATGTTTGACACCAAACAAATGAAAGAAGCACCAAACTTTGGTGTCATTTTTTTCTCTCAGATTCCCTCTATATATTACTACAACCTACAAAAAGATCTGACCAAATTCAGTGTGAAAAATGTGCAAAAATGCAGAAAATCAGACAGAGGGCAAATACTTTTCATGGCACTGTACATTGTAGGGCGGCATTATTATTCTCAGCTTCACAGTGTGTTTTTCAGCCATGACAGACCAGCGTGTTTCCAAAGATTGGTCATAACTTAACACTCTTCAAATACCCTATCGTGGACAGCACTGGAGACTGTAATCAGAAAAGCCACGGCCTGGCATTGCAACACAAGCAAGCCTCCACTAACTCCTAATGGGGGAGTGATGCGGGGGCAGTTTAACCTCCAAACCCATGCAATCCTTGGACTGCATGCAAAGGTGACCACTGTCTGCCATTTGTGCTAAATTGCACTGCGGTTTAGTGATGCTCTGGTGTAGGTAAAAAGCTGAAAAGATGATTTTTTGTTTTTTTTATGGATGTTTTGTGATGTGGGAAGCAAGATCTAAATTAAGACCACTGTATATGTTTTTAAAAAATTGCAAATTGAAACAGCTGATATTTAAGTACACTCATTTATCAAAAGACAATAATAACAAAATATATAATCTATTATGCCCAAAATATATTTTTATAGTACTCGGCATGGTATTTTACCAACTATTTTTTTTTTAACAAAATTTTAAACGCTTAAAAGTTACAAAGTTTGCAATGGTTCTTGCTTCTTGTTAAAACTGTTTTTGGGAACTTGTATAAAATAAGAAATAGTTACACCTTCAAAAAAATAATCTGTCAATGGTAAAATGTGAAATGTAACTGTGTCAATGCAAAGTGAGGCAACATTGCCATCTATTGGGATACTGTATAATAAACCATTCGGACAAAGACTTGACTGTTTTAGCAAACTGTTCTTTTAATCAAAATGCTTTTACAGTAGGCTATAATGAATAATTAAATACATTATTAATTTGCCAAAGTCTTACTGTACAAAAACTATCTGGTTAGTACAACTGTGTTACATAACAGTCCGGAAACTAGAGCTTTGGGTTGCTAACCCAAATTGATTTCATTAATGAGGATTAGCAGCCCAAAACCTATGTGCAGTTTTCCCCTCTTTGATCAGATTTGTAACATCTCACAAGTGGTAATAATGGGTTTGCTGGTGAAAGGTAAGAACTAGCGTTGGAGCCAATCCACAGGCCACAGATACCACAAATGATTGCAGCGCTGGGACTCTCCACATACTGCAGTGCCACTGAGTGCCTCCAGCCTGACCCCAGCATAACTCTGTTTATTGGTTTGGGAGGGGAATCAGTCACACTGGTTATTTATTCGTACTTTGAATTAAATGGCTAATTATGTTTGAGTGGATGCCAGTTGAGTGAAGTCCTCTGATGTGTGTTTTGTGTGCGTTTGGACCCAGGCTGGGTTCTGGCTCCATTCATCCAGCATAAGCCCTCCACAGCTGTCAAATGATCAGAAGGATTTGTGGTCATTTTGTTTGGGCTAGATCTCTAACCAAATTTTTAGAGTCAAATTGTAAGTATATTAATTAAACAAATGCATTCAACGCTGTGTGCACTCCAGGACACTTCTATCTGCATTCATTTTCAACAGACTATATTTTTGAATGCCAAACCCCTCACGTCTAGAGCAAATTCCCTAAGAGGAATTAGGCCATTATAATGGTAAGAAATAGCTGAGATGCTGGAAGGAACATATGCTTGATCTCCATAGTTTCTTGCTTGTTTTAAACCGTTAAAATATATTTTCTATGAAAACGTGCTCTTGCTTCTGCACAAAACAAAGCCCAGACTTCTATAGCTCTGTGCTAAAAAGTTTTATAAATTGTGATTTGCTGAGTTTTTGGAAGCTCTTTTTCCTGAGTTTAAATGTGGATGGAAGTTTATTTGAAGAAGTTATTCCAAGCGCTACAAATAAAGGACACCATCGTGTGTGGTCTGATGGTTAAATAAAAGGGCTTATAACAAGGAGGTCTCCGGTTCAAATCCCAGCTCACTCACTAACACACTGTGTGACCTTGAGCAAGTCACTTAACCTCCTTGTGCTCCATCTTTCAGGTGAGACATTCTTGTAAGTGACTCTGCAGCTGATGCATAGTTCACACACCCTAGTCTCTGTAAGTCACCTTGGATACAGGCATCTGCTAACTAAACAAATAATAATGCCCTGATATGCTATTTACTCTGGATGTAGGTTCCATGGATCTTTTTTTTGTGGTAATTTTTTTTTATATATAATGGTAATTAAATGATGTCTCTTGTTAACACTTCACTAGACCAGATCAGAGGTCGGTCCCCCATTATAAACACTGCGCTTCATCAAAATGTTTGCACAACCCTGTTAACAGACTTGATTCACAACATTGGGCTCTATTATAATTGATAGGCATTACTATTCTGAACATCATAATGTTTTTAGTCATAATGCTTCAAATCTGCAACCAGGGCCATCCTAATATCTTAATATCTATCATAACTCATACAGGTACTGTATGAGTTATGATGCTGGTCTTTCATTTCCTGATTTGATTTGGTCTGACCACAAAAAACTTGTATAACACAGACAGACAAGCAAAAAAAGTTATTTTAATGACAAGTCATATCCCCTTATCAAATAATTAGCCACCCTTTTTGGTTTTCTTTTTAAAACTACTAAAACATTTGTGTCTGTCAGATTCCACTTTGTAAAGCTCACCCTTCAGGATACATAGTAATTCATTCTATTGGGTCATTGCCTTGGGACTACGCTGGAAGTGATGCTACACCCATGGAACTTGACAGGAGGACTACGAAAAGTTGTAGGTAATGACAGAGGAATGCTATGAGCAAGTAATTCTGCTATTTAGAAAAAAGGGCAATAAAATGAAACAGGAATGTTTTGTGCCAACACCAATCTGGCCTGCTGAAATCCATACTTTCTCCCCCATTACAGTCTCATTAATCAATCAATTAGGAAACTATGCAGTCTGTGGTAGGTGGAGAAAAGTATTAAGCAGCTGCATGTGTACACAAAGAACACTTTTGGTTGCATATTTTTTTTCTTTTATCTTTCTGTATTTTCTTTTCATGCCGCCTTACCAGAATTTGAACTGCTGTTAACCTCAGTAAAATGTTGTTCTGTGTATTCCTCTATCTATCTGTGTCATAGGAAGGACGTAGTAACCAATAGGGGATGTGTGCAGGCAGATACCATGAGGAACATTTCCCTGTACTTGGCTGCCCTATGTGCCACAAGATAGGCCAAACAGCCTTCTGGTGAGCTTTCAGAAAGACTTCTGTCAGATTTCCATTTAACAGATCTGCATGTCCTGCTTGTTTAATAATTATATTATTTGGTAACTCTGGTGAAATCGGTTTAAAGTGAGCACACCCATTTTCTTGTGATTGATACATCGCTTTTATTTTAAAGACCAAGGAGGGTTTTTTTCAGTTTTTTTTTTTTTTAATCAGATTCCAGTAAATCTATGTTTCGTCACTTTGTTCATTCTATTAGCTAACAGTGAACAGCTCTTGTTCTTAATGCATGGTTTATCATGTGACAGGCATGGCATTGCATTATGATATTCCAACTTTGTTTCCTAACAAAACTAAAAGCAAGCAATTCAACAAATATGTATTTAAAGTGTCCGAGGAAGGCAGCAGGACAACAAAATACCGTCCTAACGATTTTTAAACCTCAGTCAGTAATGTGAGGTCAAATCATTTTCAATAAGATTTCTAAGCCAAGTGATCGTTTTAACACCAGACATTTTTATAGTTGCTCAGTATACTCAGTATGTAATTCATAATACAGAAAAAAAGAAGAGCTAAGAACAACTAAGCTTTATATTGTGTGTGTCCTGTCCTTCAAAAAAAAAAAAATTCCAGATTCCTGAAAATGGATAGCACACAGTCAAAATACTGGCACAATGCATGCTGTTGTATATAACATGTCTTCTTTTAACATTAGCTTATGCATGTTTTTGCTATTTCACCAAAGCATTTTTTTAAATGTATTTCGTGAATTTAATAAAAGAAAAGTGGAAGAAATGTGTATGATATATTGATATACCTGAATTTACACAAAAACATGGGTTCAAGCATTTTAAACAGCTTTGTGTACTTTTATTAATGAAAAATTACAAAATTAAAAATATTTACGATATATATATATATATATATATATTATATATATATATATATATATATAATATATATATATGAATATCCTAACTAGAGGTGGAGATATGTCTTTGCACATATCCAGTAGTTAACACCCTAAATACATGCTTTTATTTATATATGAAAAGCTAAAATGCAGCGCATTCAGATGTCAAGTTCATATAACATTTGGATTTGATAAACCCATTTGCCTTTAGGCAATCCTTGCTTGGCAACAGCAGAGAGCTGGCAAATGTAACTCCCTTGTTATTGCCAACACTAAAACGTTTAGTTCTCTTTCAGCTGTGGCACATTTGAAAGTTTGGAAGCAAGGCAGCAAAAAGGCCTTTACATCTGTTCCGCTTTCCCCTGTAAATTACAACCCTGCCTTTTTAATTTCCTTTGCACATACGCTTGGTGTCCAAACCAAACACAGGGCCCATAGCCTGAACAGCTTGGGGGAACATACTGTCCTCTTTTCACAGCCTTACCTGTCAAGAGCTTCATTGAACACACGCATTCCTGATGTCAAGCATGAAGGTTAATAGTGGTGGCCATGAAAGGGACAGCAACAGAGCGAGCCCAAGCAAAAGATGCACACCAGGAAGTTCCCCCATGTAATTATTAAGATTATCTGTTGCCACATTGTAGACAGTATTTGTTAAGGAACTGAAATGAAAATTCTGTGTTATTTAACTCAATACATGAATGTATTTTGTAATAATAACTTTATATATAATAACAATTCACAAGATCAAAACGATATTGTATTTTCATTCAATATTGAGTATTCAGTGTTAATGTGAAGGAGCTATAAAAAATATTGATGAGAAACATCTACAAAAAATAGGGTAGGATACCACCTATGCAAAAATACTTTTTCTTCTTTCTTTTAATTGTGATTCTAGCCAGAAAATCTTTCTACAAGTGAAACTGGAGCCAAATCTACAGACCTGGAGAGGAAACAGAGATCACACACAGCTTGATAGAGCCTGCCAAGACCTTGCAATCTGACAGTCTTTTCTCCAGCTTTCAGACAAGACTGGTGTTGTGGTATTTGTTTTTAACGAGCTCCATTCTTATGTATGTATTTGCTGTACTGCGGGGATATTTGATCCTTATATATGACTTCCCATTCTCCTTCTGTCCTTCTGAGAGCATTATACACATGCAGCTGGTTTTAATCATTGGCTATCAAACCGCATCAAGTGGCAACAAAGCCTCTTGTTTCTGCATATTCCAAATTGCTACTTTGCTGTCATTTTCAATTTCTTGAGCATATCATGCTACCTGCTAACAAACACAACCACCCGTGTTCTTTGCACCGTAACCACCTTCTGGAAAGTAATACATAACTACAAACCTAAATTGCAGAATAAACTCTTGGGAAAATGATTGCCTACTATAATAACCAAGCTAAGCACACAACTGCTGTTTAAATTATACTTATATCCTTGAAGTAAGTACAATAAAGGTATATTTTCTGAAGCGAATAAAACAGTTTTAACTATGTAATACAAGCAAGGGACTATGTAGTGAGCAGTTTCTTTCTAACTTCCTACCGTTAATGTTTTACTCTTACAAGAAAATGTGCCTTTGCTTTGGCCTTTGCAACTGCTTTGACATAAGGTACAGGTACCTTGTGTTGCAGAAACACAAGGTACCTGGACACCATAATATCAACCAGAAGTAACAACAAGGTTGAATAGGAGGCTGTGTGGTCCAGTGGTTAAAGAAACGAGCTTGTAACCAGTACTCGGTTCAAATCCCAGCTCAGCCACTGACTCACTGCATGACCCTGAACAAGTCACTTAACCTCCTTGTGCTCCGTCTTTGGGGTGAGACGTTGTTATAAGTGACTCTGCAGCTGATGCATAGTTCACACACCTTAGTCTTGTATCTTGTAAAGCACTTTGTGATAGTGGTCCACTAAGAAAGGTGCTATATAAAGATTATATAGCACCTTATAATAATAATAATATGTTGTTGTTATTATTATTATTATTATTATTATTATTATTATTAATGTAAAAAACACTAGTGGAACTATTGAAACAGGCAAAACCCCAGCACATGTCTTGCTTGGCTTGTTATAATGTATTGTATATTGTATTAATCACAACACTGTCTTTGAAGACTGTAGTGCATTTGTGGTCATATTCCACACGAAAAAAAGGATTAAACTTGACCCTTAGCAAGTGCTGTAACCAAAGAGAGCCTTGCCCTTTTAAATATCAGCTGTTTATAATTTAATAACAGTGAATGGATGTCAGAAGCATTCTTTGTTTGCTGATCTGTATACTGCCAGTGGTCATACTTGTAGATTAGGCTTCTAACACTGCATTTGAAAGAATTAAGTGTATTGTCTGCATCCACATGCTGAAGCGCCTAGACTCCTGTTATACAGTAGAGCAATATCAAGCGAGAGAAAGAAGCAGAAAGCAGATGGTGAGATCTGTGCAGAGGGACATATTTGGTGCTGCACACTTTGAGACTTTCAGACAAAGATTATAATAATGTAGAAGACAATATAGGAGACTGCACTCTGTACCTGTATTATTTACCAACAAAAAGATATAGACCTTGTGCATTCGGTTTGCACTTGGAGCTAATTTCCCTTGAGGTCTTGTAATAATATAATGTACCAGCTCGCACCAGAGACGTCATTATATTTTGATATTTTTGATGTCTAAATGAGAATTTACAACAGGATAAATAGGTCACCAATGAAGTTAAACTGTAAAACATACAATATGTGAACTGGACCACTGACAAAATAAAGAGAATGTGAACTGTTATACTGTCAATGTCATTGTATGCGCCCTGTTTAGTGTTAGACCTGCAAAATGAAGTGAAATCATTTACTCAAAAATAACATTAAGAAAATTGTACTGGTGAATTTGTTTTCTATAATTCATTTGCAGGAAAGCTGACCCTCCTACTGAAGTCAGTATTACTAAATTGCAAAAAGTGAGTACCATTCACTACTAGTCAGCCTCGGGCTGTACCAAACCATTACACTGTACAAGGAATTGTACTTTTGCATTTAGGCCACAGAGTTCAATTTTAGTTTCGTTAGACCACAAAACATTTTGCCACATGGCTATAGAATCTCCTGAGATTTTTCTATGTACTTTAAAAGTGATTCAAGGTGGGCTTAATGGGGAATAGGTTCCTTCTTGCCACCGTACCATACAGGCCGATTTGTGGAGTGCTTGGGATATTGTTGTCACATGCACACTTTGATCAGTCTTGGCCATAAAAGCCTGTATCTCTTGTGAAGTTGCCATTGACCTCTTGGTAGTCTCTCTGATCAGTCTCCTTTTTGCTCAGTCATCTAGTTGGGAGGGATGGCCTGATCAAGTGCAGGGTCTTGGTGGTGCCATACACCTTCCGCTTCTTAATAATCGTCTTGACCGTGCTCCAAGGGATATTCAAGGCCATTGATATTTTTTATACCCATTCCCTGATCTGTGCCTTTCAACAACTTTGTCCCGGACTTTTGAAATCGCCTTGCTACTCATGGTTGAGTCTTTGCTTTGAAATGCACTACCCAGCAGACGGAACCTACAGAAACTGCTGAATTTATCCTGAAATCATGTGAATCACTACAATTTACCACAAGTGGAGGCCACTTAACTTGATGTGTGATTTTGAAGGCGATTGATTACACCTGAGCTAATTTAGGATTGAACACCTTTGATTTTGGCCCTTGAGCCGGTTATTTTGTTCCTGATTATTGTGTTTGTGACTTATATTTGTTGAACCTTTTATTTTGCTCTGTGAGCAGTGTTTTGTTCAACCTTTTGATTTATTTTTGTTTATTAAACTGCGCAGACGCGCTTAAACTGCAGTTTTCTTGCCTCTGATTCTCTTTTCTTGGCGATGCCACATGGACCCGCAACTCTACCCTGTCACATAGCCATTATAATGAAAATCCCAAATCTAACCCTGAACCTGGGTCTCTGCAGTGTATTTCTGTCTTTACAACTCCAAAGAGGATGTCCTGTTTGAATTAAATAGCAGTATTTATGGTACATCTGCTACTATTCAGACCAATTGAATGACAAAGCCCAAGCAATCTTAGGAAGGAGAGTCAGGGTCAGTGCTCAACAAAGCTGTACCTATCTAGCACTATATTAGGCTCAGTCCTTTGATTCTATATATTGGTGCCGTCTGGGCTTACTCCAGACTTGGTTTGAATGTTAACATGGGTTAACCTCACCAGTCCAGTTTAGGCTTTTCTGAACAACCCCGTCTTGTTGCTTGCTAAACTTGCTTCACTTGAACCAAGACATGTACATGGAATTTAGTCCAGTCCATTAAAACCTACAAACACAGGAGGGACTTGACTGGTAAAAATAAACACGACGGGTCTTGTCTAATTTTGTAATGTCGTCCTTGTTCCCAATTTTGATAAAGACATATCAAATACATGTTTTACTTTTATCTGTTAACAATATTTTATTTTAATGATGTTCTACACCCTTCTGAATTCTCTGAAAATGACATACCCCAACCCAAGCCTTCATGTGTGGGTAAAGTTTAATAGTTTTGTATAACAACACACACATTTCTTTTTATCTTGTATTATATCCAGTAAATATTGCTTTCTACTTTCCCAAACCTGCTGCTACCAGAGTATTTCATTTTGGGAAAAGTTATTCAGCAAAATCCTTTAATTCTCCTTCAACATTTCACAGCATACTGTTCAAACTGATTTTAGATCCCTTAAACTAAGTGAGCTCTAAAGGAGCAAGAGTGAAGTGAATGACCAAAGATTAACAACAGGTTTAACCACATTGCCAACCACAATACTTATCATCTCACAATATAACCACCATTGATTGTGTGTCTGCTGTGGTTTTGGACTCAAACCAGTGATGCTATTGATACAGGCATATTGTGCAGGGGAGGCTAAGTAGTCTTTACCATTAACATGTAAATTAAAAGTGAAATAACAGCTGGCTTATTTCACAGGTCTGTAAATTTACGCTGAACATTCAGCTTGAATCAGACAGCCTGCCAACATGGACCTTACCTTCGAACATGGAAGGTTAGGGAATTCCTATTTCATGCCTTAAGTTTGTAATTAGAGGTTAAACTTGTGGCAGAGCGCTCAGTGGAGTGGAATTTAATGCCACATGCCTTTCACCCTTGAGTTTAGGATTTAGATGTAGTGAAGGCAGTGGCCAGATAATTCTGATTGCTCAGAGGCAATAAACAGAGCTATGCTAAGACTGCCCTGAGAGAAAGATTTTAATTTTTTTTGTTTTACATGGAGAGGTGCCAGGCTATCTCTATTTAATTCAGATAGTCTGCACTTGGTACATTTTCTACCATGCCTGCAGCCTGTGCCCTGCACTTGTGAGGTATGGTCTGGTCAATTACAATTCAGATGCAAAGTACTTGATTTCTATTTACCCCATTTTACTCTTAAATAAGTAAACTTAACCTATTTAAGGTTATGTCTGAAGTGTTCACACTGTAGTCAATTTGTTTTTGTAATTGTATGACTCCTTAAGAGCCCATGGCTCTTATAGCCAAAAACTCTTTAAACCTATACAAATCAGCTGTTACAAGTAGAACTACTTGGTTGACTTGCATGAATGGTCTTCCCAGCGACAGCGAGTGGAAGCGACAGCGAGTGGGAGAAGTACAGGCGTGGAAAAGTACAGAGCAGTTTCGAAGCAGAAAGGAGAAATTGCATCTTGAATTGCTTTAATCAGAAAACAGAGGACATTGGGGAAACACAGCAGCAGCTCAAAGTCAAACAGCCGCGTGTGTTTTTCTGATAACAAACAAGCTGAAACTCGGAGCAGCTGATTCAAATTCAGCGCCGTTTTGAGACACGGGCGAGGGGAGGAGCCAACAGCACAGCAGAACAACGCAGTTAAACGAGGCAGTCTTCCCAGCGACAGCGAGTGGAAGCGACAACGAGTGGGAGAAGTACAGGCGTGGAAAAGTACAGAGCAGTTTCGAAGCAGTTGGAAAGCAGGCTGACAGCTGCAGAAGAAACTAAACTTCAAAAAAAAAAAAACCTCAACATGGTCTTGAAGCCAGTAATCTGTGACACCTGCTTGATGTGGGAAATCCGAGAAAACCCAGCGGAGCTAAACCAAGTGTGCGTAAAGTGCCGCGCGATCCAGGATTTGCATAAACTAGTAAGTATGCTAGAAATGAAGCTGGAAGAAGTGAGACAGCAACAGGATCTTGAGGAACTGGCACACCCACAATTCATGGAAGTCTGCATCACCCCTAACAGACTGAAAGCCACCAGGGAGATAGAAGGTCAGAACAGCTGGGTTCAGGTAGGCAGAAGCGGGGAAAAAAAGAAACTTCGTCAAACACAACCACCAGAAATCAAAACAACCAACAGATTTGAGTCACTTCAAAATTTTGATGAGCAGAACCAACAACAAGAGAATGAAAGGAACAACATCCAGGACCCTATTGACAGTGGTGACCAGACAGCAAAAAGAAGGGAGGTCATGATTGTTGGGGACTCCATATTGAGAAACACAGCAAGTTCAATTCGCAGTTTGGACCCCCTTACTACAACAGTGTGCTGCCTTCCGGGAGCCTCGGTCAAGCACATCACTGAAAACGTGGACAGGCTCCTAGAACGAACAGGAGACTACCCGGTAGTAGTCGTCCACATCGGTACAAACAACACTGGAAGAGACAGACCAAAATCCCTGCAAAACAAATTCAGAGAGCTAGGAAGGAAATTAAAAGAGAAAACCAAAACTGTGGTATTTTCTGGTATACTACCCGCACCTTGCAAAGGACCATATGGACAGCTGGAAATAATTAATCAAAATGAATGGCTGAAGACGTGGTGCACACGGGAAGGCTTCACCTATCTTGATCATTGGACCACATTCTACAACGAGGACTATCTGTATAGACGGGATGGACTGCATTTAAATAACAAGGGAACTAGTCTACTTGGAGAAAAGATCCTCGAGCAGGTTCGGAAGCATTTAAACTAGAAAGGAAGGGGGGAGAAATCAACAAAAAAACAGAAGGGAGACCGCATCAAAACAAGAACAACAACTCAGGTAAGACAACCATTAAATGTATTTATCTAAATGCTAGAAGTATCAGAAACAAAATTCTAGAACTTGAAGCTACTGCACTAACAGGTAACTATGATGTGATAGGTGTTACAGAAACGTGGTTGTCTGAGAGTGATGGGGACGAATATAATATTTGTGGGTATACACTGTATAGGAAAGACAGGCAGGACAGAAGAGGAGGAGGGGTAGCGCTATACATAAGAAACAGTCTTGAAGCCCAGGTGTTAAACCTGGACAAAGAAAATAAAACCGAATCAATATGGGTCAGAATAACGGACAAAAATTCAAAAGGCATAATAATAGGAGCATGCTATAGACCGCCAGATTCAGACGGTGAGCACAATAATCTGTTATACAATGACATTAGAAATGTGTGTAGCAAAGGAGAAGCCATACTAATGGGGGATTTCAACTTCCCCCAAATAAAATGGGAAAACCCGGTGGGTAGCGCGAAGGATGAAATAGAAATGGTGGAAATGACAAATGACTGCTTCCTAACACAATTTGTGAAGGCACCCACTAGAGGGGAGGCATGCCTTGATTTAGTCTTTTCAAATAACGAAGATAGAATAACTAAAACAGAGGTCAGAGAACCACTGGCAAACTCAGACCACAACATGGTCTCATTTGAAGTGTTTTTTAAATCCCCAAAAGAAATGACTAAAGCTAAGGTTTACAATTTTAGAAAAGCAAACTATGAAGGTATGAAACAGAGACTAACAGAAGTAGATTGGAGTAAAATAGAGAAAACACCCACAGAAGAAGGATGGTTGTTCTTCAAAAATGTAGTACTAGAGGCACAAAACAATTATATCCCTAAAGTAGACAAATCTAAATGTAAAACTAAATTGCCAAAATGGTTTAATAGATCAATTAAAAAAAATATTCAGCGAAAAAAGGCACTTTACAGAGCATTAAAAAAGGACCAAAAAGAAAGTACGCAGAAAGAGTACACAGAACTGCAAACGCAAGTCAAAAAGGAAGTTAGAAAGGCCAAGAGAGAAATAGAAATAAACATTGCTAAGGGAGCTAAAACCAATTCCAAAATGTTTTTCCAATATTACAACAGCAAGAGAACATTCAAAGAGGAGATTAAATGTTTAAGAGATACAAATGGCAAAATCGTAGATGAAGAAAAAAAAAATAGCAAATATGTTAAATGATTACTTTTCACAAGTTTTTACAAAGGAAGATACTGACAACATGCCCCACATGTCATCCAGTTCCTATCCAGTTTTAAATAACTTTAGCATAACTGAGGCAGAAGTGTTAAAGGGACTAGGAGCTCTTAAAATAAACAAATCCCCTGGGCCGGATGAGATCCTCCCAGTAGTACTCAAAGAAATGAAAGAAGTAATTTACAAACCGCTAACCAAGATCATGCAGCAGTCTCTTGACACAGGGGTGGTACCGACAGACTGGAAAATTGCAAACGTAATACCGATCCACAAAAAGGGAAACAAAACTGAACCAGGTAACTACAGACCAGTAAGCCTGACTTCTATTATATGCAAACTTATGGAAACTATAATAAGATCCAAAATGGAAAATTACCTATATGGTAACAGGGTACTGGGAGACAGTCAACATGGTTTTAGGAAAGGGAGATCGTGCCTAACTAACTTGCTTGATTTTTTTGAGGATGCAACATCCATAATGGATAATTGCAAAGCATATGACATGGTTTATTTAGATTTCCAGAAAGCTTTTGACAAAGTCCCGCACAAAAGATTAATTCTCAAACTGAACGCAGTTGGGATTCAAGGAAACACATGTACATGGATTAGGGAGTGGTTAACATGTAGAAAACAGAAAGTACTGATTAGAGGAAAAACCTCAGAATGGAGTGTGGTAACCAGCGGTGTACCACAGGGATCAGTATTAGGTCCTCTGCTATTCCTAATCTACATTAATGATTTAGATTCTGGTATAGTAAGCAAACTTGTTAAATTTGCAGACGACACAAAAGTAGGAGGAGTGGCAAACACTGTTGCAGCAGCAAAGGTCATTCAAAATGATCTAGACAAGATTCAGAACTGGGCAGACACATGGCAAATGACATTTAATAGAGAAAAGTGTAAGGTACTGCACGCAGGAAATAAAAATGTACATTATAAATATCATATGGGAAATATTGAAATTGGAGAAGGAATCTATGAAAAAGACCTAGGAGTTTTTGTTGACTCAGAAATGTCTTCATCTAGACAATGTGGGGAAGCTATAAAAAAGGCTAACAAGATGCTCGGATACATTGTGAAAAGTGTTGAATTTAAATCAAGGGAAGTAATGTTAAAACTGTACAATGCACTAGTAAGACCTCATCTTGAATATTGTGTTCAGTTCTGGTCACCTCGCTATAAAAAAGATATTGCTGCTCTAGAAAGAGTGCAAAGAAGAGCGACCAGAATTATTCCGGGCTTAAAAGGCATGTCATAATCAGACAGGCTAAAAGAATTGAATCTGTTCAGTCTTGAACAAAGAAGACTACGTGGCGATCTAATTCAAGCATTCAAAATTCTAAAAGGTATTGACAGTGTCGACCCAAGGGACTTTTTCAGCCTGAAAAAAGAAACAAGGACCAGGGGTCACAAATGGAGATTAGACAAAGGGGCATTCAGAACAGAAAATAGGAGACACTTTTTTACACAGAGAATTGTGAGGGTCTGGAATCAACTCCCCAGTAATGTTGTTGAAGCTGACACCCTGGGATCCTTCAAGAAGCTGCTTGATGAGATTTTGGGATCAATAAGCTACTAACAACCAAACGAGCAAGATGGGCCGAATGGCCTCCTCTCGTTTGTAAACTTTCTTATGTTCTTATGTTCTTATGTATACTAATGTGAACTAAAGGGATCATTATCTGTAGCCCAGTGACACAGATTTATATGGGACCATTACCAACATGTACAGAGAAACAAGTGAAAAAAAGTGACGTGCATTACAATATTTAAACACCAGATTGTGCATATAAATATGTTGCATAATAGATTTTAGATTATTTACATGTTATGGGTTTAAAAATGACTTTTTATTGAATGCATATTGAATAATGACTTGACTTTTTGTTCTAAATAACTGACATGTGCATTTGTGATACACATTTTAAGCATATACTAACATGAATACTGCATGCTATTAGGGCTAACACTAAGTCCTAGTGTTTTTTGTACAGTACATGTTTATCCAGTACATGTTTAACTGGATGAAGGTTCACTTTTTAGTGATGTCTTCCTATGAGCCGAATAAGGAACACTCTGTGTGAGTTAGTATAAATTACAGTGCCTCTTGTAACATATATTTTAATTTGAAGATGGAAAAATTGTCCACCTCGACTATATCTAGTATCTCCCTGATTTAAAACGGTAACACTGGTGTTCTATTTCTCACACACTACTCTTTTCATTTGTGTTTGCACTAATATACTAATTTATTTATTCTGTTTTTGCCCAGGTCGAAGCTACACATTAACTGAAATTGAAAAAAAATGAGATGAGGCGTGGAATGCAATGTGTGTGCATACACTCAAAAGTTTGTTTTTTTAATAATCCTTTTATTCTCAATATTCATTTCCTATTACTTCCCATTTACAGTAATATGATGACAACCATAAACAGTGTGGGAATTCCTGGAAAGGTAGTGTGATCAGTAGTTCATTCATGTTACATCAACCTCTGCAGGAAGGAAGCAATTTATTGGAAGACAGAGTGTTTTGTACACTTATCAATTGAATCATCTACACTGTGCTTCCTCCAAGCCCATAACACACAAAAGAACAAATAAACAGTCAACAAGTGCAGTGGGGTTTCAGGGCTTGTGAAGTGACAGCAGAGCAGAGCTGAGTCAGGAAGTTATCAGGACAGTGACTCAGACCAACTTTCTAGAGTTATCAGACAAGTGTGGAATGAAAGTTTCAGTCATTAACTCAAAATCTGTATGCATTTAAAGCTCCTATATGGGTAATTATATGAGCAAATGGATTGCAATGTATAGCTTTAAAGGAATCATTGTTCCTCAGCCCACTTCATCCATGTTAGTTTTTTATCTCTCAATTTCCAACCCATCACATAGAATGACATCATAACACATCTACTTTATATCGCCCATGGACTTGCCCTAATGTATATGTATATAGTACCATAGCTCTGGGGGAATATCTTGTATGAGACGAGTGTATTATCACCACACAACAGTCAGACTAGTTTGGCAATGTATAATGTACTACTCTGCCACCTCCAGTCACCATTAGGGGTCACTGAGCAGCTACGGCTTACGGTACAATTGTGTGTGTGTGTGTGTGTGTGTGTGTGTGTGTGCATATATATATATATACTATATAATAATATATATAATATATATATCATATATATATATATGCACGGGTATCTTGTAATAGTGGGGTATGTTGTTGTGTCAGTGCCTCAGAGTTTCATGCATTTAAATGAGGATATTTTTCCACTTATCTACACACCATACTCCACACTGTTAAGGGGAAAAAAGTTATATATTAAAAATACAAAACTGCAAGATCATAACTGGAGAAGTCTCCACCCTCCTGAATTAATACTTGGTGGAAGCACTTTGGCAGCAATTACAACTGTGAGTCTGTTGGGATAGGTCTCTACCAACTTTGCACACCTAGATTTGGCAATATTTGACCATTCTTCTTTACAAAACTGTTCAAGCTCTGTCAAGTTCCTTCGGGAGCGTTGATGGACAGCTATCTTCAAGTCATGCCACAAATTTTCGACTAGATTTAGGTCGGGGCTGTGACTGGGCCACTCAAGGACATTTACCTTTTTGTTCCTTAGCCACTGTAGTGTAGCTTTGGCTGTGTGCTTTGGGTCGTTGTCATGCTGAAAGGTGAACTTGCGTTCCAGTTTCAGCTTTCTTGCAGAGGGCAGCAGGTTTTCCTCAAGGACTTCTCTGTACTTTGCTCCATTCATTTTCCCTTCTATCCTGACAAGTGCCACACTCCCTGCGGAAGAGAAACGTCCCCATAACATGATGCTGCCTCCACCATGCTTCACAGTAGGGATGGGGTTCTTTGGGTGATGCGCTGTGTTGGGTTTGCGCCAAACATAACGCTTTGCATTTAGGCCACAAAGTTCAATTTTAGTTTTGTCATACCACAAGACCACATGGCTACAGAATCTCCTGAGGGTTTTTTTGCATACTTCAAATGGGATTCAAGGTGTGCTTTCTTGAGTAATGGCTTTCTTCTTGCCACTCCACCATACAGGCCAGATTTGTGGTGTACTTGGGATATTGTTGTCACATGCACACTTTGACCAGTCTTGGCCGTAAAAGCCTGTAGCTCTTGTAAAGTTGCCATTGGCCTCTTGGTAGTCTCTCTGATCAGTTTCCTTCTTGCTCAGTCATCTAATTGGGAGGGACAGCCTGATCTAGGCACGGTCTTGGTGGTGCCATACACCTTCCACTTCTTAATAATCATCTTGACCGTGCTCCAAGGGATATTCAAGGTCTTTGATATTTTTTTTACACCCATCCCCTGATATGTGCCTTTCAACAACTTGTCCCCGAGTTCTTTTGAAAGCGCCTTGGTGCTCATGGTTGAGTCTTTGATTTGAAATGCACTACCCAGCAGGGCCTACAGAACCTACAGGAACTGCTGAATTTATCCTGAAATCATGTGAATCACTACAATTTAACACAGGTAGTGGCCATGTAGCTTGGTGTGATTTTGAAGGCGATTGGTTACATCTGAGTTAATTTAGGAGTGCTGTTACAAGGGGGGTGGACACTTATCCAAACAAGCTATTTCAGTTTTTATTTTTAATTAATTTTCTACAAATATCTAAAATATTTTTTTCACTTGGAAGTTGTAGGGTAGGATGTGTAGATAAATGAAAAAAAAACATTTTAATTCCAGGCTATAAGGCAACAAAAGGTGAAAATTTTGAAAGGGGGTGTAGACTTTCTATGGGCACTGTAACTCACTGTCACTCAAAAAGGGAGTACTACAGTGTGCTGACTGAATACTGTTAATAGAAAAATGTATAAATCACAAACTATTTAAACACTTTGAAAACTCTATTATAGTACACACAGTGGAAGTAATGTCCAGTTTACCCTGTAATTCAAAAATTGTATTAATTTCAATTTTACTCTCTAATATTTAAATATTTTACTGCAGTTGTACAATATCATGGGACATGTGCAGATTTATAAAACATAATTGATGCCAGGCTGCATAATCAGGTTTACATTGGTTTTAGACAGACAAGACTTAGAATTCATGCTGAATTCCATAATTGTAGCAGGTACCATACCACTATTTTAATAGGGATTTCTGCAAGGCTGAAGGAATGTGTTTTATACCATGTTAAAATGACACACCCCCTAGAAAAGCAGCAAAATGCCCTTTGTACCGCAACCTTACATTTTTGTTTTAATACCAAGCAATTGGGCAGCATTGTGATTTTTTGTTTTTAATACCATTTACCCTGCTTTAGCTATGGCGATACACAGCAAGTATATTTAATCTGCCCGATAGTTATCAAATGTGATTATAAGAAGTCCTTGTCACAAAATCACTGTCATCATGTAAGGCAGTCAAAACCTGCACTTATTTATTTAGTTTGTGTAAGTACAAAAACAAAATTTGAAATACTGCATGCCATCCAGGAGTTTAAAAACTACTGTGACACCAACAAAATTCAATGGGATGAAATCGGAGGTTAGCCACAGATGTATTGTAAATGTTTCCGTGAAATAAATATAGCTCTTTGAATGGTTGCCCAGTAGTAAAACGCAGTTGTTGTTTTTTTTTTTCTTTTCTGGCACATATACACTCATATTTGAATAGTTAGGAAAGTGTAAGAGTTTATTTTCAAAAAGTTTGCGTGCTTCTTTACATGCCAAAGGCAAGGAGGCAATCTAATGGAAGAATATAAATATAGTAAATTGCCAAATTTACCAAATCAAATTGTGTGATTGTTTTGATTATGGCAATGATGGGACTGTGCTCAATAATGATGTAATTTTGTTTCAATCACTTTAAAGTGTTTTAGAAGTATTACTACTATAACAGCCAAAGTTCAGATGTAACGTATATCAATTAGTGTGTGTAAATTTTTTTTTTATTATATGCAAGCCTTGGGATTTTTTAATTTTTTTTTATTTCATGAGTATAGTTAACAGTTTTTTTTTTCAATACAATTTGATTAAACATAAAAGAGAGCTAATTGAGACCAACATCGATCCTTTTTTAAAAGCAAATTACAAGATTCAATTGTAGTGTACACAATTTAACAAGAATCAAAGGAGTATTAAGAAACATGGTTTTGAAATGTTTAAAGATAAAATGAATAATAAAAAGGCATATTCTATATATATATATATATATATATATATATAGATAGATAGATAGATAGATAGATAGATAGATAGATAGATAGATAGATAGATAGAGATAAGGAAAATGTTGGTTTGTAATCAGATTTGGTTTTGAACAAGATCATGCTGTAAGTCAGCAGCATTGTCTGAGAAATGTATGGTTAGCCAATCTACATTCAAATAAAAGGTGCTGTCATAGACACCTGTCAAAACCTGGACAAAGATGTGTCACACATATCATCCACTCCTTTCCAAGGCATCTTCAACAATAGATGGTTAACCATATACTAAATGGTGACTATGTTGTTGTTCTTTATTCCTCTATTGTTTACTGCAGCCACAATAGACTTTGAAGTATTTTGAATAAATTGTACCAAGAGAAGTTTGGTTTTGAGGCAGCTACTTGCCTTAAACATGCCTGATACCTTTGCTGGTAATGGCTGTCGCAATGTAAAATGAAGTACTTGTGACCAAACCAGATTAAAGCTAGGGGACTGAAATCCATTACAGTACAAAGCTTCTGTTGGAGTTTCTGCTTGTGCAGAGTCTTGCAGCTGCTGTTGGCTTTCGTATCATTGCAGCAGTATGTTCCAGCCTGTTTTTTTCATTGACTTATTTTTATAGTATGTAACACACAAGAAGCCACTAATGGCAGGGTCAACAAGAAACTCATCCAGCTGCACAACGCTAAACGGCTATGCAAAAGAATATCAAGTATTACATGTCTGGATGTTGTAGGGATGCGTTGTGTTTTAAGCCCAGTGGGCCACATTGATGATGTCATCAGATTTATAAAAATCTAGGTCAGCATCAGAAGCTTTATTTTGGAAGTGTTTCATAAACTTGTGGGTAAGGGACTTGTGGCTTGAAAAAGAACAGCCGTAATAGGTCTTGAATGAATGCATTTATAAATGATCTCTCCATTTTATAACAGACAGACAAGTGACGCCACAGTTGCATAAATTGTAACTGTCAAAGAAAATAAAACTTTTAAAAGCCTTTCGGGTGCTGTATGTGCAAGGAGAATTGTAATGGGCTTGAGGAGTAGAACAAATCAGGTCGGCCACTACCAATTGCTAACATCTTTCAAACCTCAAGGCTAATTTGTTTTCCAGAGATATAAAGCAGGTAAAATGTGACCATTTTTTAAAATAAAGTGACAATTTTTAATGGTACTTCAGACCTCAGCAGTTCAGGTCCATGCCAAACCAGTAGGGCTCTCTTCCAAAACGTTTTTAAATGTAAAAGTGTAGGGAAATAATCTCACTTAATCACATTCACCCGCAGGGTGAGCTTACAGCAATTTCCCTATTAGGAGTGTTAAGTGCAGCTTGTGTTGACCTAATGTTAAGAAAGAAATAGCTTTTCATAAAAGAACCATTAGCATTTATACAGTGTATGTGTATATATATATATATATATAATGTGTGTGTGTAAGAAAGTAAATCTTTCAGTTACAAAGCATAGAATAAAATAGTATGTTTCCTTACCCTTGCTTTGTGAACACAAGAGCATCATGTACAGATGGAGAAGCTATAGATCAAGGAAAGGGATTGCATACAGGCATGATTGTATCATACAGATTCCTACAGGACAAGGTTAACATGGATTTTTAAATATTTTCTTTTGGCCAATGGTGGTCAATGTTAGTAATTAAATAGAGATTCGGACAATGCCATTACAATTTGTGGGTATTTCTTTAACTAAACAGCAATGAAAAAAATCCATGCAGATTCATATCCAAGATCAACATGAATATGCTCTCTAAGGAGTATTTGTTAAGAAAAAAAGGATATCCTGTGATGGTGATTTATGGTTGCATACTTCAGAATTAATTTAATAAAGTCATGGAGTAGCTAAGACAGTCATTAACATGTGTTACATAAATATATACAATACTATTCATTTGTGTTTTGTGCAGGGGTAGATATTATTAAATACATTTATTAGTTGAATTTAAACTAACATTTAAAAACACTGCTTTCCTAGTATTACTATTATTTATTTTGTGAACCTAGAACCATTTCTCTAATCTGTTCAAGTACTGTGAAATTAATTGGATATTCTAACCTTAACCATTATGGCTTCTAGATATTGCAAAATATAACAATGCAGTTTACAAGTAACCCACAGGTAACCAAACACAAAAGTTAGTAATTCCAGAAAGATGTTAGCAGAAATAAAATTCTGGAACTGTTTGTTATGGTAAACACTATATATGATTACAAAAAGCAGATACATCCTGATTCATCATTTTTAATTCCCTAACAATTACCTCCAAAGAGCGAACATTTGGTATCATTAAAATGACATTTGCTTTTTGCACGGGGGAGAATGGAAATAATCTCAAATCACCTTCAATCGAGACTAAAGAGTTTAAGTAGACATAACGGCAGTCATTATGGCTGTAGGGACACCTAAACCCCATCAACTCCTGTTGACTAATGGCAAGCCAGAGACGTGAGTTATTCTATTATTGTCTAAACAACTAAAATGCCAGTCTCACAGTTGTTTTTGCAGACTTGTATTTGGTCTCTGAAAATATTAGACATAGACATAGACCAGAAACACAGCAAGTTCAATTCGCAGTTTGGACCCCCTTACTACAACAGTGTGCTGCCTTCCGGGAGCCTCGGTCAAGCACATCACTGAGAACGTGGACAGGCTCCTGGAACGAACAGGAGACGACCCGGTAGTAGTCGTCCACATTGGTACAAACAACATTGGAAGAGACAGACCAAAATCCCTGCAAAACAAATTCAGAGAGCTAGGAAGGAAATTAAAAGAGAAAACCAAAACTGTGGTATTTTCTGGTATACTACCTGCACCTTGCAAAGGACCATATGGACAGCTGGAAATAATTAATCAAAACGAATGGCTGAAGACGTGGTGCACACGGGAAGGCTTCACCTATCTTGATCATTGGACCACATTCTACAACGAGGACTATCTGTATAGACGGGATGGACTGCATTTAAATAACAAGGGAACTAATCTACTCTGAGAAAAGATCCTCGAGCAGGTTCGGAAGAATTTAAACTAGAAAGGAAGGGGGGAGAAATCAACAAAAAAACACAAGGGAGACCGCATCAAAACAAGAACAACAACTCAGGTAAGACAACCATTAAATGTATTTATCTAAATGCTAGAAGTATCAGAAACAAAATTCTAGAACTTGAAGCTACTGCACTAACAGGTAACTATGATGTGATAGGTGTTACAGAAACGTGGTTGTCTGAGAGTGACGGGGACGAATTTAATATTTGTGGGTATACACTGTATAGGAAAGACAGGCAGGACAGAAGAGGAGGAGGGGTAGCGCTATACATAAGAAACAGTCTTGAAGCCCAGGTGTTAAACCTGAACAAAGAAAATAAAACCGAATCAATATGGTCAGAATAACAGACAAAAATTCAAAAGGCATAATAATAGGAGCATGCTATAGACCGCCAGATTCAGACGGTGAGCACAATAATCTGTTATACAATGACATTAGAAATGTGTGTAGCAAAGGAGAAGCCATACTAATGGGGGATTTCAACTTCCCCCAAATAAAATGGGAAAACCCGGTGGGTAGCGCGAAGGATGAAATAGAAATGGTGGAAATGACAAATGACTGCTTCCTAACACAATTTGTCAAGGCACCGACTAGAGGGGAGGCATGCCTTGATTTAGTCTTTTCAAATAACGAAGATAGAATAACTAAAACAGAGGTCAGAGAACCACTGGCAAACTCAGACCACAACATGGTCTCATTTGAAGTGTTTTTTAAATCCCCAAAAGAAATGACTAAAGCTAAGGTTTACAATTTTAGAAAAGCAAACTATGAAGGTATGAAACAGAGACTAACAGAAGTAGATTGGAGTAAAATAGAGAAAACACCCACAGAAGAAGGATGGTTGTTCTTCAAAAATGTAGTACTAGAGGCACAAAACAATTATATCCCTAAAGTAGACAAATCTAAATGTAAAACTAAATTGCCAAAATGGTTTAATAGATCAATAAAAAAAAATATTCAGCGAAAAAAGGCACTTTACAGAGCATTAAAAAAGGACCAAAAAGAAAGTACGCAGAAAGAGTACACAGAACTGCAAACGCAAGTCAAAAAGGAAGTTAGAAAGGCCAAGAGAGAAATAGAAATGAACATTGCTAAGGGAGCTAAAACCAATTCCAAAATGTTTTTCCAATATTACAACAGCAAGAGAACATTCAAAGAGGAGATTAAATGTTTAAGAGATACAAATGGCAAAATCGTAGATGAAGAAAAAAAAAAATAGCAAATATGTTAAATGATTACTTTTCACAAGTTTTTACAAAGGAAGATACTGACAACATGCCCCACATGTCATCCAGTTCCTATCCAGTTTTAAATAACTTTAGCATAACTGAGGCAGAAGTGTTAAAGGGACTAGGAGCTCTTAAAATAAACAAATCCCCTGGGCCGGATGAGATCCTCCCAGTAGTACTCAAAGAAATGAAAGAAGTAATTTACAAACCGCTAACCAAGATCATGCAGCAGTCTCTTGACACAGGGGTGGTACCGACAGACTGGAAAATTGCAAACGTAATACCGATCCACAAAAAGGGAAACAAAACTGAACCAGGTAACTACAGACCAGTAAGCCTGACTTCTATTATATGCAAACTTATGGAAACTATAATAAGATCCAAAATGGAAAATTACCTATATGGTAACAGGGTACTGGGAGACAGTCAACATGGTTTTAGGAAAGGGAGATCGTGCCTAACTAACTTGCTTGATTTTTTTGAGGATGCAACATCGATAATGGATAATTGCAAAGCATATGACATGGTTTATTTAGATTTCCAGAAAGCTTTTGACAAAGTCCCGCACAAAAGATTAATTCTCAAACTGAACGCAGTTGGGATTCAAGGAAACACATGTACATGGATTAGGGAGTGGTTAACATGTAGAAAACAGAAAGTACTGATTAGAGGAAAAACCTCAGAATGGAGTGTGGTAACCAGCGGTGTACCACAGGGATCAGTATTAGGTCCTCTGCTATTCCTAATCTACATTAATGATTTAGATTCTGGTATAGTAAGCAAACTTGTTAAATTTGCAGACGACACAAAAGTAGGAGGAGTGGCAAACACTATTGCAGCAGCAAAGGTCATTCAAAATGATCTAGACAAGATTCAGAACTGGGCAGACACATGGCAAATGACATTTAATAGAGAAAAGTGTAAGGTACTGCACGCAGGAAATAAAAATGTACATTATAAATATCATATGGGAGATATTGAAATTGGAGAAGGAATCTATGAAAAAGACCTAGGAGTTTTTGTTGACTCAGAAATGTCTTCATCTAGACAATGTGGGGAAGCTATAAAAAAGGCTAACAAGATGCTCGGATACATTGTGAAAAGTGTTGAATTTAAATCAAGGGAAGTAATGTTAAAACTGTACAATGCACTAGTAAGACCTCATCTTGAATATTGTGTTCAGTTCTGGTCACCTCGCTATAAAAAAGATATTGCTGCTCTAGAAAGAGTGCAAAGAAGAGCGACCAGAATTATTCCGGGCTTAAAAGGCATGTCATATGCAGACAGGCTAAAAGAATTGAATCTGTTCAGTCTTGAACAAAAAGACTACGTGGCGACCTAATTCAAGCATTCAAAATTCTAAAAGGTATTGACAGTGTCGACCCAAGGGACTTTTTCAGCCTGAAAAAAGAAACAAGGACCAGGGGTCACAAATGGAGTTTAGAAAAAGGGGCATTCAGAACAGAAAATAGGAGACACTTTTTTACACAGAGAATTGTGAGGGTCTGGAATCAACTCCCCAGTAATGTTGTTGAAGCTGACACCCTGGGATCCTTCAAGAAGCTGCTTGATGAGATTTTGGGATCAATAAGCTACTAACAACCAAACGAGCAAGATGGGCCGAATGGCCTCCTCTCGTTTGTAAACTTTCTTATGTTCTTATGTTCTAAAACTGCTCCACAGAAGTACTGTATCTGGCAGTCAAGTCCATGGCTACAATTTGGATTTTCTGTCTTATCTCCAAGACATTATATATATTAAAATTTTTTTATATATATATATATATATATATATTATCATATAAAGCTCTCACTAAATCTTTCACTTAGGCAGGTTTTGACTGAAAACACAGGCCTCAGCACTTTTCTACAGTGTCGAAAAAAACTATCAAACTTCTGTTCACACTTTCAATACTACGTAACAATACAAAAATATTGTTTGAATGTTATCTTCTCTGAACCACAATAGTGGACTGCAACGTCTGAGACTCAAATTCAAAACCTTACCAAATAATATGAAATGTTTTTGCCAATATATTGTCATTTAAAATCTTGTTTGGAACAACATCTTTTTGTATCCATTGTAGCTTGGTATTTTACTAGGACTAAGATTCCTAGGAGAAGGAAGAATGTTCCAGAATATTACAATCTAAATAAGGCTTGGCAATGACAACCAAAAAATATTTTACCTTAGTTTCAAATCCTCAGTGGTGAGAAAGAATCCAAAACTTCCCAAATTGCTACACCCATAAAAGTTTTAAATAATATATTAGCTTCTTCCCCCACCAAAAATGAGTTTAAAATATGATGTAATTATTGTAAAATTCTCTGTAAATCCACACTACTGTTAGATTTGAGTGACACATTAGCAGACCTGTTTGTAATAGCTCTATCGACATCATCTGGATGACCTGATGTTACTTTAATTGGTAGATTTAACTAATGCAGAACACCCAAGGGACACACTTGTGAGATTTATATGAAACCCTACCACTACAGTTCAGGCATTGTTCAACTGCACAAAAACTTGCTCAGAAGATCAGAATATTATCTATTAACATAGACCACTCAAACCTACAGGTTTGGTATAAGCCTAAAAAACATAAAATAAGCCCAACTGAAATACATATTATTCTATGAAAGTTTGAAGAAAAAATATTTCAAGATTTCAGGCCAATTAGCTCATTTATTTAAAACAATAGTACCAAGGTTATTTTACAGTATTTAGTCGCTGTTTTATGATTAGGTCCTCGAACAATGACAAACATAATTCCATGCCAGTGGTGGTTGTCCACTATGAAAGGCGCTATATAAAATATTGATTGATTTTGAAAGGTATTACAGTGCCTGCGCATGATGAGATGCGAGAGATTTAAATATAATTTTAGACCTGCAATATAACATTTAAACATGCATTCTCTAGTCTAGCACCAACACAATTTGTTAAAAAGATTAATTTATCTGAATAAGGACATTTGACACCAACAATACTCCATGCGATTCAAAACTGAGTCGATCAGCTTCTTTACTGCATACTGAAAGGTGCACCAGCAGACTGCTGAAGCATGCTTTTAAAGATGCTAACTTGTTTCTCCAAGTCTGATCCAGGAGGATATTTAGATGAACATTTGTTGCGACTCGTTTCATAATGACATTTGAGGTTGCTTGCCTTGTACAGACTAGTGTGTAACAAGCGATTTGTTGCAGATGAGACAAAGAGGTGTACCACTGTTTTCAATGAAAGCACTCTTCCTCCCATTCTGGCTTATTACTCGTAGATGGTTTGCTCAATGCCATTGTCTACACCAAACAAACGAGCACTTGATTAAAAACTACAAAATTGACTTTCAACTGCATATTCGTCTTTCACTCGAGGGGATCGAAATACACATGGGCCAGCATGCGGTGTACGTCATCAAGTGACAAAATGTCCTTGCTGTGTACATGCAGGCTCCAAACAAATGAAAAAAGAATAATAAACACGAATGAATACAAAGAACAAGAATAAACTCCTTGTGTTTATTTGTACTTTCTCTTCTTTTTGTTTATTATTCTTTCTTCAGTTCATTTGAGCTGCAAAGTGTGCATCACCCAGCATTTCACCAGGAGCCACATGCTGTTTGCCATGGTTTGGCCACCTCTGGCATAGGGGTTTAATATTTAAATATCACATTTATTCATCCGCAAGCTTTTTTTTCCCCTCTTGAATCATCTGTTTCATGAAAATAAGAGTCTTGCAATGCCCAACAATAAGATACATATTTGTCTGTGGCAGAACTGAGGAATGTTGTAGCAAGCCTGTGAAATAAAAAACTACATCGATTTCCAAACTCACAACTGCAGAAAATGACAACTGAAAAGCTTTCGTCTTGCAGTCTGTACAAAAATCACAGTAATAACTTTATTGGGCTTGGATGCATGCACCATTGGACCTCACAACAGATGTTTGCTCTAAAACTTGGAAGATATTAAAGTCTCTTTTTCCAGAAGAAGGTCAGCATATCTTTGCTGTAGTTCTTTTTCTCTCTCCTGCTGCCTCTGGACATCCTCTTTAAGTGCCTGGCAAACAAAACACACAAATTAGTTCAAACTGCAAAACTGCGCTAGAACAGCACTTAACAGAACATCTGCATTTTGGAAATAGTAATAACCTCTTGTCTCCTTGGGATGGCAGTGTCCTCGTGTTTCTTCAGCTCCTCAAATGTGTGCAGTTCCAGGTTAGCCTGTTCAATCTGATCCCACAGGTCATTCATCTGTTTTATGAGCCCCATTGCTCTCGACTGATAACCACCCAGCAAGATCTTCATTTTCTTCTCCATCTTTGCCGCCCTCTTTGCCTCCATCGTCATGTGTCCCCTGTTGATCTATTGGTGAATAAAACATAACATTAGGTTATTATCATACCCCTGATTCCCTGAAATAGAAATGTAACCAGCAACCATGGGGATTTTATCTTTTAGCCCAAATTACCAAAGCTGCTCCTTTAACCCTATGCTGCCGGAGTGCTTTTAACTCAATTGTGTGTGATCTATGACCTTTCATGTCATATCGGCCATCCAATCACCAATCTTTTTTTTTTTTTTTGTGTGGGCGACTACAGGCCATGTCTCCATATAACTGGTTTAGGGCCAAGGTAGGTGAGACATATTATAAATTACAAGGACGCATCACAGACACCAGCATTTTAGCTGAGTTCACTGCAGATTCATCTAGAGACTTGTCAATTTAAAATGTCTGGTGTCTCCGGTTCTACAAGTCCAAGAGTGCTGACCTACAACTCAATTTAAAGGCGAGTACTTGGACTAACTAACCATTTTCTGATTTCTTTAGACTTAGACCCGAAGCAAACAAACAATTGCTCCGACTGACACGAAGTCTGGATGTGGTCAACATAATATGCCAGTGCCCTAACCGGACAGAGGGTATGGAACTTTTTCTCCCTGTCAGATTGGAAAGGATGTGGATGAAAGGCCACTGACTGGTTGATATGGAAAGCAGAAATGCTTTTAGAGAGAAAAGCAGGATTATTGTGGCGACTAACCTTAGTGCTTGCCTTTGCAAAAAACACTGTTGAGAATGCTTGTATTTTACCTACCTACTCAGCGGAGGGAATAGCAAGCAGGAACGCTGACTAATGACAGGAATTCCAGCTTTGCTGAAAGTAGGGACTCAAATGTCAATTTTCTAAGTGCATCCAGCACTACAATAATTCACCAGCAAAGGACAAAGTCCTTTCTAGGGGTTCTTAACCTCCGAGCCTTCAAAAAAACTGTCCCGTCAGGAACTGTGCTCCTGGGGAAACCAAGTCAATTTTAATATGACAAGCTGAGCTAGTTGCCAGGTAGATCTAAAGCAAGTTGGGAGATTTCCCTTCATCAAAAAAAGTCCTGCAAAAATTGAGTCGTGGGTTCCAGTCCACAGTCCACACGAATGGAATGCACCCTATTTCTAACCATACTGGGAGCATGTAGACACAGCTCTAGTATTCTGAGTCTCAATGACTTTGTCAGATAATACGAGAAGGCTCAAATGTCTCAGTTCAGGGGCCACAGCAAAAGCAGAGCTTTTGGGTCTGGACAGCACAGAGTCTCCCAAGCCTGGCTTAGCTGGTCTACGACGGGATGACAGCTCCCACGGCTGAACATAAAGGAGCTGTGCCAGTGGCAAGAACCAGATCCTCCTGGGCCACTTTGGAGCTACTACAAGCATCCAAGCCTGACCTTGCATGATCTTCTCCATGCACAGTGGAAGCAGTGGCAAAGTCCTGGTCCAGCTATGGGCCTGTGCATCTATGCAGAGTGTGACCGCTCTCCACTAGTGAATACCAGTCGGGACAATTGGTGGATTCCTGGGTTGCAAAGAGATCCATCTCTGCGCACACAAACATCTCCTATGAGGTTCCCAACCTCTGGAGGAAGTCGTCTTTCCGAATTGTGGGTGCCCCCTCTGGAAAGGAGGTCGGCCACCCAGTTCCTCACCCCTGGCAGGTGAACTGCTTTTACTGAAAGCAAGTGCTTGTGAGCTAGGGATGGGTCGGTATACCGTTTTCGGTTTAGGTACATTACGGTACTAATACCGTTGCTTTTACTCTAAACCGCAATTATCATAATTCGGTTATACCACGGTTAACGCACTTTTCAACTGCAAACATGCTTCTTCTAAATTAAGCGATGGTACTTGCAGCCTTAGCAAAGTGACTGAGAAAGATCTTTTTGGGAACTGAAACTGTATTTTGATAATGGAAGGAAACTGTCAATGACACAGAATACACGTTTCAACTGCTGCATTCTGTTACCCAGAGTTTGCTGCTCCGGCTACTCTTGGCTGCTGTCTTTCTGACGTCACATGCAGCTTTTAGAGAAATGCTATCTCCAAACCTTGCAGCATAGCACACCTTTTCAACGTGCTTTATTTACATTTGTCTGGATTATCAACAGTTAATTTAATGTAACAAATTAACGTTAACTTTATTGTAAAATTATACATCACTTAGCACAGATTTAGTACATTATGTTTGTTTAAATTATTTATTTAATATAGCGTGGACAAGGCTAAAATGTCGTTCACCTCCGTTAACAAGGTGGCAGTAGTAGTTTTAGTGTTTTTTTGCATTACGATTAGCACGTCACTCGTGATCTTTGCATCGTCCCTTTGGTTCACCAGCTGCAGCCAGCCTCCCGCAATAACATTTCAAAGCTGCGCTGGGCTATGCAGAATCTGCAGATATTTCTGTGGGTGTTGACTGACGTCTACAAGCTGAAACTCGGAGCAGCTGATTCAAATTCAGCGCCGTTCTGAGACACGGGGGAGGGGAGGAGCCAACAGCACAGCAGAATGCAGCTATAAACGAGGCAGTCTTCCCAGCGACAGCAAGTGGAATCGACAGCGTGGGAGAAGTACAGGCGTGAAAAAGTGCAGAGAAGTTTAGAAGCAGTTTGGAAGCAGGTTGACGGCTGCAGAAGAAAAAACAAACAAAAAAAACAAACGCCCCATCAGCATGGTCCTCAAGCCAGTAATCTGTGACACCTGCATGATGTGGGAAATCTGAGAAAACCCAGCAGAGCTAAACCAAGTGTGCGTAAAGTGCCGTGCGATCCAGGACTTGCATAAACTAGTAAGTATGCTAGAAATGAAGCTGGAAGAAGCGAGACAGCAACAGGATCTTGAGGAGCTGGCACACCCACAATTCATGGAAGTCTGCACCTCCCCTAACAGACTGAAAGCCACCAGAGAGATAGAAGGCCAGAACAGCTAGGTTCAGGTAGGCAGAAGCAGGGAAAAAAAGAAACTCCGTCAAACACAACCACCAGAAAACAAAACAACCAACAAATTTGAGTCACTTCAACATTTTGATAAGCAAAACCAACGAGAATGAAAGAAACAACACCCAGGACCCTATTGACAGTGGTGACCAGACAGCAAAAATAAGGGAGGTCATGATTGTTGGGGACTCCATATTAAGAAACACAGCAAGTTCAATTTTCAGTTTGGACCCCCTTACAACAACAGCTGCCTTCCAGGAGCCTCTGTCAAGCACATCCCTGAGAACATGGACAGGCTCCTAGAACGAACAGGAGAGTAGTACTCATCTACCAGGTAGTAGTCGTCCACATCGGTACAAACAACATTGGAAGAGAGAGATAAAAATCCCTGCAAAACAAATTCAGAGAGCTAGGAAGGAAATTAAGACAAGACCAAAACTGTGGTATTTTCTGGTATACTACCGGCACCTTGCAAAGGACCATATGGACAACTGGAAATAATTAATCTAAACGCATGGCTGAAGACGTGGTGCACACGGGAAGGCTTCACCTATCTTGATCATTGGACCACATTCTACAGCGAGGACTATCTGTATAGACAGGACGGACTGCACTTAAATAAAAAGGGAACCAGTCTACTTGGAGAAAAGATCCTCGAGCAGGTTCAGAAGCATTTAAACTAGAAAGGGGGGAGAAATCAACAAAAAAACAGAAGGGAGACCGGATCAAAACAAGGACAACAACTCAGGTAAGACAACCATTAAATGTATTTATCTAAATGCTAGAAGAATCAGAAACTTTTAGAAGTTGAAGCTACTGCACTAACAAGTAACTATGATGTGATAGGTGTTACAGAAACTTGGTTGTCAGAGTGATGGGCACGAATATGACATTTGTGGGTATACACTGTATAGGAAAGACAGGCAGGACAGAAGAGGAGGAGGGGTAGCGCTATACATAAGAAACAGTCTTGAAGCCCAGATGTTAAACCTGGACAAAGCCGAATCAATATGGGTCAGAATAACAGACAAAAATTCAAAGGGCATAATAATAGGAGCATGCTATAGACCGCCACGTTCAGACGGTGAGCAAAATAATCTGTTATACAATGACATTAGAAATGCATGTAGCAAAGAAGCAGCCATATAAAATGGGAAAACCCGGGGGGGGGGGCACGATGGATGAAATTGAAATGGTGGAAATGACAAATGACTGCTTCCTAACACAATTTGTCAATGCACCGACTAGAGGGGAGGCATGCCTTGATTTAGTCTTTTCAAATAATGAAGACAGAATAACTAAAACAGAGGTCAGAGAACCACTAGCATACTCAGACCACAACATGGTCTCATTTGAAGTCCTTTTTAAAACCCCAAAAGTAATGACTAAAGCTAAGGTTTATGAAGGTATGAAACGGAGACTAACAGAAGTAGATTGGAGTAAAATAGAGAAAACATCCACAGAAAAAGGATGGCTGTTCTTCAAAAATGTAGTACTAGAGGCACAAAACAATCACATCCCTAAAGTAGACAAATCTAAATGCAAAACTAAATTGCCAAAACGGTTTAATAGATCAATTAAAAAAAAAAATATTCCGCGAAAAAAGGCACTTTACAGATCGTTAAAAAGGGACCAAAAAGAAAGTATGCAGAAAGACTACACGGAACTGCAAACGCAAGTCAAAAAGGAAGTTAAAGGCCAAGAGAGAAATAGAAATGAACATTGCTAAGGGGGCTAAAACCAATTCCAAAATGTTTTTCCAATATTACAACAGCAAGAGACCATTCAAAGAGGATGTTAAATGTCTAAGAGATACAAATAGCAAAATCGTAGATGAAGAAAAAAATAGCAAATATTAAATGATTAATTTTCACAAGTTTTTACAAAGCAGGATACGGACAACATGCCCCACATGTCACCCAGTTCCTATCCAGTTTTAAATAACTTTAGCATAACTGAGGCAGAAGTGTTAAAGGGAACTTAAAATAAACTTAAAATAAACAAATCCCCTGGGCCGGATGAGATCCTCCCAATAGTACTGAAAGAAATGAAAGAAGTTATTTACAAACCGCTAACCAAGATCATGCAACAGTCTCTTGACACGGGTTGTATCGACCAACTGGAAAATTGCAAACGTAATACCGATCCACAAAAAGGGAAACTAAACTGAACCAGGTAACTACAGACCAGTAAGCCTGACTTCTATTATATGCAAACTTATGGAAACTATAATAAGATCCAAAATGGAAAATTACCTATATGGTAACAGGGTCCTGGGAGACAGTCAACATGGTTTTAGGAAAGGGAGATCGTGTCTAACTAACTTGCTTGATTTTTTTGAGGATGCAACATCGATAATGGATAATTGCAAAGCATATGACATGGTTTCTTTAGATTTCCAGAAAGCTTCTGACAAAGTCTCACACAAAAGATTAACTGTCAAACTGAACGCCTTAGGGATTCAGGGAAACACATGTACATGGATTAGGGAGTGGTTAACATGTAGAAAACAGAAAGTACTGATTAGAGGAGAAACCTCAGAATGGAGTGTGGTAACCAGTGGAGTATTAGGTCCTTTGCTATTCCTAATCTACACTAATGATTTAGATTCTGGAATAGTAAGCAAACTTGTTAAATTTGCAGACGACACAAAAATAGGAGGAGTGGCAAACACTGCTGCAGCAGCAAAGGTCATTCAAAATGATCTAGACAGCATTCAGAACTGGGCAGACACATGGCAAATTACATTTAATTTAGAAAAGTGTAAGGTACTGCACACAGGAAATAAAAATGTGCATTATAAATATCATATGGGAGAAACTGAAATTGAAAGAAGAAATCTATGAAAAAGACCTAGGAGTTTTTGTTGACTCAGAAATGTCTTCATCTAGACAATGTGGGGAAGCTATAAAAAAGGCCAACAAAAAGGCCAATGAATAATGTTTTTTTTTTTTTTTTAAACAAACTCACCATGGTAATAATCATTGGAAACTTGTGCAGTGTCGTAAATGTAAATCCAATAGCAGGTTATTAATATATATATTAGCATATATATATATATATATATATATATGATACATGTTTGTGTTTTCAGCAAAAGATAATTTCCCAATTCTGCCATCAGCTAAAGTAAAAATACTGTTATAGTATAACAGAGTGTACAACTTTAGGGTTTTTTTTTTTGTTAGTTTGTTTTAATTATCCTCATTGTCTTTACAAAAAAGAAACGTACCAAGTTATTTGGCATAGTAAAATACTAAATACCAAATGTTTAAATCATTCCATGAAAGGAAGTGTGTTTTGTTGGTTTTATTTTTGTGAATTATGGTAATTTAAGTAATCTACATTAGTCTTTCTTCTTTTGAGACTATTTGCCAACTTGCATGATGCACTGTATACCATGATATTAAGGTTAATACGGTATTTTTTTTTTTTTTTTTTTAATGGTTATCATATCGTGCAAATTTAATACCATCCCATCCTTATTGTGAGCCCATAGTTAATGCCCCTGGGGCAACACGACAAACAGAGAGACCGGAACCCCCACCCGCCCTTGTGGTTATTGTAAGACACCACTGTGGTGTTGTCTATACGGATGAACACATCTCCATTGTACCTGTAGGAAAAAAATGCAGATGAAATGCCCACAGCTCCAAAACATTTAAGTGTCGATCCTCCCATATGGGTTCCCACACTCCCTTAAAAGGAGCAGCTTTGGTTACATTTCATACTTAAAAGGGAACTGCACACTTTCCACAACTTGAGACATCCAATATCTAGAACAATGGAACTTAGGATTCAGCTAAAAACAAGAATTAATGATAAACTAGAACCCAGCTGGTATACTTTGCTTTAAGCCATAGGATCCCTGGAGCACCAAGCATGAGACGTGGTCCAATCTATTAATAATTTTCAGGGTTCAATATTAGCACTTGTTCTTCCTTATATTTGGTTTAACTTAATGCCTGAAGTCCGTCAAACTGACATCTGGTCTGTTGGGACAAAATAGCGTGCATGCTAATGTCGAAACCTGTAATTCTATTCTGATTATTTTTATCCTGGGGTTCAACACCCCTGAAGCATGGGCCCTTCCGAAAGGAGTACCCTTCATTACTGTTTAACGTGCAATTCTTAATGCAGTGAGGATTTAATCAAGTTATTTGCCAAAAAAATGAGGCTAACATTGTAGTAAAGGCATCTGCTAAACATCCCGGGTGTAGTTTCTTTTTTTTTTTTCCCCTGAAAAGTGACAGCTAGTATAAAGTATGTTTATGCTACCAGCCTACATATGGATATCTAGCAGGCTCAAGAGAGCAATCTGAATTAATGCATCATTCCAAATGCAAAAACAAAACAAAAAAAAAAAACTATTGATGTAGAGGCTTAAGAGTAGAGTAAGGTATCAAAATACAAAATAGTGCTGTTGAACTAAAATTACTAACATTCACATCATATTATGTGCACATGCCTGACTAATATAAAGGCTCAAAGAGGCAAGATAACTAAACATTGGTTCCAAATGGAAAACCAGCATGACACTCCTAGAAAATGTATAAAAAACACACAAACATTTTGAACATGCTTCATACTTGCTCTTGTTTTGGTTTCAACAAGAGCAAAGCAAGCAATTTAAATGTTTACTGCATCATCCTCAAATTACAAGGCTGCATTTCACTGGGTCTATTATCTAAATTAATTTTAAAATGAGGGTGGGGGGGGGGGGGGGGGGGGGAGTTAAATCTTTCCCCTTTCAACAAATGTGGTTGGCTATAGCCAGATAGAGTCAAACTATTTACAGGTTTAATTTCAGAATGTCATCATGTTGTTACACAAAAAAATATAACAATAAAAAGGGAAACTTTAAAACAATAAGCAACATGGCAATTTCCACTATAGGGTATTTATCAGTTATTCTTAGTGTCAGCATTTCTCCTCTCAAATGTGTTCTGTTTCAGAGAAACAATGACTTGTAGCAAACCAATACGCCGCTGACCAAAGTCCTCGCACCATTAAAAATAAAAACCCATATACTAAAAACAGTGACATTTTGCTACATGCAAGACTAAAATGCAAAACCCTGTAGTTTCACGCTCGCAGTAAACCCTGATGAAACTATGCATAATTTATTTTCAGTTATTCACTTGAGTTTAATAAGAAGCAGGTTTATGCTCCCCTGTATTTCTGATTACCCTACATATGACAACTGTGTTTGGAACCAAATTAAGGACGTTTTGATGCATTAATGACAAATGTGGTCTGCAGCTGTTGCTACTATAAATCGTGTTAATTCTCTGAATGAAACTTCTGCCGCCCTTTCTCCCCTCAGAAGTAGCTGCTGTGTGAATTGATTCCAGGTCGCCACCCTCTTTTTTTCCATGCCAAGAAATATTAAACAAACCCACCCTTTGTGAAATGTTTCCTTGATTAACTGAAACTTAACCATATGTGTCCGAACAAAATATGCTTAAAATCGCAGTTTCAGTGGCGCCAGCTCTCTAACCTGTTATAAGTTCTAGGTTGTCTTAATTATCGATTTTACTGTATATAAATGGAGGTTAATTTTATCCTTATACAGTGCTTCCTCGCTAGAATGTGGGTCTCAAGGGGACACACAAGCGCTCTAACCGAAGAGCGTATTAAACTGGGGAGGGGGTGGGGAGCACCGTGGGACATAACACACATCTGACAAAAACAAAATCAAATAGCTCCCTCTCTACAATGCACATATAGTGAAGCAAAAATGTAATTTTCCGTGAATGAACCATGCATTAAGCACCATGTAATCAGTTATATTTTTTTTTTTTAAAAAAAAAAAAAAAAAAAAAAAAAAAGGTAACATTCCCACTCATGGATCATGTTAATTAGCAGTTTTTAAACTTAACAGCCTGGCTAAACAGTGGTCAGCAGTACAGTTCGAAGCGACAGAAAAGCAACCCAAGTGTGAGAAGGCCAGCGGGTTGGAAGAAGAATGGGAGCGCCCCAGGTTCGGCTACCGGAGCGGGGCTGAAGCGTCTCGTCTCCCAGAGAAAGCTTCAGCAGCAAAAAAGTAAATACATTAGGAAAAACAACCACGTAATAGGCCTAATATTTATTTAGTTATAAAACAAATGCTGACTAAGATGTCTGTGTTATAAAGTGCCAGCATAGTTTTTCTTCAGTTCAGATAATGTACCAAAAGGGAGAGACAAACAGAAGTTAGAAGTTAGACTGAGAAGTTTACAGTCTGAACACCAGCACTATTTACTGCAGAAATACTGCATGAATCACTAGTATAAGGAATTGGAGGACCTGGTGTAGGAGCGTTATATCCACAGCGCGTTACAACCGACAGCGTTGCAGCGAGGGAGCACCATCTCTTTCGAGACAACATTAAACATATAATAACTGATCTCAAGGAATGCAGAAAGGGGTGCAAATGCACCCCACATACATATATATGGTGCACTTACAATTTAAACCAAAGGGACGACAAAATTGGTTTACCAATGCATACCTGTGCTTTAATATGAAGTTGCATTGTGCATAAAAAAGCAGCTTCAGTCTTTTTATTCAATTATGGTATGTAAAATGTATATATTTTTAACCCTCAGGAGGAGGAAAGGAGTGCAAATGTACCATGTACACTTTGAAGGAGGATTACTCCAGTTTCAGACAAGGATGTTCTTGGTATCAAAATAAAGGTAAGCGATTCAATTTATTCACATGTAAGGATGTCCTGTGATCTTCAAGGAGTGGAGATATTTATTTTAAACACGCTGGGTGCTGCTGCTGACGAGTAGTTAACTAACTGCTTGTGCAATGCAGGGAAGATGTGGTTAAACAGTCAATGAAGATGACTTGTTTCTACAAAAAAAAAAAAAAATCAATTCTGAAACAATTCTAGATTTAAAAATAAATGTCAATAAAAATCAACACATTCTGCGTAACAATTTCAAAAACACCTCACCAGATGCACATACTGGTAATTATACATACACAAAGCAACACTGCATCCTGCTGGAGAAATTACGTAAATACACAGTTATCTTTATAGCTGTTGAAACTTACCTCCAATTTCTTTTCCAGAGATTCGATTCTGTCCTTTTTGCTGGACAGATTGGCTCGTGTATATCGCCCCTGCCCAGGAAGGTACAACACCTGGCTGTAGCACTCTTCCCACACCTGGTTGTAAGCATCAATCGAGAGATCTCCATGCCCCATGCCATACTTCACCACCTCCATCTCATGTGCCAACAGCTCAGCAGCCTGAAGGTCAAACAAACACTCCTGTTATTTCATTTTTTAATAAAGGATTTTTATTCACTTAAGTTTAGTATTTGAGGAAAAGTCAATATGATACACTGATCCAAACATTTAAGGGATATTTCAAAGAAGTGTATATTAAACTTTAAAAATCTTCAAATCATATTACATACCCAATGTCCCTCGAAGACATTTTGTCTCGAGGGCTGGTAAATATTTTCAACAGACATCTGGCATTTACAAAACTTGATGTACACAGCTATTGAAAGCTAAATTCAGCAATGTACTGTTAATATACCTGCTAAAATAAAACACCTTAGAAATGTGTACTGAATTCAATAATATGCAATGTTTTTAAATTACACATTTTAATAGAAGTGTTATATTCATTGCATTCAATAATAAAGTAACACACTGGGATTAATTTGTAACCAAATCAGGAAACTCATCATAGAGTCCACCAAGAGAGTCCTGTGAAACGTGACAATTGTTTACGGCATATACATTCAATTTATATTGAATGAAACCATGAACCCTCCCCCATTTACCTTTTTCAGATCATCTTCCTGCATTTTTTCATACAGGTTACGTTCCAGGTATATTACATGCTCTGCATTGTTCGACCCAGACCCCAGTCCTTTAGCCTTTTTACCCAAAGCATCTGTGTAGGGGTGATGCAAACTGTCAAAGTGAATCATGGTGATCATTTCTTTCTTTATCATTTCTTCTGCCTTCTGAATCTCTGTTAAAGGTGGTTCCACATTCAAAGGTCTTAAGATGGTCTCATTTACCTATATTAAAATAAAAACAGATTAGCATAGTAAAAACAGAACAGCCAGACTAGTTGTGTCAGATTACCCATCTATCTTGATACACTTCACCTTGACAACCTGTAAAATTTGTAATACTAACCACGACACTCAGGTGGCCAGCCTGGTTTACAATCTAAATCAACCCCAAAACACTCTGTGCAATGTAAAAGTGTGGAATAAGGGGGTAACATTTACACCACTATTTATTTTTGAACTCACTTCTGATGGTCTTGGAAAATTCCTCTGTACAGCCATATGTCTTTGCTTTAACTCCTTTTCGCGTTCTGCATCTCTGACTGCCTGAAAGAGACCAGAAATAAAATACCTTTCAGATCTTACCACAGAAGCTTTTTCGGCACAACCCAATATGAATCACCTCAATATGAAACATGTGAAGTTAGTTATATCATGTTATTAGTTTTTCTTGCCAAATAAACACCTTGCAGTGTAGTAAGACCTACAGTTTACCTGTTTCCTCATGTCAATTTCTGCTGCGTCTTCTACAAAGCTCTCATCTGTTTCATGTTCTTCCAGTTCTTTTTCAGCATTTTCCGGAAGGACGATCTCAAAGTCATTTTTTGGTGCTGGTAAACCCATCAAGCCCATTCTCAGTTGTTCACGTGACTCTCTTTCCTATTGCAATAGAATAATTCTGCATCACATCCCCAATCTGCTGAAAACCACATACATGCTCAAGCCTTTCTTTAGCATTTCACTTTACAACTAGGACCTAAAGTGTGAAGTGGTTGTGAAGAAATTAAATATAAAACGCCAAATAAATATTTGGGTTTAAGGAGCACACATACCTGTAGATATGCACCTGCCAACAAACTACATGCATGAACACTCCTAATCAAGTGGACACTTAACTAGTACATTATATAAAAACATATTTTAGTTTTACCAGGTGCTTAGAATAGGATGGATCATTATAATCAACCATTTCCTCTTCAGCATTAATGTTGAGCTTGTCGCGTAAAGGGGTTCTTCCAGGGGTTATTCCAAGAGCTGGTTTAGGTGTGAGCGCACCACGTGGGGTCAACCCATCTGTTCCATTAGTTGGCGTTCTAGAGGAAACAGAAAACTGATCAGCCATCAATGTCCAATCAGTACAATTCAGAAATTCAGTCATTACATTTTCTAGCTGCAGTTCATGGATCATTCTGTTTTTTAAAATGTACTGTTTGTAGATATCTATCTTTTTTTCTGCTTGAAGTAACTTAACAAAAAAATAGATGGTGATTAAGATTCAAGAAAATGCACAGAGTCCTTTTCTTCAATCAGTTGCCAGGTTTATTGAAATATGCAGGGAGTCTGGTCCCAGGTACAAGACAAACAGAATACTCATAATTACAATGTTTGCATGACATTAAATACCCTTCTGTATAGATGGTCCACCTCCCCTTTCTCTGATACTTAACCAATGGTCAAGGAACAACACATTATTCTGTTAATTTAGTGTGCGTGTGTGTCTGTATGTGTGTATGTGTGTGTGTGTTTGTGTAGTCTAGTGTGACAACCTCTGAACTCAGTGCATTCTTCACACTCCTGGAGAAAAAAGGTCCATAAATCTGCCCCTTTGATCCCAGTGGCATTATCTCTTTCGATCTCTCCAAGAACCTCTGGGTCCAACGTCAGTCCCTGGGAGTCTTTTAGCCCCTTTATGCTTTGCATTCCAAAGTCTTAGAGCCTGGCCCCTTCTGGTCCACAGCATTGTTATCTTTTTAGCTTGCAGTCAATGCTGGGCAAGAAACTTGTAGACACAAGGTCTCTATCAATTGTAAGCAGTACATGCAATTTGAACCAAACAGTCTGCTATCTGCAATATTAGTCTCTTTTCAGAAAAGAACACCAGTATAGCTCTGCCAGTCCACATGCGTAGCAAACTGCTAATCAATTCTCAATCCATGTTTTCCAACACAGCTCTATGCACTGTTGGATGTTTGATTCCATACACAAAGGCTTCAGTAATGAGTGGCTGTATTTACCGGGAGGGAAACTAGACTCCTATTGAATAGCAGTTTCACCATTCTAGGTTTTAACGTGTTTGTTGATTAGCACCAGAGTATAGGTAACAAGCTCAAGTGCGTCTTACTAACTCATTCTCCACCAGCGCCAACTTTTGTTTCCCTTCTGCCGAGCGTTTTATCCTGCCCACGTTGACTTTGTTTAACTGGGATACAGATAGCAAAGAGGAGTTTGGGGGATTTGTGGAGAAAGATCTGGTGAATGTATTCTTTGTAGAGGAAGGAGAAGTTGGGAGAGGAGCACAGTCAGAGGAGGTTTTGACAAGGAGAGAGAATGCGAGCGGGATGATAGGCAGAGGAGCAGAAATGACAGGGAGTGAGGAGAGTGACTGCACAGCTTGGAGACCAACCACCAAGACAGCCGTGATAAAAAGTGATGATTTTTAACACATCGAAATCAGGGCCAACTTGTGTGTGGAACAGTGGTGAACCATACTTTAAAAAAAAAAAAGTATGTTCACCTATGGTCTGTCAGTTAATTGTGAAAGAACCCAACTGATACACTGAGGCGATCTGTGCGAATAACACTGCAGGTCCCAGCTCCTGCTTTCCTGCATGATTATCTCCTGCGCGGAAATAGTGAAATTAGCCCAATACCGCGACTTTTACAATATTCTTAAATAAAAATTAATTCATAATTTGTATTTCATACCAAAAAAAACCATTACCGAAACTGTATAGCTCTGCTATGTGCCTGTAATATCTGCCATGCACCCAGCGCTGTGCAGTGATTATGTCACGTGACTATATGCAATCTAGGCAGGAAATTAAAATACTACACACCGTAAACAAGAAAATGGATGTCTCTAAAAAGGCTAAAAATGTGCCCGCAGCAGATCACGAGCAGCATCCAGAAGGACTTTTACACAGCGATGGAGGTACTCTTCTGTACGCCCTGCAATGTTACTGTTGGTCACTACTGAGAATTGGCTGTTGACAGGCACTTAAATTCAAGCATTCACTGAAAGATAAAGGTGGAAATCCAGAGCAGCACTGTGACTGCTTTACTTGCAAAGAAACAAAAACATTCATGGTCCAAAAGTCCACCGAAAAACATGAAGCACGAAACACATAATATTGACCTGACAGAGGTGTTTGTTTGCAAAAATATCAACCTTGAAAATTTTGACAAAGTTACGTAGATTCTTCAGACTGAGTGTAGCAAATAATGGAGAGATTCCTTCATCAGTCCAGTTGATAGGAACACTTACCTAAAGTTGCTTAGTATCACAAACAGGAGATTATGGTATTGGTAAAACAGTCTGGTTGCTTGTCAGTGGTCACTGATGAGTCGACTGATGCCCAAGATCAGTATGGGTTACACATTGTATTTGTTTTGCAAGACCATAAATGGTGAACATGCATCTGATGCACTAGAACTGAAAGTTGTCATTGCAGATACACTTTACCTACAGGTTGATAATTACACTGTTTCACAAGCTATTGTAAAGTGCTTGAATAATTTTGATGTTGATTTCAGTGGATTTATTCCTATATTTGATGTTTAAAAAAATATAATCTGTACACAATTTATAAAACAGTTCCGTGCACATTCTGCGAAATATGATAATTTAGCCATGACACTGCCGTGAATTTTAAAGAATTTTCACAGAGCCTTATTCATCATTGGAGAACAATTGATCAGAAATGCATTTTTCTAGGCATTCAGATCACTATGGGTATTATTGGCAAGCCACAAATATCAGGATTACTGGAATAGTGCCATGCAGTCCATTACACAGACTGCTATGCATAAACCATGCATACAAAAACATTATGAAGGTCTCAGTTCTTGCCTGCATTTTGTAGACAACAACCTACGAATTGAGGGGGAGATCAGCCGGGTTATGATCCATTATTCAAGGTTCGCCCCCTTCTTGAAAAGCTAATAGGCTACTTTCAGAGAGAACATTATCCATACCGTAATCTGGCTATTGACGAATCAATGTTTTTTCTTTTCTTTTGTCAATTCATTCCAAACAAGCACAATTGTTTTGGAATTAAAAATGTTGTCCTCACTGATGCCGTTACGAAATAGAAAATATAGCTATCATTAAACTACGACACGGTATATTATTTTATTATAAACTTAATTTTTAGAATCTGAGTAATAGTAAAATATTGTAGATAGCAATATGTAAACACTTAATATATTAAAGCTTTGTAGCTTTACAGGGATGGTGTAACAGTGTTAAGTGTAATTATAAATAATTAACAAAACAAAAAGCAATGATAGCACATTTTTAAAAGGTCTTTAGAATGTTGGCATCCATCTTAAATGGGCAGGCTGGGAGCACAAGGTTCCATGCCAGCAAGGCAGGGAATGAGTTAAACTCAGAACAGATAAAACTATTATGCAATGGGAGTCTTATTTCCATGTCTGACTTAGATAAATGCAATAGACCCCTGTGTCTTAAGAGTAGTGAACAGGAGATCCACCAACATGGTTAACCAGCTATCACAACACACCAGCTAGAACAGATGTATTATTTTGTAACGCTTTAAAATGTACATTTAGTACCAAAATCTTAAGTGAACGTGCAGGTTACCTGAATGGTGTGGCAAGCACCGTATTAGGTGTCTGGACAACTTGTCTCTGGGGAGTAACTCCTGAGAAGTCGCTCTCATGAAGGGGAGTGTTCAAACCACCTTTCAGAGGTGTATCCACATTCGACAGGGCCATCAGGTTCTGAGCTTCCTGTTCAGAATTTAAACAAATTGCTAACAATGTACTGTGTATACTGTACATACATGCCTACTGTGGCAAGTGCGGATTAATAAGGTAAAACTTTGCCTAAAGAATTGAAATACTATTAAACTATAAATGCGGAACTAAGCATCCCTGGGCACATAATGCAAGGGAAATGGCATCTCTGATAGAATGGTTTGAATTCATGAAATAAAATGGATTTATGAAAAAAAAAGTGGTTGTAAAGTTGAAGCATTTACATGAAGTACGCACCATTCATTGTTTCTAAAACACAGTAGGAGGTGGTCTATTACATTGTTTAAACTTCTGCCCATACCAATGTGGCAGTGAAACTGAATTTGGCAAGCAGTGTTTATGCAAGCTTGAAAATGAGAAGTCAGTAAGGTCAAGATAAGAGACGTTGACTGTGTGCCAACAGCTGAACTTGATCTACAGAATCAAACAATACAGTTGTTACCTGAATATGAAGCCAATCATTGAAACAGTTTAAAGACAGAACTGCACATGCGCACAATATGGAAGCCTTATTAGGTCACAGTGAAGGGTGCCATTACATTTTGCCAGAGCAGTTTCTATGACACTGAAAATAAACATAGTCTAGTATACTTTGCAACCTAAACCAAAATGTAATAGAAAGGTATATTCTAATTTCAAACTAAGTTAGTGGTGGATCAAAGAATCTCAAGTAGAAATTTACAGTATTGCAGGTTTGTAGATCACCAACAGTTTCTAAACTGCAGACATACTAGATCAGTATACTGAACAATTAAATATGACAGGAGTACTTAATTCACCAAGAACAGGCCCAAAGTGCTAAACAAACAGTGAAGGAATGAAAAAGTGCAAACATTTGTCAATTTCAAGACCATCCTCGGTGCTAGCAGGTGAAAAAAGCTTTACATATTTCAAGTGTTTGAAGTTCACCTGTAGAATCCTGTCCTGAGCAGCTGGTGTTTTTGGAGTGCGCAGTGCCATTGCATTGTTGGTCACATTATATTCAGACAGCAACGCACTGGACGCAGAATTCGTAATTCCAGACTCTTCGGCCGTCTGACGAGCCAGCTCACTAGCTTGTCCAAGTTTTACAACTTCCTCCAGTTCAGAATCGGAAATCTAAAAATCAAACAAAAACAAAGCTTGACTAAGGCATAACCAAGTTCAGTGGAAGGTATCTGTGTAAACACATGTATGAAGGCAATATCTTGAAGCGTTAAGTCTTCATCACCAAGTGTCTAAACTAGAGTTTGTGTACATTTTAAATGAAGACAATCAAGAAATAAGCAAATGCTCTGTAAAGCACTTTGTGATGGTGGTCCACTATGAAAGGCGCTAAATAAAAATAAAAATATTACATTGACTGCAATTTCTTGCACTACTTAAAACTATAACCAAAACACATATCTATTTTGTTTTGATTGGATTACTGTGTATTTAACACAAAAAAATACTACACTAATATTTGTTCCCGGATGAAAATATCTGTATACCTGTGGAGCTGGGAGAACTAATTTGCTCCTCTTCTTTGTAAACTCTGATACTCCACTGGTCTGCAAAATAGCAGAAGGGAGATCTGATTCCTTCTTCTTCTTTATCTTCTGTTTATCTTTCTTGCGGTCTCTGTCCTCTTTTTCACTGTAATATATTAAGATTTTACCGGAAATACGTTTAAAGAAAGATTGCTGTATATTCCACCATACGATCCTAAATGTTTTCTGCATGTTCAGCAATGTAGAATTCCCAATACATAATTCTACAAGTCATTATAAAAGACTCTGGAATCTAAACGCTGCCATTAGATTCTTAATAAGCTCACTGGTTTATGAATGCTCAACAACAAACATAGGAATACTTACAATCTCAAGTCTCCATCAAGGTGCTGTTGGCGCAGCCTTTTAAAGTCTGGCTCCAAGGCTTTGTAATTCTCCATTGAAGTGTCGTAAAAACCTTGAGCTGGCTTCTTTTCAAAGGGGATCTCAGCATTGTAATCCACACCTCTTTTCTTCTTCCTTTTCTTTTGTATCTCAATGCCAGCTGCCCTCAGCTCCCTTCTCTTCTGAAGCGCAGCAAGTCGTCTATGTAGAGCAAGTTGTTGCACAAAAGAAAGGAAAAGAAGTGTGGAACACAAAATAGATATATTTAAGCAACTTCAAATCAAAATTGACTAGATGTGGTCAGGTGATGTACGATGCTTAATAGTGAACAGTACTATCAGTACCTGAATCAATATAGCTAACTACAAAACAAAATATAAGCTATAGAAACATTGATTTCAACAGGTTAACTGCATTAGAGTAATGCATTCAAACTAAACACATCATGACTGAAACACTTTTCAGAGCTCCAGACTGCAACTAAAATGGTTGCAAATGCGACAATTAAAAAAAAAAATTGTTTGTCTTTATGGGACATAAAAACACTGAAAACATGCAATATCCCACTTTCATTTTATTATATATGTGCAATATGTATAAACGCACTATGATGTCAGTGGGCGCCTTTTAACCCTTTCAAGGCCTGGCCCAAATGTTTTAGGCCCGCTCTTAAACAGCACTGTCCGGTTAGTTTTTCAATTGCACCAATTAAAACATCGCTGAAATGTGATCTGTGTGTACTAATAGGTTTCAAACCTGAAGGGAAGGCTCCAACTTTGAACCCAGATGAGACTGTAGAAATGAAAACAGAGAGAATTTTGTAAAATGGAATTCGCCAAGCGATCATGCAAGGTAAATGCGCAGGCTGCAATCCAGTTTGTTCTGGAGAATGGGGCGAGGATCTAGATTTAGAGGATGAAGAGCTTTTGGATCTTATTTTCGCTGTAGACAGAGAAGGCAAGACGACTCATGATTTGATTTTGTACCTCTTCTTTTATTTATGTTCTTGCTCACATACCCCTTACTAATGCCATTACATAGCAATCAATTTGTATTTTATATACGCCTTTCATAGTGGACCACCATCACAAAGCCAGGGTTCGACATTAACCATGGCCTGGTGGCCCGGGGCCGGTAGAGAGCACAGTTTGGCCAGTAGTTATGAAGCACTACAGGTCCAACTGGGCTGGTTACATTTAACTAGTATATTATACTATCCATCAAACACCTATAAATACCTCCAATGTTTTGATTCAAACACAGGCGCCCTTGAGAAAGATATGTACAACATATTGAAACGTTGGGCAGCTGGCTCTTTGAGCTAAAATATATATATATATATATATATATATATATATATATATATATATATATATATATATATATATATATTGCATATGGCTTCCGTTTCATGAATCCAGGAAAATGGGCCAGTGTGTCCAAAAAGATGAAAATTTATTTACAAACCATTTTTTTTAAAACATAAAACTACAAACTAATCCTAACTTTCCCTTTGCGCATCATATTTGTTGTACAGTCAGAATCGGAGCCTGCGTACTGAAGTGCTGTGTTGGTACTCGTTCCCGCAGCAAATCTTTTACAAATCGGGTTTTCTACAACTAAGCAACCAATAAGCCAAAAGGAAAGCGCTGAAATCAATAAATCATAAAGAGTAATTATGGAATAAAAAAATGTAGACGAACATTTAGAGTAGAGGCTTCATTATGACAGTGAAAAAAAGGTAACATTCTCTCTTGTTTTTTGTCAGTTTCCCAGGCTTGCAGATAAAACAGCAGCTTTATTTGTTGTGAATTTAACATTCCGTTCACATCATATCCAGTCTCACTGTAAGATGTCCCGGTCGACACCCAGATACGAATTGTCTAATGTTTTGATTTGGGATCCGATCACAATCTTTGGACTCGCTGGTATCACACAGCAAGATTGGCGTCGACTTGGGAGAGGCTACAAGCGACAACGCGCTAAATAGGATTGTTATTTTGTATTATGAATATTGATTTAATAGTGTTTATTATTAGAATTGGGGATGGGAATTTCGAATAGTTTCCTACTTGAATACAAAGGGTGCAACATTTTTATGTATTCTATTACCCGAACGCCGGTCTCTTACGCTGAGTAAAAGGCAAATGTGTGTGCACAAGTAGACAGCATAACAGTGTAAGCCGGTAAAGTTTAGCCAGGTTCACAGAGTGTTCAAATCATGTCCAAGGTGAGATTTCTTTGTTTAATACCTTATTTCCTTTGGCACAAGTTTTTCCTTTTGTTTACTGAATTAAAATACAGAACTCAATGAGCAGCAACATCACAGCAGGTATCTCTTCCAATTAAAGCAACAGTAGCATAATATTGTGCAAACCACCAAATAATATTTTTTGCTGTAGTGTATTCAGAATAAAATAACACCTACCACATAGCAACCTAAATATTCTACATCCTGTTTAATGCTAACAAATAATATTTATAAAATAATCTTAATAGTGCAAATATTGTAACCTGGCCAAAACAATAGAAAATACATTCCAACAGTACAATAGTTTAACATTACTAATTATAACTAGCCATCAAGTACTGACATCAGACGAATCTAAGTCAAGATATTTTGTTTATTCAATAACCTGTAAATAATTCAAAACAAGGATACCCGGTTGTACTTTTAATGGTCAGTGTAAATGTTGCCGTTACACCATCCATTCACAGAAAGTTAACAGTAGATTTTTCACATTGAACCACAGTCCAGAATTAAAAAATAACTCCTTTCCAACTCCAAGTATCTTGCCTTTTCTTATAGTCACTGTGTTGTTGTGCTTAACGTTTAGTATGTCTTTATATTCATAATAACGTTAAATTACCTTTCTAATTTCAATGTTACCCAAGTTCGGATTACCATACTTCCTTTAGATGTATGTTACATGTTTAATGGCTGAAGTACCATATTGAAAGGCTTAGTTTAGCCACTTTCTTTTGAGAAGTGGGCTTTCTTTGGTTTCCATACAGTTAGAAACATACTGAAGATAAAAACCATCGAGAAAAAAATACATAAATATATTGGGCCAGATAAAATTGCATCCGGGCAATGTAAAAACACTAGCTCAGTGGCCCGAGGGGCCGGTAGTTACAAATCTAAACTTAAGAGCCCTGAAAGCGCTTTACAAGATGCAGTAACAACAAGAAAATCTGCAATACATAGAAATGCATAATACATGCTATACAGTAAAAAATAAAAAATAAAAATAAAAAAAATAATAAAACAGTGCATAATACATGATAGTAGCATAATACATGAAATAGCAGCAGCAACATAGCAGCTAATAGCAGATATCAGGCTTAAAGAGCATGGAAAGCACAAAAGAACAGATGGGTCTTGAGAGTTGATTTAAAGTGAGCAACGATGGAAAGAGCATCACGCACCAAAGCTAGGAGAGAGTTCCAAAGAGTGTGTCTCCATGTGTGTGTATCTTCATCCAAGAGGGAAAGGAGGGGTGGACTTTGGAGATGTTTCAAAGATGGTAGAAGGAAAATTTGACCACAGAGGAGATGTGGGCATTAAAGGAGTGGTTGCTGTCAAAAAGTACACCAAGGTTTCATACTGCGGGGGAAGGCAACAGCAGACAGTTTCTGAGGTTCAGGGCAGCTATATTGAGATTCTTAAGTTGAGTTTTAGATCTTACTAGGAGTTCAGATTTGCTAGTGTTCAGCTGAAGAAAATGGCAGACATCCAGGCCTCGACATTAGTAATATATTTAGGACAAGTTATCGTGTTTGCTGTTTCCATGCAAGTTGGTTTATTTACTGTATTTATATATAAATTACCTGTCAAACTGAACCCTTATCGATATTTATTTAGGCAGATGATTTACTTTACAAACAGACCTTCTAACAAGTCTTTTTTTTTGGTCAGCCATTTTATGTCTGCACAGGTTTGTATTTTTATTTGTAATTTACCATCTGAAGAGTACATTTTTTAGCCAGATTTTTAGTGGTAATGCTTGTAAAACAGACATTTTAGGTCGAAGGTTGCTGTTTATTAGTTGCGTTATAATGTTTGAGTAATAGACATTATTTGTAGCTTATTTGTTTTACTAAGAAGCAAATAAAGTTACCTTTATAAAAGATGATCATACAGTCACACAGTAATTCTTGCAGTTTATCATGCTTCTCCCATGCTTATACTACGTATTCACTGTGCTTTACTTTTATGTGCCAGTCGAGAATGAGACTACCATTCTTCTCTGATTTACCGTGCTTGACAGTGCAGACCTCAGTGCAGGTGATCAGGGAGGCAGGCCAGACAAGCACCAGAGCATCTGGTAAGGCATACTCAGATTGTGAATAATAAGAAAGATTTGATAGCTGCACATAGTTCACAGACTTAAGTTAAGGCAAAATTCCAATTAGGAGGGCTGAGTTAAGGAACACATTGCCAAAAAGGCAGAACTGCAGGAAAGTTGAAGTTCACTTTTAAGAACCAAATATATAAAATGACAGCATGAAGAATGGTTACAGCAGCAGCATTTGAGAACAGGTGTAGTGTCAGAACAGCAGATCACATGGAGGACAGGCAAGGCAGAGCAAGTCAGTGTCAGGGAGCATAGGTGAACAATGAGGCAGCAAACCAGCGAGTACAAACATTACATTTCTGTTTTAGTGTTTTTCTTGTATTTTAAGCAGTTGAATATGGAAGCAACCAACTTGCTCTTAAAGTGGCACCCAACTGCTGTATTTGGCACACAAACTTTTTGGCCTAGGAGCTATTGGTCCTAAGACAAAAATGTCTGAAGCCCTGCTTTTATTACCTGGCTTCCTCTAGTTGCTTCTCTCTTGCTTTTCTTTTAGCCTTTTTACCCTGAGTGTTAGCCAGACGAGCTCTTGCCTCAGAAAGCATCTCCAGTTCATCTGAGAAAAGAAAGAAAATTCAAGTCACAGAGAGTAGACATTTACACTTTTTTAAAAAATCTTTAATACAGTTCCACCAGGAATACCAGCTAAAACCCTGTTTTGCAGAACACAAATCACCACCACCTTCTTGAAACTTTAATCTTATGATTGTGTACCTTCATCCATATCAACAGGATCGGGCCTGGCGGGCTTCGTCTCTGGGTTGGGATCAATCTCGCCTGGTTTGAGCTTACGAGGGTCATCAGCAGTGTCCTCCTCATTGTCTCTCTGTGCAGCTTTGTCTCTGAAATAGATCATTAGTAATATGAACATTTCTATTTAATTATGTACTAGGATTTTATAAGTAAATATATGCCACATGTGTAGGTAATGAAAGTAAAAGGTTCCATAAATATACACTCTACATGAAGTGTCAAATAGCTATTGTACTAATATTTCATTTTTAAAACTGTTCTTGGAATTAGTGTTGTATCACAGATATCACAAATGGAAGGCTATAGAAGATGGTATTCTAGACTGCAGAACTTGCTTTATAACTTATGGCACATAGTTTATGACCTACTTTACTGTTAAATCTTCATCTACATTATCTATATTGAGAGATGAAATGTCTTGCAGTTTGGAAGGAGACACTTACAGCAGGAACTCGTAATGCTCCAGACACTGAGCTGCTGTTCTTCCAATGATTGGAGCAATCGTCCTCCACTGAGTTGGCATCAGCTTAGCCAAATGAAGCAGCTTCTCCTCCTCCTCACGTGACCACTCTGTCTTCTTAATGCTTGGGTCAAGCCACTCATACCTATTTCACACACAGACCGGACAAACGAGACTTAGTGAGCATATATTTAATAAGAACCTAGCATTTCAATAACATCACTGCAAATGTTTTACTCACCATCTAGCTTTGCACTGCTTGGCAGATTTTCTGTGTAACAGGGAAGCGATACGGGACCACTGGTTTTTGCCATATTTCATAACAGCTGCTTTAAGAATTTCATCCTGGAACGAAAACAAACAGAAGCAGTTACATCATGTTGTTTAAACCATGGAACAAACCCCTGTGTTTAAACTATTAACCCTAACACACCAGAGGCAAGAGGGGATCGGGTAAACATATGAAACAAGGGGGTTGCTTTTAATTTGTTATGCTGATAATATATGTAGGTAACACATGGAATGAAATTTGACATTTAGATACAAGGCAAAAGCACACAACTGACAGTGATGGACAGCTCTAGAATCGTATGAAACTATTTGTTGTTTGTACTTGGGGCTGAATAGGCTATTGCTACAGGTGCACGCACTTATTACAGTGTACACAAAAGTGTACTATACTAATACTAATTCTGATCTGTTCAGGTCAAAATGGCACACTTGATAATTATTTCTCACGCCGACAGACTTTGTATCTCCTTGCAAATAGAAACACATACAAAGGTCTCATCATGAAAAACATGTGTCTGGTAAATAATACATACAACAATATCAGGTACATATTGTTGGTCCCAAGAATTAACGAGGTTTGTCTAAGTCTGGAACTGAAGAAAAACGGGGGGAAGTTTAATATTCAATTTTAATGATTTAAAAAGCATATGTCTCTTATTTTCAAACTTGGGAGTTAGCTTTTTAATGTTGTTAATTTCCACAGTAAGTATTAACCCCTCTAAAACTCAGGGATGAGCCTTGGCCGAATGGCATTTTTCGTTCCCAAACTTGTCTTACGTTGTAATGTTTATTATTATTATTATTATTATTATTATTATTATTATTATTATTTACATGAATATAGACATTGCATTTTATTTTGCAGAATCAAAATAACTTTTACGTGGTGCGTGCAGTTACCGACTTGTTTTGATTGCTTTTACGCTTACCTCGGTATTTCGCCAAACACCTCCTTTTATCATTATCCGCGGCATCTTGGAAGTTGATCACAGTTAATCTACGTCTGGAAAACAAAATAACCAATTTTAAGAACAATTTAAACAAGATTTTCTACACACTACTCTGTAAATTTCGAGCAACAGAGTTTTCAATATGGTTCCTCGAGTTCCGTCGGCAAAGCACCATGGGATTGCAGTAAAAGGAAAGCTACAAGATTGTTACAAATAGCACTTAGGGGAGGCACAGCGCCATGCGGCGAAGAGGAGGAGTACTGCCTTCACTGTACTTTATCCTATTTTACCATGATTTTAGATGTTTTTATAAGGCAATACACAATGTAATGATACCACATTACAGGTGTGCAATACAGTTGTACCAAGGGTCAAGCAAATTAAAACTGAAATGAATATATATTTTTTTCCACATTTATGATGTTGATGTCAGTCAAATAATGTTATAAAACACAAATATTCAGCACATTTGTAGAGCGTTGCACAGTACAACAGAACAAGACACTTCATTACTGAAGGAAGTGAATACAGGAAGGATGTGTTAGAATTTGATTATATGAATATAACATGTTGCTAATATCATTAGCACATAAATTTTGAATGATAATTCCTTATCCTTTAGATTAATTCAACATACGCTTTCCATATAAGTAGTTATTGGCAAATAAACATTTAAAATTTAATTTCTCAAACTATTATAAAGGTAGCAGCTACTAATTATAGCTAACCAGGTGCTGCAACCTGCTGAATTCGAGGTTAACTGATTGTAACCCTCAACCAACTCTAAATGCTCAATATTTCAGTTTCCTGATTTTTGTTTGGTCAACTGTTAGGTAATTATTGATAGAAACATGACCCTATATTTTGTAATTGTGGGGAATAGCATAAAAAGAATGACAGGGCTGCTTAGAAAAAAAAAAATCTGGATTCAATTGAACAGTGGTCAATCTAAATACTTCTGCAAATCTGATGAAGAAAAGGAAACATCTTTTTCATGTAAAACCCCAACCGCTGTTATGTTATATTTAATAGACCCTATAAGGATGAACAGCCTCTAGGCAGTGGTGTCAAACTCCAGTCCTCGAGGGCCAAAGGGTCTTCTGCTTTTCATTCCAACAAGCTCTCAATTAACTTAACTCATCTCATTATTTATTCAATTGGACATATTTCATATTTTTTCAAGGTTTTTCAAAGTCGATGATTTCAGAAATGCACTTGATTCAAGGTACATGACATATAAGACATTTCGAGGCCTGGAAAACAGTGTTAAATATGTCCAATTAATCACATAATTAGACCAATTAAGTAATTTAGAGCTTGGGTGGAACAAAACCCTGTTTTAGAGCAAAATATTTACATTGCCTGCCAAGTGGAATTATAACAAAACTGTCTCACACAAAAAGAGAGCCTTAAATGAACCTGTTTAGCCCCCAAGGGCTTTTCCTTCAAACACCAATCCCAAATTACTGTAGCTACAGGCTGCATTGTCTCAAGTGGGAAGAAGCAGCCCTGAGCTACACTTCTGCTTTGTTTTTCAACCTCAAAAGACAGTGGTGTGTAAAGTGCTACAATCCTTACTTCAGCAGATAGTGTAAAAGAATGTGGAAACCAAATAATATGCATAGAGCAATAAATTAAAAGCAACTGCAGGACTACAAAAAAAAAGAAACAGAAGTAATTTCAGGGACTTCATGTTTATATTGTTTCTGCTTCTGGACATATTATCCAGCTACAGACCCGTCCTTCTTTGTCTGGGCTAGCTCCCAACAAACTAACAAACTACATGGATGCAGAAAAGAGCTGTGTCAAAACAGGGGCAGGTATTTACACCTCAGAGACAGGGAATGAAGATAAACACAGTTGCAGGAGGCTCCATGCTCACATTCCACCCCTGGCTTGGTTAAAGAGTGTGACCTGTTAATGTTCAGAATAGTTTGAGTTACTGTTACATATAATGACACTTAAAACCAGAACAGTTTTTACTAATAACTATAACAAAAACACAACAATCATAAGAGTGATCCTCTATTCTCAGTTTCATTGACTTTTAGTGTTTCTACTTTTCATCTGTGATCCGTTGTGTTGTGTGCAACGATTGGAAAGAGCACGGCGCTATTCTCATCAAGGGGAGGAGTCACAGTACAAAGAAGACGCAGCTACGCGAGTACAGTCCCTTACACTGATACCCTGGGTAAGGTCGTCTGCTAAGAAATAAATTATTATTATTAATAATAATAATAATAATAATAATAATAATAATACAGAGTGTAGAGGCATGGTTATTTACATTGTGTTACTCATTTTGTGGCAGGTTGTTATATATTCAGCTGCTAGGTCAGCAGTGCCTCCAAATTCCCCTAAAATTATTCTTAATTTGGCCTCTCTGTTTAGCTATGGAAAGTTGGGAACCCGTCTCGTGAATTGGGTGTAAGAAAGTATCTATTTTGGGCTACGTTTTTCTGTAAATCTAGACTCGCATGTCAAATGGAAACTTGCCAAGACCCTTCCGACACACTACAAAGAAAAAGTATGCAAACCACGACTTTGCACAGCATGATGTTATTTCACATTGAATTCTACAATACTGTTGATTATTTTTACAGTAGCAAGTCACTGCCTGTCAAACAGCAGCAGCACAAACCACTCTCATGTGGGACACAGCTCACTGCCTGGATTTTACTTTCCATGCAATCCTCTTGTTTTAATAAGAGAAAGAGCATGGATTTGAACCTCCTTCTGTACTTTACAAAACATAAAGCTGGAATGATTGACCTGCTGGGTGTGGGGTCATTTAACTTCAGTTCATCTGTTTGGTTCTGGTGTTCCCTCATTTACGTGCAACACACATGTAGCTGTTTCAAACTCTTTCTTCTCTGTTTGTGAAACCTGTTCACTTTCTGCTAACAGGATGGAAAAGTCAAATTATTGTTCAGTGATGAGTTTTACAAAGTTAAAAATGTGTGCTTAACATTTAGGAAAATAGGGCCTACTGTGTCAGAGATCAATCTCTATGCTCAGCTGCGATCGCACCCTCCTCCGGTTCCTTCTTCACTTTCCATGTTTGCTTCATCCCACTTCTGATCACCAGTGTAGCGTACATACTATTCAGAAAGATGAATGAATAGAACAGGGGAGATGATCCAGGTCCAGAACGGCAATTATTTTATTCGGTAGACATGACAGCTGTACAACAAATCACACTGCTACCCAAAGGAGCTTGCAGGCTCCTCTTAAGTAGAACTGTAATGCTATGAAGTGGGGTGTGATTAGAATGCAATATCACCTCCCTAACAATAAGGGGCGCACCAGTATTGTCCACAGCCAAAATAGAGGCGAAGAAGAAGATCCCCAAGATACGATTCCAGAATTTCCCAGCACATGTTCTTTTATATGATACAGGCTTTCTGTGCTTATAGTTCACAAAATGCACCAGGCAGGAGACCAGAATAAAAGTTAAGTTATAAAAACACAAAGAGTCAATGTAAATATTTACATAATACACTTATTTTCAAAACACTCACAACCACTGCTGAAGCAAAATAAGAGTCATGCCATTTACAATAATACCAGACAGCACAAGTAAACGCCAGCATGCAACTATTTAAAATCAACTTTGGTATTGGTACCAATTACCCAATTTGAGCTTGCCTTAGTTACGCCGACAGCTTCATACCAAACGTGCAATTAAACGCATCAGTGACAACTAAGGTAAGAAAAGGAATAATGCGTGCACAAATAAATATAGTGACACAAAATAATAAAGTGTACAAATAATAATTTGCATTTAAAAATATAAAAAGAAAGTGCACTCATTACAGCCCTATGCCCACCAACAATATTGTAACAATGCAATACATTTACCTGCTCACAGACCCCCGGCCCTTGTTTCAGTCCAGGTGCACCCCTCCAGTCCCACTGTGGCAACCCCTGCAGACTCCACCTCTAGCACGCGCCACCCTGGAGTGCAGCTATTGGCAAGGCTATACCACAATGGCGCAGCTCTGCTGGCCCGGCAAATTGGGCTGCACATGTCGTTACAGTACATAAGAACACAAGAACATAAGAAAGTTTACAAACGAGAGGAGGCCATTCGGCCCATCTTGCTCGTTTGGTTGTTAGTAGCTTATTGATCCCAAAATCTCATCAAGCAGCTTCTTGAAGGATCCCAGGGTGTCAGCTTCAACAATATTACTGGGGAGTTGATTACAGACCTTCACAATTCTCTGTGTAAAAAAGTGTCTCCTATTTTCTGTTCTGAATGCCCCTTTGTCTAAACTCCATTTGTGACCCCTGGTCCTTGTTTCTTTTTTCAGGCTGAAAAAGTCCCTTGGGTCGACACTGTCAATACCTTTCAGAATTTTGAATGCTTGAATTAGGTCGCCACGTAGTCTTCTTTGTTCAAGACTGAACAGATTCAATTATTTTAGCCTGTCTGCATATGACATGCCTTTTAAGCCCAGAATAATTCTGGTCGCTCTTCTTTGCACTCTTTCTAGAGCAGCAATATCTTTTTTATAGCGAGGTGACCAGAACTGCACACAATATTCAAGATGAGGTCTTACTAGTGCATTGTACAGTTTTAACATTACTTCCCTTGATTTAAATTCAACACTTTTCACAATGTATCTGAGCATCTTGTTAGCCTTTTTTATAGCTTCCCCACATTGTCTAGATGAAGACATTTCTGAGTCAACAAAAACTCCTAGGTCTTTTTCATAGATTCCTTCTCCAATTTCAGTGTCTCCCATATGATATTTATAATGTACATTTTTATTTCCTGCGTGCAGTACCTTACACTTTTCTCTATTAAATGTCATTTGCCATGTGTCTGCCCAGTTCTGAATCTTGTCTAGATCATTTTGAATGACCTTTGCTGCTGCAACAGTGTTTGCCACTCCTCCTACTTTTGTGTCGTCTGCAAATTTAACAAGTTTGCTTACTATACCAGAATCTAAATCATTAATGTAGATTAGGAATAGCAGAGGACCTAATACTGATCCCCGTGGTACACCGCTGGTTACCACACTCCATTCTGAGGTTTTTCCTCTAATCAGTACTTTCTGGTGCATGTACATGTGTTTCCTTGAATCCCAACTGCGTTCAGTTTGAGAATTAATCTTTTGTGCAGGACTTTGTCAAAAGCTTTCTGGAAATCTAAATAAACCATGTCATATGCTTTGCAATTATCCATTATCGATGTTGCATCCTCAAAAAAATCAAGCAAGTTAGTTAGACACGATCTCCCTTTCCTAAAACCATGTTGACTGTCTTCCAGGACCCTGTTACCATATAGGTAATTTTCCATTTTGGATCTTATTATAGTTTCCATAAGTTTGCATATAATAGAAGTCAGGCTTACTGGTCTGTAGTTACCTGGTTCAGTTTTGTTTCCCTTTTTGTGGATCGGTATTACGTTTGCAATTTTCCAGTCTGTGTTATTTTAAGAGCTCCTAGTCCCTTTAACACTTCTGCCTCAGTTATGCTAAAGTTATTTAAAACTGGATAGGAACTGGATGACATGTGGGGCATGTTGTCAGTATCTTCCTTTGCAAAAACTTGTGAAAAGTAATCATTATTTAAAGTACAAATAAAGTACATTATTTGTGTCGCGCAGTTTATGTATTTTCAGACATGGTGGTATAAATTGCTAGCCTGCCTGTCGTATCGAAACACGACACCAACTAGAATTCGAGTGAAATATAAAAACAGACATTAACTGATCGAAATAGCAGGTGATAACTTAACAGCTGGTCGAAAGACCTATCGTATTTGAGCTTGCAGGTGAAACGCGTCCCGGTTGTGTTTGTGTCGGAATAGTTTCAAGAGCAAAGCAATACCCCGAGGTGAACGTTTTTTCTCAAAACATTTCAACGCTGTTTTTTCTTATAAAGATATTGGGGGGGCATTTTGGTTGATGACGCTAAGCGTAAGTTTATGGTTTTGCTTTTTTGTAATGTAATGCTATGGCTTCATTTTACAATCTGCTTATTTATTTAACAGTTACGTGAGATGTTTGTTATAAATACAAGTGTATTCGCAAAAATCGTCACCCCTGCCCCATCGTGTTGGGCGGGGTTAAAACACACGTGTAAGAAAATATCCGGAAGTAATCTTTCACAGTTAGTGATGTGTTCCTGTTTTATAAACAAACTTTGTTCATACCCGGTAATCGGTTAAAGTAAAGTTTGAAACGGTACTAAAGTGAGTATATTTAAAACTTAAAGAAAAACGTTTTATATTAATCTTTGTAGCTACAGAAACTCACGATTTTGATAACCTATGACCAGTGGCGGGCAAAGGAGCGACATAGCAGGGCTAGAATTTAGAAGTTAACTTTTTAAGGCAGTACTAGTGCGTATTTGCTACCTGCCTGGAATGTAGGTAGCAAAATGGTATTATTCGGTAGCGGTTTATTCGACTAATATATACAAATAGTTTAAAAATAAACACCTACCTAATGTTTTAAATGGACTGAATTTAAATCAGGAAGTATTTATTGAAACCAAATTGTGCTTAACTAAGTAATGGAACTAATGCAATTAATTGTCGAAATGTTTTGTTTTATCCTTAAGTTTTACAAGAATGCAACCATATCTGTCACCTAGGCATTTGATATGCCATCAGTATGGATCACCCTTATGTTTCATCGGTGTAAATTAAGTGGTACGAAATTATTCACTGTCTAAAGTTGTTGGTTGAGATTTCGGTAACTAATAAGTCATACACACCTATAAATTATAGGGTTACAGCGACAACCGAGCTATTTTGAAAATGAAAGCTAATTCCAACACGGTACCGCTGCATTTAAAAGAAGCAACGTGTTATACTAACTGGTTTGTTCATAGATATGTATGCTCGCACCCTGCATGTCTTTTCACTGAATTGTTAAATGCTCTTCAATTTTGTAGACATTAACTAAGTAATAACATAATAAGGGATCTCTCTCTCTTTCTCTCTCTCTCTCTCTCTCTGTCTAATTATATATGTGTGTATATATACATATGTGTGTATATATATACACACATATGTATATATATATATATATATATATATATATATATATATATATATATATATATATATATATATATATATATATATATATATATATATATATATATATATATATATATATATATATATATATATATATATATATATATATATATATATATATACATATATATATATGTATGTATGTATGTATGAGTGCGAGAGACAGCGATGGATGGGCCTGAGTGAGTTACTGGGAGATAGTTCCATCAAGGGTTTATGTAACGGCATAAACTATAAGACCATTATGAGTACAGTAGTTTATAAACTGTCACAGAAACCAGAGATAGAAATTTTTTTCAAGTCACTGAAACCTGTCTTATTTTTTTAATACATGGATGTTGGTATATGTAATAAATATGGGCCAGATGTTAAAGTATAATCTTCTAGATGAATATGCCATTTTGACTCACTACTGTGGTATTTTTGCCTTTTTTTTTTTTAATGACTCCTGATGATAGCCTTCAACCATGTATTCTTTAGCCGTTACTTGGATCACGGTAATGTTATAGCTAGCTGTTTTGCTCCTGTGTTTTTTAGTGGGTTTTTTTGTTTCGTTTTTGTTTTTCCCGTAGTCAGAATTTTAAAGTAATAATGATCTACCTATTACGTGTTCACTTTTAGCGTGGGTGAAACCAGGGTTAGCATTATAACAAAACCACAGCCGCCATTCGCCATGACGGATTCAGCTAGCATTTTGTATCACTGAATGATGTTAATGTCCTGCGATTAGCCTATTTGTAAAATAAATAAATAAATAAATAGAAATAAAAATAATGGCAATAGATAATATGGAGTGGACTTTAAAACTTGGTTGCAACATTTTTTTTCTCACGTATTTTACTTTTGTGAAGTGTGAGGGTGCTCCTGTGTCCTCCTTATTTTCCAACAATACCGACTGTGTAAGCACAGTGGTGGCCTGTACTATAACTTGCATGGATCTGGATTCACAGGTATGCCAGCATACGTGTGTCAGGCTATTGGGCAGCAAGAGACCTGCAGTCTAAAAAGTGCAGAAGAGTTGACATTGTGCGCTTGTTAACTTTACTGCTGGTGGATTGCGGGCCCTCTGAGATCCACCAAAATGGACTGCATTACTTCATCAGCATGAGCAACTCCCCAGTAGCACCTTCTGAGGGACATCCTCAAATGAAGTAGTTCATTCTCTACACGCCCACCCAGTGCTTTTTAACAGCTTCAGATTTTTTTTAAAGGTTTTGGGTGAGTGAGTGTTACTAAACTGATTTCACTTAAAGCTATTACGTATTTATAAGTTCTGGCAAATTTTATGTCATTTTTGTTTGTTTCATTTAAATATTTAAAAAATACCTTGTTCTTTTTCAGGGCATAACAGTATTGATAAGGTGACCAAAGTACACAGATATTCCTAATTGGGAAGAAAGGAAGGTTGAGAGTAAAATGGACACTATGCAACATGAAGCATCTCAGTCTGAGGGTGGTAAGTTTGGTGGATTGTATGTTTTAAACTCTGTGCCAATGTTTAAGCCATCATTGGTCCATCTAACAAAACAAACAAACAAAACTAAAACATTCTGTAAGAGTCAAGGAACTGTATGAGTAAACTATTTGTCACCTAAACAGAGTTTTTCTGGTGCACTTTTGCACTTTCTGTGTGAGACTCATGCTACCAGAACAAGGCCCCTTGTCTAGACCAGTGGCACTCATCACGGCCCTCGAGATCTAATCCAGTCCAGGTTTTCACTTCAAACAGGTTATAATGTAGTTAATCTGAAACAAAAACACAAGCCAAGTTTCAAGAAAACATTGGTGCAACCCTGCCCAGCACAAAGCAGATAGGCACAACTGCAAAACAATGGGGGCCAAGGTTGCCCCAGTTGTTTCTTCTAACTTGTATCAAGAACACAAGCTAAGTTAAAATAAACAAATGGCTGAGCACTTTTGATAACATGCAGTTTTTTCACATTTCCAATGTGTTTTTGTTTCAGATATCACTTCTATTTTCACATTACGGGAATAGCAAATTTGTTCAACCTGTATTGAGGCAATGTATTGCCATTTTGATAGGGTAAATGTAAATAGTAGCGTAGTCTGTTGAAAGGGTGAAGATGTGAATCTGTGTAGCGTAGTTGTGTGCAAAAGTATGTATGTTAAGTGAAAGTGTCATTCATATCAACTACATTTTTTCACGTAAAAAATGTGTTTGTTACACACACAAAATGCATTTCATTTTTTTTGTTTAAATTTGTGTGGCCATGGGTCCAATGCAGACACCCTAGCTTTCACACCACAAAGTTTGTACTTCCATTTGACAACATTTGCAAGTAGTATAGTTAACGGTAAAGTTACAGTTTTTAACAAAGTAACGAGGCAAACAAGATTTTGTAAATAATGATTATATATTATCCTGATTGTATTGAAAGCTTTCATCTGATTTTGCAAACTATCATAATAAGCTTGATGCGGTAATTTAGTATATTGTAACGTTTTCAAATTTAGGAAGTTCTGCTCAGGGAGACAGTGTTGAATTCCCAAAATGTTTGTTGTATTTGAAATTCCAAAGAATTCCTGTCAGGGGCCGGAATTCACGGCACCAAAATAATAATAACCCTGCGTTTTAGTCTTGATGCTTTCACTGTATATTCTCTCCAGTCACAGCTCACACGCTTGCTCAGTCGCACCCAGAGTTTCTCATTCAAGTTCAGCGCTGGACTGTCTCCAGTCCCCAGGATAATGCACCCCCTTCAATCTGAAACAGTTAATTCAGGAAACAATATTTGCATTGCACAAATAATGAATATGACTGATTTGTTTTATTTTTATGGGCTTTGTTTTGATGAGTCAGTCTTTATTAAATTAAAAATAATCTGGTCAGATCTTTTGCTGCATAATCAGTTACTGTACAACTGTGGTCAAGTAATATTGACATTTACACACAAAATGAGATAAAAAGTACACACACACGCACGTACATATGTGCATAAACACACACTGTGATTATCTGTCTGTTTAAATAGGCACGGTACTTAAGTTTGTTATTTTTAGAAGACTATCTAAATTCCCTTTAAGAAGTTTAAGTCAGATGGAAATGTATGTTGAAACTTATGTACAGTACTAATCACTTCTTCCTTTTCTGTTGATGTCACACTTTCCATGTCTTCCCAACACAGACATATTTTCTTTGTATATTAGGCAAGAGCAACAGTATAGGTATTTATTTTAATTAAGCAAGAGTTAGCAGAATTAAATTATATATATTAAAAAACGGAAAAAAACCACCAAAAAAACCTTACTTTGGAAATCAATTTATGTGTATAGAAAATGCAGATGAATTAACTTCTGAAAACTGTAAAAAGAAACAGTGTTCGAAATTACAGTTCTCGCACGCGCATTTTTAAACATGTATTTGTAGTCTAGACAATGAAAGCCCACCTTTACCAGAGAAATTAACATCATACCATAAATAGTGTAGACTATTATGCAATGGGTGTTATTGTAAATGTTTATTTAAATTTTGTTATTGATGTATTTATTCATTTTGTCCAAAGTACTTTAGATAGTCACAATAACATTTCCATTCTTTATTCAGAGTGTTACAGTGTCATGGTTCCAGTTATAATATGTGTTTTAAGTGATGATGAAGATGATACAGACTCGCTGTCCTACTCACTGGCTGAAGGGAAAGAAAACGACTCTGAAGTTGCTAAAATTGGTGAGTGTCATCAAAATGAGAACTGAGATGTCCAGTGAAACACATTTATTAAATCAACTCCTAGGCACATCATTGCACTTCATGAGGAACTTTGTATGGATACCAAATATCATGGTTATTTTAATAAATTGGTGTAACATTAACCTGTCCACCTGCAACACTCTGTCCCTTAAAGATGTAAGAAATGCATCGTTAAGAAATACCATGTCGAACAAACCACGTACCTCGGTTTATTTTTTCAGTCAGTTAACAGAAACACAGGTATTTCTTTGTTTGGGAGTTTAGAACATACAAACTAAAGTACATTTGGTTAAGGATTGTTCAGCAGAAGTGGAATGTCTTTTGAATTCAAGAGGATGTGGTCATATTTAGATAGTCTTGTTTCCAAAAATTAGTGAAGGGAGAGATTTGAAATGGAAATGTCCCCAAAAGACTAATTTACAAGTACGCAGCTTTAAAGGAATGGCACTATATTAAGTAAATGTCTGTTTGCTTGCAGTTACTGGTCATCAAGCAGAAATAGACCCCGAAATGTAGGGCAAGCAAACTAGCGTTTGCTAAATCAGATGTTGGGGTCTGTTTTATTGACCTAAACAGTAGGAGACCTAAATGCTGTTCCTCCGTGTTTTTTGTTGTTTTTCCCAGAGGTGATTTTTTTTTGACTCACCTAAAAACCTTTACTACATACAAATCTGTAGAAATATTAGGGTGGCACTATTTAGATCTGACACTGTGTTTTGAAAGCACATTAACACAGCTAACGCAAAATAAAGGCAGTCTAATCATTGCTTTTTTCAAGGGTAAGGTTCTCTGCACCTTTTTTTTTTTCTTTAGAATTACCAGAATGTGATGGTTCTACCAGCAAAAGTAGTAACCGTAAACAGTTGTCTGTCCACTCTGAATATGGGGAACAGTTGGAAAACATACAAATAAACCTTGCCAAAAGGTCATTTGATGCTGAAATCCCGAGGAAAGAGTCCCAGAATAGGAAAAGGTTCTTGCATGAAGCAGATATAAGACCGCTATCAGAGGCATTGTGGGAGAGTAAAGGCAGCCCTTGCAAGCATGTTACAGGTGGTTTTCATATTGCGTCAGATTGCCACAGTGTAGATGAACCAATATCTTTAGATGTTGGGTCTGAAAAAGCTGTGCCTGCAGAAAATCTGAGAGAGCAATCAGAGGTGGATGCCAACCTTCACCACAACAAAAAAGCCTCCAAACTCGCTAATGTCTCAGAAAATACTTCCCTTGCTCTGGATTCCACTGTGGGACACGTGAAAGACATTAACCTGGCCACTGAACAGACAAGCTTGGGAAGAGTTGCTGAAAATACAGAGGAGGTTGGTGAAAGAGAGGAGGGACCTATTACATCGGTTAATGAAGAGAAACGTAAGTACTATCATTTCTTGCTCACAGATATTTGTTTTATATATATAAAAAAAGAAAAAAATGGAGCAAAAACCTGTGCTTTCTGGGGTGTGCATAGGGCTTGAATTTTTCCTGGTTTTATTTTTTATTTATTTTTAATCAGTTTTTATTATTATCTGGCAAAATCAGTTATTAAAAATGAACACCACTCAAATGCATACATTTTCTTTTTCCTACTTTCACCTGAAGACGAGACCTTTGAGGTCTTGAAAGCTTGTGATTAATTATTGTTTAGTTCGTCCAATAAAAGGCATCACATCTCCTCATTGTCTGTCAGTTAATATAATAAATTGCATGTATGTATCACTAAACATATACAAAGGTTAACTTGCTGTGTTAAAGTGAGGATGTCCACATTTAGGATTCAGGCAATTGTAGAACTCGGGTTGTGCTCTGATGAAGACCTGTTGGTCGAAACGTGTTAGCGGTTTTGCTACCGTATTTTAAAATATGCATTTATTATTTAAAAAAAAAAAAAAAATCTTATTATAACTCTATTGACTGTGGATTCATGAGACGGGAGTTGCTGTCGAAAGTTCTCCTGCATTTGTGTTTACTTTGGAGGAGATTTATATATATATATATATATATATATATATATATATATATATATATATATATCTGTGTGTGTGTGTGTTATATGTGTGTGTTTATATTATATATATATATATATATATATATATATATATATATATATATATATACACACACACCACACACACACACAGTACTGTGCAAAAGTTTTAGGCAGGTGTGAAAAAATGCTGTAAAGTAAGAATACTTTCAAAAATAGACATATATTTGTATTTTTCAATTAACAAAATGCAAAGTGAGTGAACAGAAGAAAAATCTACATCAAATCAATATTTGGTGTGACCACCCTTTGCCTTCAAAACAGCATCAATTCTTCTAGGTACACTTGCACAAAGTCAAGGATTTTGTAGGCATATAGTCAGGTGTATGATTAAGCAATTATACCAAACAGGTGCTAATGATCATCAATTCAATATGTAGGTTGAAACACAATCATTAACTGAAACAGAAACAGCTGTGTAGGAGGAATAAAACTGGGTGAGAAACAGCCAAACTCAGCTAACAAGGTGAGATTGCTGAAGACAGTTTACTGTCAAAAGTCATACACCATGGCAAGACTGAGCACAGCAACAAGACACAAGGTAGTTATACTGCATCAGCAAGGTCTCTCCCAGGCAGAAATTTCAAGGCAGACAGGGGTTTCCAGATGTGCTGTCCAAGCTCTTTTGAAGAAGCACAAAGAAACGGGCAACGCTGAGGACCGTAGACGCAGTGGTCAGCCAAGGAAACTTACTGCAGCAGATGAAAGACACATCATGCTTACTTCCCTTCGCAATCGGAAGATGTCCAGCAATGCCTTAAGCATTGGCAGAAAATAGTGGGACCCTGGTACACCCATCTACTGTCCGGAGAAGTCTGGTCAGAAGTGGCCTTCATGGAAGACTTGCGGCCAAAAAGCCATACCTCTGACGTGGAAACAAGGCCAAGCGACTCAACTATGCATGAAAACACAGGAACTGGGGTGCAGAAAAATGGCAGCAGGTACTCTGGACTGATGAGTCAAAATTTGAAATATTTGGCTGTAGCAGAAGGCAGTTTGTTCGCCGAAGGGCTGGAGAGCGGTACACGAATGAGTGAAGCATGGTGGAGGTTCCTTGCAAGTTTGGGGCTGCATTTCTGCAAATGGAGTTGGATTTGGTCAGACTTAATGGTCTCCTCAATGCTGAGAAGTACAGGCAGATACTTATCCATCATGCAATACCATCAGGGAGGCATCTGATTGGCCCCAAATTTATTCTGCAGCATGACAACAACCCCAAACATACAGTGAAAGTCATTAAGAACTATCTTCAGCGTAAAGAAGAACAAGGAGTCCTGGAAGTGATGGTATGGCCCCCACAAAGCCCTGATCTCAACATCACATCGAGTCTGTCTGGGATTACATGAAGAGAGAGAAGCAACTGAGGCTGCCTAAATCCACAGAAGAACTGTGGTTAGTTCTCCAAGATGTTTGGGCCAGCCTACCTGCCGAGTTCCTTCAAAAACTGTGTGGAAGTGTACCTAGAAGAATTGATGCTGTTTTGAAGGCAAAGGGTGGTCACACCAAACATTGATTTGATGTAGATTTTTCTTCTGTTCACTCACTTTGCATTTTGTTAATTGAAAAATATAATCTATTAACATGTCTATTTTTGAAAGCATTCTTACTTTACAGCATTTTTTCACACCTGCCTAAAACTTTTGCACAGTACTGTGTGTGTGTGTGTGTGTGTGTGTATATATATATATATATATATATATATATATATATATATATATATATATATATATATATATATATATATCTCTGCCATGTTATCCAAACACAACATACTTTGGAACAAAAGAAGGTAATTGGTAGGTTTAATATTGGCATTCTTTTGAAATGTTTACACATAACGTAGTATATGCTGTGTTCTTGTCGATTTTTTAGTGAAGCAACTCAACACATTTTACACGGGGTATATCCAGTGTGAATGTAGAGGCCTAAAGTGCGTATCCTAGCAATACGTGCTGATGTTTATCTACCGTAATAGCACTAAAAGACTCGCACTCAAGCTTTTAATGCAAACCCAGCAATAGGAGACTTCAAACTGGGTTCTAATTTGATGCATCGATTCACCACTATGTAATCGAAGCTTGGGGAAATTTAAGGAGAGATGATCAGTAATTGATGCATCGATTAATTGTTGCACCACTACCTATAAGCAATAGTCAACTATCATAAGTTAATCACAAGTCGCATTTGTTTTTTTGACAGATTCATATTTTTTGGAAGCTGGAAATAAAAGCGGAATGGTGGAAGGCAAACTACATGATGGGATTTCAGTTCCATTCTGTGACGAGCAAACTGCTATGCTGGTTGAATCTGATAAACTAACAGAGAACTGTAAACAGAAATCTCTGATTAGCTCCAACATTGCACCTATGACAAATGTGTTGAGAGAAAAAGCCTACAAGTGCAGCCTTTCATTGAAGCAGGAATGTGTGACTGAACATGTCGCACTGGACCAGCCACAGCTTGCGACACAACAAGGTCAAAGACTTGAAAATTGTGTCTCTGAGCTTTGTTCCAAAAAAAGTAAGCACTAAACATTTGTACTTTTGGCTCTCATGCACGTAGTGTTTTTGCTTGACATCAGGATTGTTACCTAGCCCTCACTTCCAACAAGTCTTTATGTATTTTGTTTTTTACCCAGATTGTAACATCTCATTTTTAAATCCGTCCCGCATTAAGATTTTGGCAATAACATTATTGGTTTTAAAATTTAATCTGCTATGAACTCCAGATAAATCGACATCCCTCCTTGGTCTGTAATAGATTTTACTGTTGCTACTTTACATTGATGAATGACACTGCCCAACACTCAGTGATATAAAATCAACTTTATAAGTTCTGACGCTGCTTCTGTAACTTACAATTAACCTTTTGCGCTTGTCAGGCACGTCGGGTCCAATTTATTTTCACATGTGCTGTTTATTTTACATGCGCTATTAAATTTTTTTTTTTTTCAGAGTAAAACAGGTTTAAGGCATTGAATCGCAAAAGGACACCCTGTACTGTATCTCCAAGCCAAGCCCCACCACTTGTTCGCTGTATTTTTCACATACCTCTTTATAGACATGCATATTGATAAATCCTCTCCTGATCACTCGTTTTATCACCAAACTCCTCAATAATGCGATCCAAGTCATTATTTTATTACTATAACATCTCAAAAAGCTCTGCAAATGTCAGTGATATTCTTTGAGCGCTGGATGCAGAAGCAGCTATCTTCTTTGTTAATGTCCGTGTTATCTCTGTAGTGCATAGGGCTATGAGAGATGCCCCCTTTTTTTGCTTCATTTGGCTCCTATTGGTCACTCGGCTGTTGAAAGGTTTTCTTTGCTTTTTCCGGAGAAAAAAACCTCTAAAGACCTTTGTTTTACGTCTTTTTGATGATATCGGACTGGAATCGGAAAATTGTAATGTCAGACCTGGTTCGACATAGGACTGCAAAGGGTTAATAAATTCAGCATGCAGCTTCATATATTCATTGTAAACTAGTGTATGTTGTCTCATTAATTTTATTCATTTATTTATTTACTTATTTATGTATCTGTTTTTCTTTTTTTTTTATTAGTTTCCATGGAGAATGTAACCTGTACCATCAAAAGCATCAGGAGGAAAGAGTTTAAGATGGTAAAGAGACCAGATACAAAGCCAAATGATAAAGACATTCTGAATGTTCAAAAATATGAAACCACGGAGCATAATTTAAACACTGTCACGGAAGCATGTAGTTGTGTCATGTGCCAGTCTGTGTTTAGCAGGAAGATTCAACAGCCAATACTGACACACTGTGACTCCAAGTCTTATACCTGCAAGCAATGTGACTATGCAACTGATCGAAAAAAAGCTCTGAAGATACATGCAAGGATCCACACAGATATAAAACCTTACAAGTGTGGCAAGTGTGCTTCTGATTTTCACACCTGTGATGAATCATGTAAGTCCAAACCCTTCAAGCAGCGAGATTGTGATTACACAGAGAGTAGCCTCCAAGCGCATACAGCAGCCCATGCAAGCTTTGGCATAAACAGTCTTAGGCTTCACAAGAAGAAGCATGTTGATTTCGGTGCACGGTTCAAGTGTGATCAGTGTGAGTATTTCACGAACAATTCTTACAACCTACAGTGTCACTCCAGAATTCACACAGGTGAGAAACCATACCACTGTGAAGAGTGTGCTTATTCATTTCGTACCTTGAGCCAACTAAATCGCCATAAGCTTGTACATTTAACCAGTAAAGTTAAAGAACAGTTTAAATGTAAGCAGTGTCAAGCCTCGTTTCCTAGCTTGCACCATCTTGGTCGCCACGCAAGTAGTCATTTGGAGCTCAAGCAGATGTTCGGCTGTGATCAGTGTGACTATTCCACATACAGTTCTTACAATCTCAAGGTGCACATTAGAACTCACACTGGAGAGAAACCATACCGGTGTTCTGAGTGCGAAACTACGTTTCGAACCCCAAGTCACCTTAATCGCCACAAGCAAATCCATCTGAAACATGAGTAGCTTAACATTCAATTACACCTCAATGCTTTGTGTTGTTGCTCCACTTCTGAGTTTTGATTATTTCCCCTGCAGTTGTCTCCTAATGAGCTTTTGTCAAATTCACGGCTCGTCACTGACCCGACAGCTATCTCCTACAAATATTTCTCATTCCGGATTATCGTGTTGTGCATAGCACAGAATAGAGCATATCGCAGCACTCACAAGACTTTCTGGAAGGAGGGAATCAACCATAGGTCATTGGGGGATGAGTTGGCTTAAACTGAGTTTGGAGCAGTATAACTTTGAATGATAGAAGGCGTGTTGGTTAATGTTATAGTTTTTCATAAGCTGTCTACCAATTTTTTTTTTTTTATGTACAAGTAAAATTTGTTTTTACTTGTGTTGTAAGGACATTTTTTATACTGAAATTGTTATTTTGGCCATGTTGAGAAGAGCAAGTGATACAAGATGTTCTGTGACACCTATTGTGTTGTATCTGTTATTAAATAGGGTTGAAACCAACTAAAATAAACTGTTCTGTTAACCACTAGATTTCAAATAAAGTTCCAGCTTTTCTATGTATTGTTGCTGAATCTTTATTTATTTTACAATATAACATGTAAACAAGTAGAAAACCATAATATAAAAAAGGCCAGTGTGAAAATTGTAGTTACTCATTGTTTTTTCTGTTATGCTATCAACATTAATCAAAATCATGCCACACACCTGCAGGTACCTCCGTTTCCATAAATTGCACAGCAATAGAAAGAGCAATTGCTTTGAGCAATTACACTCTAGTATTTATTTTCATTTGTCATATGTAACAGCAGACTGAAAGCAAGAACGGGTAACGAGTAAACTTGAAGAGCTCAATTTACCAAGTACCTTGTTGATAAAAGATGTTTCATCCACATCTAGACGCTATTCAGAAATGTAATATATAAAATAATGACAATATCGGATAGGCTTATGTTAAACATACAAGGTCATTTTACTGTAAGCTATTTTCAAACATGAAGCTACTAACAACCAAACAAGCAAGATGGGCCGAATGGCCTCCTCTTGTTTGTAAACTTTCTTGTGTGTGACTCCTAGACTGGTGTGTAGAAGATTTTTGTATAAAAATAATAAACTGCAGCAGAAAGGTGAGCAAAAAAATAAATAAATGCATCTAAACAAAATGGGCTTTATTTCTTATTACTGGTATCTTATTATGACTACCTCACTGTACTAAAATCCAAGCAATATCACTAGCTACTATGTCACAAGGTTATAATTTATAGAAAAAAGTTGCAAAACAGGCTTACTGTAGTGACAGGTTGAAATTCAGCCCAAGGTTAGAAATTAAATTAGTCTTAACTAATTATGGTCTTAACCGAACCCCAAGGGACACAGAGACAGAACAGGACTGAATGTTGGAGCCTGTGGCAAAGTGGTTAATAGTGTGCAGGTGCAGGTGATTAAAGAACAGACAGACAATTGTAATCCCGGTGCAAAGGTTTGTTTTATTTGTTTTGTCCAGTGCCTGACAGCGAAACAAACAGTAAATAACAATGATATTAAATAATACAGCAGCGTGTATTACTTAAATTATAATCCCCGGGTTTGCATCTAGTAATATATACACAAGACAATTGCAGACAAAGAAAACACTCACAAACGTTTTTTATTCCTCACAGGGTCTCTCACAGTTCTTACAGTTCAAAATGTTTTTAAACCAAACGAAGGAACAGATACACTGCTTCGACCCGGTTGCAGTCACTCCTGTAATCCGCGGCTGCCACATTATTTACCTTCCGGGTCAATGAGTTAGTGTACCGAAGCTCCCTCTCTTTCCTACATGATTGACTTCTTTTTAACCCTCGTAACGAAGTGTCAGGTCAAGTAGTCCAGAGTATTCTGTTTCCATTACTTAGTGCCCTCACAAGTCGGGAGGGAGATTTACCACCAAGAATCATTGTCTTATTGTCACAGGGCCAGAAAAAAGGTAATATAAAATTCATGTTTGAAGCCTTTTTTTTTTCTTTTCATTCTAGTGCTGTAGTGTGGCATCAGTTCTACAAAACTACATTTGAAATCCTCTAATCTCACATTTTATTTAAGGATTCAGCACTATATTGCCAACTTTCCTGTTCTGGCTAATGAAATGGACATTTTTAATATCACTGCAGCCTATTTAGGGCGAATATTTGGCTCCCCTCCCTTCACCCAGTTGGTCAGAAGTTTTCAGTGGAGTCATGGCATTGGTGGTGTCCTGTGTGATACATATTTCTGTTGAAAGCCAGTCCCACGGTACCATGCTGTAGACTGCTTTGATGCATAATGGGTTTTTTCACATGGCAGGGAAAGAAAATCAAATATAGTCACTTAAGGGTTTGAAACTTTTTCCTTGTGGAATAAAGTGAGCAGACCCTCCTTTAGCTCATTTTTGAAGAATTAAAAAATGTTAATCCAATGAAAAACACATTAAAAGTTGTATACGAAATGCAGTAGGAAATAAACATTTTACAAAATGAAATAATTTCTATATAAATAGGAGTATCCTTGCTAACTTTTGAGATTCATGTCATTTTGTATACGCCTACCAACAGAAAAATAAGTTGTTTTTAGAAATCTTAGTTTGAATCTTTACTTTTTTGATTTATTAATTTTTTAAAATATATTTCAATACAGTATTGAACTAGGAGTGGTCTGCAGTTTCAAGTGGTGTTCTCTTTCCTAGATGTGTAGCTCTAGTTCTGACAATTAGATATGGGGCTTGTTTCTAAAACCCTGCAGCTTCCTTGCTCCTGTACTTACCTCCCTTATGAGGGGACCAATGGGCCACATCACCATGGCTGACTGCTTTAATAAGCTTTTGCTACACTGAAAGACACATTCAAAGACCACGTCCATCTTGAAAATACGTTATTTCTCCCAACAGATATGCTGTCTGTACACTTATATTTTAGAAATGATAAATTTATTTATTAAAGCTGTTTTTTTTTTGGTTTTGTTTTTTTAATCTAAATATACTATTTTCTCCAGATAGTTGTTTGGTTTTCTTCCTATGGAGTCTCGTATTGATTTGGAAGCTGTTCCAAGTACTCAGCATTAAACTCTTTCCTAGACAGCTAATATATATGTTGGGGAAATCTGTAAAAAGATGTTACTCAACTGAGTGCTGAAGCTACCACAGCTTTGATTAATGATTGATTTAGGAAAAAACAGCTGTAACCTATCATACTAAACAAGTACAGGGTTTGGTTCCTCAGTCATTTTGATTGGAAATGTTTTTTATAAAGGGGAATTAAATACAGGTAAATAGTACAGGGCAGCTTGATTCAAGGGATTATTATTATTATTTATTATTATTATTAGTAGTAGTAGTAGTATTATAATAATAATAATAACATCAAACAATTTAAAGTTAATATGATGCATTTCAGCTTTTACTCCTGTTGAATTCAGCGGTCGTAGCGTGAGCATAAGTGGGGTCATATACTGTACACCTTGTTGAAAGGATGTGCTACTAAATCATCAGGTCCCAACAATCAAAATCCATACTGCATCTGGATATTGTTTAAGGTGCACAGGACTGAGCCCACTGAACTCTTAAAAACAAACTGTTCTCAAATGGATACCTGGCTTTATCTCAATCAGTACGGTGACTTGGCACACATAAAGGCTTCAATATGGGATTTTACCTCAATGTTGTATAGTAATGCATATTTATAAATATCTTAGCCCTTACATCTTGCATCTGACCATTTCTTCAGCTGTGGAGGCTCTAGATGGACAGTTGCATGGTCTTCTACTGTACAATAAACTAAAGTAGCTGAATAAACAACATACCCAGGTATAACTGCATGCGCCTATTTGCGTAATTTTAGACTGGAGTAGACACAAGATTCTATTGAACAAAATTCCTGTTTCAGGAACTCATGAAGGATTCTTCCATTATTACTTCAAAAACAGAATCAATAAATGTTAATTGGAAGTTTTACTTGTTTATTTTTTCTTAGCTTCAACTATATACATTAAAATGATTTGTAGGTAATTTGGTGTAACTGCAATATAGTCATTATGCACCAGCTGTACCTAAAATTAACAGTCACTCACAGTGACTGCTCTTGTTCAACAAGAACTGACCTTTAATTTCACAGCAATTGCCTACAGTTATGGCCCTTTCAATAACCCTGTAATATGCTACAGGAAATAATTGTTGTTGTCGGAGGCAGAGTGCCTGTTAAGTTGTATAAATTCAATGACTAATGGGTTGAATTTTATTTTATGCTTGCTCTTAGGTAACAGGTTTGACAAGAGGACCATTTTCATCTTTATTTTCTTTATTTCATTCCAAGGCGTTTTACAACAAAAATATTAAAAAAGAGACACACTATATTATATATATATATAATATATATATATATATATATATATATATATATATATATATATATATATATATATATATATTCCAGCTACAAATAAACAGACCCAAACAAATACAGTTTCAAACAGGGTTTAAAGATTCACTTGTGCTAGATTTCCTGATATGAATCAGGAGCAAGTTTCAAAGACAAGGGGCATTATAACTAAATGCCCAGGCTCAGACAGAGTTCAAACTAATTTCTGTGACTGTCAGAAGATTAATATTTTCCAGTCCCAGGGAACGACCCAGGACATATGGGGTCAGCAGATCTTGAAGATAAGAAGTTTGAAGACCATGTAAGTCCTTATAGGTAATGAAAACTTAAAAATAATAATACAGTAATAACAGCATCAGTAATAAAACAAACGAATGAGATGGACACAGTAATTGCAGCCATTTAATATGCCATTTTGTTTTTATATAATCACTTGAAAGCCCTAATTGAAACCAACGTGACTCATTTCAAAATGCTTTCAACTTAATCCCCGTGGCAAACGGAATCAAGTACTTGACCAACACACCATGTTCTTATAACACACCATTACATAAATCTGTTCAGTCATTTGTCCTGTCAATAGCCCTGCAGTTGAATGGAAATTAGATTGTTTTTCATTTGGAAAGCAACCTGGTGAATTGAACACTGCCACAGCCAATATCAATGGAAACCACTTACTGACCTTTCCCATGCTGCTTAAACTGTGAGTGCCAGCAGGTTGCCATCTCCTGTCTGAACACACTGGTTAATGGGAGCAAGGCACTTCTCTGCAGCTGCCTGGTGCCTGTTCGCTCTTACCTGAGGAGAACACAATTAAAAGCACGTAGACTAAAACATACTGGTGAGATGGCTTTGTGAGAAACATCCATTAGCTGTTGTCCCCTATAATAACACACTTTAAGTCACATTTCAAAAACACAATGCTAAAAAGGTTCAGGTTTAAAAAAAAAAAAAACGACACTATGAGCTTATTTTAGGCAGATGTCCTCTACATGTTGAGGAAGGAAACATGTTCACATAAAAAGCCACACCATTTACTTCCCCGAGCTCTGCTTTTGTCAATACAATGTGCAGGCTGCCTGTATGGAAACTTTTGGCTCTTATGTATGATTTGTTTAAAAAATACAAAAATAACATGAGTGACATGCAATTTTTCTTGTGTAATAAAAATAAGTCACTTGTTAGTATAGAATTAGTCTATCTACGAGCAGAAATTCAAACACCATTTACAGTACAATACATAGTTTAGTGTAGCTGTGTAGTATCACATACGTCAGAATGTTTACTGTAGTACGTTCTGGAAATATGCAATAACATTTGCTTTATACAGTACTCAGGAGGACTCACCAAACATTAACACAAGATATCTGTGTAGGAGTTCTCAAGGTTCCATTGAACAGCTTGAAAGGAAGACTGCAGAGAGGTTTGTTTTGACCATGTTGTTTATTTTTTTTATTGTTTCGAAACTACAGAAGCAACCAGTACAACGAAGACACTCTACCGAGGTGCCTACAGGGTTCGCTGGTGCGCTGTGAGCCAAGGACACCCTGGCTGACCTAAACCCTCCTACCCACCCAGGCAGTGCTCGACGATTTTTGTGCCGCCCCCTGGGAGCTCCATCTATGGTCGGCAATAGAATAGCCTTGACTTGAACCGGCGACCTCCAGGCTATAGGATGCATTCTGCACTCCACTCAGAACAATTAATTATTTTGATTTCAGCTGGGATAAAATAGTATTCTATTATTGTATTTATTGTTGGAAATGTTGAAAACCTCCAGTTTAACCATGTCTGATGGACTATTTTTTCTCCAAAGCAGAAGAATATACAATAAAAGTGTTGGTTTTTAAAAAATATATAAAAGTTTGTTTTTCTATGCATTATTGTGTCTGTTTGATAAGCAGGATAACACACTCCAGGGCTTGTGCATTGTGTTGCATTAACATACAGCTTTGTTGGTATGAAGGGTCTCCACTCAGCTTCACTTTGTGCCTCTAACCCAACCACAGCCTTATGTTAATACAACATAACCCACGCACTGTCGTGTGTTATCCCTTACTGATAAAACAAGGAAGCCGTTACTTGGTTCACGGCAACGTTATAGCTAGCTATTTGCTCCTTTTTTCTTTTTCTCGTAGTCAGAATTTTAATAAAGTAATAATTATCTACCTTAAGTGTTCATTTTTAGCGTGGGTGAAACCAGGGTCAACATTATAACAAAACCAGAGTTGCCGTTCTTCATGACAGATTACATTTGCATTTTATAGACACTGAATAAACTTAATATCCCGTTAGGTCATTGCCTGTCATCTTATAAAATCATAATATTTGTAACCGTTATTTAATTTGACTTGTGGTCTATAAAATAAACGTTATAACTTGAAATTGTATCCACATTATCATTTCAAATTTTTTCTGTGATTCAGTGGTACAAAACAGATTGGTAATTACTATGATGTGATTGAGGGATTATTGTGGTTGACTTATATCATCACAGAGAACAATTGTCAGTGTGTACCAGTTGCAAACCTTTACTGGTACCCGTACCGCAGGTTAAAAGCCATTCGTTAGAATTGAAATTATACTACAGCCTATCGTTAGTACTGTTCTCCATGCTAGTCACTGGATCATCCCCATGTTTTAAGTTTTCTGTACCTATTTCCACTGGGAACTTGAATTTCAGTTGAATTTCCTACTTCTGTTATGTTTGTTAAAAAAAAAAAAAAGAACCACAAACTGAAATATCAGACTCAGCTGCTGGAAGTACTTGACTTGGCAAAAGAAGAGAAAACAAAAACACAGCAGGGAAACATTTATAGTGTAAAGAATGCACCTGTCTCTAAGCATTTTGTGGTATTAAAATGAGTAATACAAAGGTTCACAGCTCAATCAAAAATAAAATCATATTTTTATAAACTCCTAATGTGATGTGAATGATTTGTTCTTGTGAGGGCAGATGTGTAAATAATGATTTCCAGGGCTTTTAAAAGGAGAGTGAGATTCACAACTGGATTTCTGCTGAAAGTAAAAACACCACCACCCACAGAGACTAATGACTCACAGCGGGTTTACAAAGTTTCCACAATTCTGCCAAAGTTAAATGTTGACTTTTCTGTTGTTAAATTGAGGCGAGTTATATAAAAAGAGTCAAGTCAGACAGGGGCTTTTCGTTAAAAGGTTCAACGGTAAGGGCATTTGCCGTAAATGGGATATATATATTTTTCTTTTTTCATTCAGAAAGCTGTTACTTGCCATCTGTTTCAAAAAGTTTCTTCACTAGAAGTAATACAGTATTAAAATTTACCTGCATGGAAAGTTTGTACTTTCCTCAGTTTGTACAGCTTGCTATCAGCATTTCATTAGGACAGTAACGTAATCTAACCCCTCCCCACTGGCACATCCGACCTGTGAGGGCTCAGTACGGTATGGGTGGCTCTCCACTGGGTAGTTGTCGAGCCAAGTGAGAACCAAACCAGGAAACACTGACCTCACAAGACATCTCCAACTGTGAGCCCAGCTGAGTCAGAGGCGGGATTAAGGATTTTCATCATTACGTTGCATCAGTCAGTACACTACAGAAAGAAAAACCGCAAACATGGCAAGCAGCGAATGTGATGAGAGAAAAAATACAGCTTTGGGACTCTGAGGAAGTGCAGGCTCTAGTTTCTCTGAGGGAAGATAGGTGTGTTCAGGAAGATCTGGAGTCGTGTCTCAAAAATGAGAACGTTTATGCCGGAATTTCTGACGATTTGAAGCAAATGGACATAATCCGCGTGTACGGTACTTAACTCGCACCAAAAAAACACACAATTCTACCAAATTTCTCATCCTTGACCTTTATTATATTAATATAAAGAAGAAAAAAAAAGGACAATTAAATAATTCTAAACTTATTTACAAACATAGTTAAACAAAATAATGTACTGTACCATACATACAACTAGGGCTCTCGTTGCGCTCGCACAGCTTCCTTTTGTTTTTTTGTAAGCACCCAAACAAACACCTCTGGCAAATCATGTTTAAAACCTTCTTTTTTCCCCTTCAACTGAACTAATTGAACTTAAAGTAAGTCGATCTAATCAATAAAAATTTGTGGATTATAAAGACATTCCTAAATATATTTACAAAATATAGCGATACAAGATACAGGTGTACCGTGTTGGTCTATTAATTTTTGAATGCCATTTGTTTGCGCGTTTTTTGGCAAACTGAGTTATTAATAACAATAATTAATAACTGTCTTTCGTTGCGTGTGACGTCAGTAGCACCGCTCGGCTCTTCAGTGGAAAAACAACCCAGGCTCTCCTTAACAGCACCGTGAGGACTCAGAGTGTCCCTGGTGTGGCTCAGTTGTACAGTGGAAAATAGGCATACTACCTACCATGACAACTGATACACTGATACAGTACTCAACCTGCCGAGAAATCCTTCTTAAAAACAATAATAATAACAAGTATTCTGCACACCCATCGTTAGTAGGTTAAGTTGCTGCACCACAGTGAGAGCATATGACTGGAAACAAGAATAGAGGAGAGAAGGTCTTTGAAGGTGTGGCTGGTATTGTGAACCAGGTGAGGATCTATTATTACAAGTAACCGATACCAAAATAACATGGTCCAGCATTCAACACAACACACTTTAATTAGATCTTTCATTTATAAGTTTGAATCAATATGCAAATGCATCAAACAGACTCGATCCCTGTCAGAGTTTGCTTTAAATCTAGTTTGGTTTTGCTTCATTTGGTCATCTGAACTGGGTTTGGTTTGTTTGTGTCAGGACAACGTGAAAAAAAATAAGTTCAGGCCAATGTGAAAGCTAACCAGAAAAACTACCTGATCTCATACAAACTGAACAGCATTCATTTGGAAACCATGTGTGACAAGGCCCTTAGTCTAACCAGGGGTCTCCAACCCTGGTCCTGGAGAGCTACTGTGGCTGCTGGTTTTTGTTTCAACCAATCTCTCAGTTACTTAGTTGAACCAATTATTGGCTTAATTAGTCAAAATTAACAGGTGTTGAAGCTCTTTAGCCACTGATGATGTAAAAACACCTATAAAACCTGCTGCATAGGAGCTATCCAGGACCAGGGTTGCCCTGGTCTAAACACTAATCCCAAAAAAACCCAACCGTGCCATCTAGTGTCAAAATATGTATTACAGGTTATTAGAAACTTACCCTGAAATACCCTACAGCAGGGGTGTCAAACTGAGTTCCTGGAGGGCCACGGTGTCTTCTGGTTTCGTTTCATCCAAGCTCTCAGTTACTTAAATGGTGTAATTATTTGATTAACTGGACACATTTAACACCTATTTTCATGCCTCAAAATGTTTCATAGGTAAGGTACCTTGAATCAAGTGCATTTTTAAAACCACCAACTGTGCAATGCAAAATTGGCATGGTATATATTTAAAAAAGAATGTGTTTTAAGGGTTGCAATGTTGTGTTAAAATTTGAAAACATTTATTAGAAAACGTACATTCAAGTGAGATGTGATACAGACACAATGTCTGGTGTAATACAGATAAGGGGGGGGGGGGGGGGAGTAAGGTTACAACCAATAAGGATTCAACATTCTCTTTTAGAGCACCTGTCTGCGATAGTGAATGGAGGGCATACCCATTCCCCTATCAACCAGCCTCTGAGTCATCCCGCTGAAACCCAGCTGCCATCTGCGAATTAGCGAGACAGACGCAGAGAAAACTTATGTTACTTTCATTTTAAATTAAAAAATACTGTCATTTGTACAGTTTTGTATGTACATATACCTGTTTATTTTATTATAGTTTCTCATTTTTTAAAGTAGTGCTTTATATGTGGTAAGTTAGAAAACAAACACTTTTATGTTTAATTGTTCATTTAAATACAGTGATTCGGCTGTGCAGATGTTTGATATGACGTGCTTGAATAAAACTTTTGAATTGTATCTGATAGTTTGTCTTTCATTTTAAAATGTAACCATCATAATGACTGACTGCAGCGGTTCTAGTGTTAACATTGTAATAATAAAAACTATATTTTAACAGAAGTAATTTCTATCTGAACTATCGTTGTTCATTACTGTTAACGTTATGTCCAAAAGCAAAGAAAAACATTTTAATTAATCTCACAAATACTGACTATTTTAACTATCGTACTAAATTCAGCTTCTTTTATATAATATTGCCAAATAACCCATAAAAACAAAGCTAAATCGATAGATTTAATAAATTTAAAGAAAACATGATGCAATATGCCTACTTCTGATTTGGCTTGTCCAACGAGACTATAGAGGCCTAAAGTGAGTATCCTAGCAACGCATTAATCTACTGTACTAGCACTAAAAGAAGCGCACTATCACACACTCAAGGTTTTAATGCAAACCAGCAACAGGGTTCTAATTTGATGCATCGACTCACCAATATGTAATCGAAATTCTTGAAATTTAAAGGCCACATGATCAATAATAGATGCATCGATTAATTGTTGCATCCCTACTCTTGGCTATCACCTCCGCAAAGCGGGTCAGTGAGCTACAGGCGCTGTCGGTACACAGCTCCTGTATGCGTATTTGGTATGATGGCCGCAGGGTGTCACTATGTACAAATCCTGCTTTCCTCCCTAAGGTGATCACAACCATTCTGTGGAACTGGAGTCTTTCCATCCACCTCAGTTTTCTTTGGAGGAGGATAGGAGATTGAACTTCCTGTGCCCGGTGCGGGCATTGAGGTGTTACGTGGATAGGACAAGAGCTCTGCGTCATACTGACCAGCTCTTTGTCTGTCACTGTATACAGACCCTAGGACAGCCCCTCTCGAAGCAGCAACTGTCGGACTGGATTGCAGACACAGTCTTCACTGCGTATGACAGTGCTGGCTTGCCCCCACCTGGGCAGGTAGCCGCGCACTCTACCAGAGGGTTGGCTACATTTTGGGCCCTCTTCAGAGGGGCCTTGCTGACCGATATCTGTACTGAGGCTAGCTGGGCTACTCTACATACTTTCTCCAGTCTCTCGCTTTAATGTGATAGATGCTTCCTTACCTTCATTAGGCATGAGGGTCTTGAGGTTGCACGCTCGCACCGCTAACCTTGGGTCATGCGGTTCTGATCCGTCCCTCATCTGCTGCCGTTCCTTGTCCCTCACGACAGCTCTTGTATACTTTCCCATAAGTATATTTTGGTGGTCGTCAAATTGAAAAGGAACGTTAGGTTACTTACCATAAGCCTGGTTCCCTGACAGAGAAGACGACCAACAACCAGTGTGGTCGCCCTCACGGCTTTGGTGCAAAAGGAGAACAAGACTTCCGTGTGTTGACTATTTAATCCCTCGGTAGGCGGGACCGAGGACGTCACCCCAGAAAGGAGCAGATTGCTTAGCCATATCCCCTGAAATACTCTTAGTCACGCCTCTTTCGGTGGTGAGTCCAATCACGTATCGTCCAATCCGTGACTGACACATTGCATACCGCATTAAGGCGAAGACTTCTGGTATTGTGGCTCCGCCCCCTTTCTGGATGGCTTACTTCCAACTGACCCTGGAATGAACTGTCAAACCATCCAGTCCAGGGCACACTGTTCCTGTTATACCGTGCCCTCACAGGTCGGGAGGGAGATTTGTTGACTAGGATTCATTCGGTCTTTGTCACAGTCCTTTACTGTTACGGAGTTAGTTACATTTGATTACTTTCAAAATAATAAAAAAATATAATACAATTATTAAAAAAAAAAAAGTTTTAAAATGAACAGTGCTTTCAGTTTTTTTTTTCCTTAATGTATAAACTTATTTTTAGTTTGTTTATATGAAACAACTTTTGTGGCATACACACTTGATAAACAGGCATTTACTGTTTGACTGTAAAATCTTGCTTTGTCCTTTCATGTAGACGGTACCAAGAGATTAATGACCAAGAAGGTAAGAATACAGATTACAGACACATTCTCTACTCTACTATAATCAGTAATGTACAGGGGTTTCCAAATGCTTAATGGCCAATTTGCAGTGTGTTACATTTCCAGTAGGTGGAGCTTGAGTATTATAGGTACAATAACAGCACATGTGGTAATACAACAATCCAGCCCCAAGATATCAAAGGTGGTGCACTCTGCTCTCCTCCTTTAACTCTGTTAAAGGAGCTTTGAACTGTAAAGATTGTACTCAAGTCTTCAATTAACTGTTTTTTTGAAAGGAGTAAATTGCAAGTTCATTTTACAAACCATTAACAAACAACTTAAGAGGCATTGATTCAGTTCACTTAGACAGTAGGTTCTAGGTTAATCAAAGACTGGAATAATGGCTATGCCCCTATATTTCAAAGTAGTTTAGGTAAACCTTACATATATTGTTATAAATAAAAATCTATATGTACATGGGTTTACATTGAAAATGTAGATTTGTGCGTGTTTGTATTAAAACGTGACACTTGACATGCCGATTAAACAGTGTTTTAATAGAAATGAGTAACTGGAATTATTTTATTTTTATTATTTGGCATAACACCAGTTCTTTCAGATGACTCACCAGAGGAAAGTGCTTTACTGTTGTGGGGTTCCACAGGTGAAGCAGCAGTTTTGCATCAAATTGCATGTTGGGCAGGAATTTCACTGGGGATATGCACTTTAAATATCAAAATAAATCAGAATGGGACTAAGCAGGTTGCATTCTCAGCAATGCCAAAAAAACCCCCCATAAAAACCAAACCCAGCACTATTTTGTAATATCTTAAATTGAATGTGATATATTTAATTGTATAGTTAGACAGAAGAGCACACCAACAATAGTAATTGCAGGTATGTAAAATGAATAACATCACTCAAAGAAGGGTTGACATAACACTCCCAAAATATTCTGTTGATTTCACAAAATGGCAATGTTTAAATAAGAACATAAGAACATAAGAAAGTTTACAAACGAGAGGAGGCCATTTGGCCCATCTTGCACGTTTGGTTGTTAGTAGCTTATTGATCCCAGAAGCTCATCAAGCAGCTTCTTGAAGGATCCCAGGGTGTCAGTTTCAACAACCTTATAGGGTAGTTGATTTCAGACCCTCACAATTCTCTGCGTAAAAAAGTGCCTCCTATTTTCTGTTTCTGAATGCCCCTTTATCTAATCTCAATTTGTGACCCCTGTCCTTGTTTCTTTTATCAGGTCGTAAAAGTCCCTTGGGTTGACATTGTCAATGCCTTTTAGAATTCTGAATGCTTGAATCCGGTCGCCGCACAGTCGTCTTTGTTCAAGACTGAAAAGCTTCAATTCTTTTAACCTGTCTCCATATAACATGCCTTTTAAACCTGTAATAATTCAGGTCACTCTTCTTTTCACTCTTTCTAGACAGCAATATCCCTTTTGTAGTGAAGTGACCAGAACCTAACACAGTGTTCTAGATGAGGTTTTACTAATGCATTGTAAAGTTTTAACATTACTTCTCTTGATTTGAATTCAACACTTTTCAGTATGTATCTGAGCATTTTGTTGGCCTTTTTTACTTCCCCACATTGCCTAGATGAAGACATTTCAACAAAAATCTAGGAGTTTATTTCACAGACTCCTTCTTCAATTTCAGTATCTCCCATATGGTATTTATAATGCACATTTTTATTTCCTGCGTGCAGTACCTTACATTTTTCTCTATCAAATGTCATTTGCCATGTGTCTGCCCAGTTCTGAATGCTGTCTAGATCATTTTGAATGACCTTTGCTGCAGCAACACTGTTTGCCACCCCTATGTTTAAGTCTTCTGCAAATTTAACAACTCTGCTTACTATACCAGAATGTAAGTCATTAATGCAGATTAGGAAGAGCAGAGGACCTAATACTGATGATCCCTGTGGTACTCCATGGGTTATGTTGCTCCATCTTGAGGTTTCTCCTCTAATCAGTATTTTCTGTTTTCTACATGTTAAACACTCCCTAATCCATGTCCATGCATTTCCTTGAATCCCTACTGTGTTCAGTTTGTGAATTAATCATTTATGCGGGACTTTGTAAAAAGCTTTTTGGAAATCTAAATAAACCATGTCATATGCTTTGCAATTATCCACTGTCGATGTTGCATCTTCAAAAAAGTCAAGCAGGTTAGTTAGACACGATCTCCCTTTCCTAAAACCATGCTGACTGTCTCCCAGGACACTGTTTCTATACAGGTAATTTTCCATTTTGGATCCTAGTATAGTTTCCATTAATTTGCATATAATAAAAGTCAGGGTTATTGGTCTGTAGTCACTTGTACATTGCTTTAAAATAAATCATCAGACAGCACAGAAGTTATTATTTATTATTATTATTATTATTATTATTATTATTATTATTACTAGTAGTAGTATTACTTACAACTGTTTCACATAGTGTTTGTGTTTTAATCATAATTGTGGTTATCTTCAACTGTGTTTGCTAATCATGACCACTAGGCTGAAGCTCCTACTCCCCCCTTCTGCTCTCGGGCCGAGTAGTTTACACGTAGTAAACTAGTAGTTATGCATTGAAGTTTGCTTCCTTTACCTCCACGTTACAATAGCAATTTTAAATTGTGTTGCAATACTGAATACCAGTTTTAATTTTCAATTCAACATCAAGCCTTGCAAACATGCCGACAACAGTTTTTTAGTTTTTTGCAATATGCATTGTAACCAGGTAGGATACATTCATCTCCTTCTCTGAGACAGTAACTGTTTTTTTTTTTTAAGAACGTCTTGCTGTTTAGCTAATTGATCAGCTTTCTTCTGGAAAAACTTGTGTTGTTTCCCAACGCAATCTGGATGCCGTCTATCAAGATGCCGACACCTTAGCTTTCGTGAACTAATATTTCAACAAATGACACACGAGGACAACTTACGTTAAGGTGTTAATTGCAATTTTTTGTTTGTTTGTTTGTTTTGTTTCTTTGAGCTGCAAGTAGGATTAGACATGTTTTCGTTTTGCATCCACTTTCAAAATCCCAAGTAACCGCACATAAAATGTCACCTTATACTTTATATCTTTGGTTAATATTTAAAGCAGAAGACTGATGATAAAACAATACATTGTTTACATAATTATTGCTAATGATTTGTATATTTATTTTGAATATAAGCATAAGAAGTTGTATAGTGAAACAAAATCTTAACAGTGTGCGCTAAACGTCATATTTTTTAGATTGTTTGGCGACCCATCAGAAAGCCTTGCCTCAGCCCATATATGCAGTTGCGACCCCCACTTTGGGAAACGTTGCGCTAGAGAGGGGATAAAATTCTCAACAAACAAGTGCAGGTACTCATACGCACAGTAGGGTGTAAACATTAAAAAAATTAAGATAGTCACATTGGTACATGATACATTTATGAATACAAAATAAGCCTTAAAAATAACTGATCAATTATAACTAATTCACCATAAACATGGAAGCTGAAAATACCGAAAGCATTGTATCCTCTGTATCCGTTGTATCACTCAGTCATGTACTGTAATATAACAACACTTAAGTTAAACCTTAAATGACAAGCACTAAGAAATATAACTCTATGAGGTAACTACTGTAGAGAGGGAGTTTCGTTTCAAGATATCAAATGGTATTAAGTCAAAGAATGCACAATAGAGGCTAAAATACCCCTCAAATGTATTATGTAACAGACCCTACTACTACTAATGATGTACTTGACTTGGCCATTTTAATCACCATAGTGTTCTCAGCGGTTATCCCCATACTTTCCAGACCCTGGGTACTCACCTATAACAGGATCTGGCCATGCTACAATAATAGCCTTGGATTAGTACATATATGCCTGTTTCTTTGATGTATTCTTTACTTATTACTTTACCTACAATAATATATTCTGTGTGTTTCTGCACAGATTAATTACCGTGATCTACTCCATAGTATTATGGTTTCTGCACAATAAACAAAGTGGCAAAAGACACTTTTCCATAAAGTAATATCATTACTGTGGTTTACTTATGCCTTTTTTTTTTTTTTTTTTTTTTTTAGATGTACATGCAAGTGAAAACTCATGTTTAACTTAAATAAACTCTTCAAAATGTTTTAGAAACGGGGTATTGTACAAAGAAAAAACACCTCACCGTTTTTGTTTTCGTTTATTACAGTCCTCGTAACAGAAAATACTAGGATCACAACAAAACACTGATCACTATGGTTAACATGTACCTTGCAAATTGGGCCCGTGTTTGAAAAGCGTGAAATCTAAAACAGCACTTTCCTGAGCGTGTTTTTTTAATGTTAATCCCTACTGTCCCACACATCACTTACCATCTCTGAAACTTTCATGAAAATTCTGGCAATGTGGTAAATCGGTGCAAGGCAAAATACGTCATGATAATCATTTCTAATATTTATCAACTACTTTGTGTAATTTATGGAGAACACTGATGTAGCTTTTGCAGCAATGTCATGTGCAGCAATGTTCGTTTCGAATATTTCAGACAGTTTCTCCGCACTGATACAAAACGAAATGGGCGGAAATTTGTGACTCAATCTAAAATGAAATCTCATCAGAAAGAATGCTCGGACAACGTGCACTGATTATACTGACGGTAATGGTGGCCAATAGCAGCTAACAGAAACAGAATGCAAGCAGCACGAACTGGGCTGAATGAAAGCGCTTTGAGAAACGCTACACTTAACGGACTGACTGAGAGGATGGAATGCATTCACATTGGGTGAAAAGCAGATTAAAAATAAAACCCGATACTAAGCACCGGTGAGTACTGGTAGAATTTCACCTCTGCGCTAGAGCCAGTTGGAGTGAATCACTTAGCAACAATTATTTTTTTCCCATATATATATATTTATATATATATATATATATATATATATATGTGTGTGTGTGTGTGTGTGTGTGTGTGTGTGTGTGTGTGTATATGTATATATATATATATATATATATATATATATATATATATATATATATAT